>NW_017275965.1:4963091-5020708 GCF_001594065.2 Cyphomyrmex costatus | reverse complement strand
CTCTCTCTCTCTCTCTCTCTCTCTCTCTCTCTCTCTCTCTCTCTCTTCATCTTTCTTCGTGGTCTCCCTTGTTCCCTCCGACTCTCTCCATCGTTTCGCAGGATCTTCAGTCTTCGTTCAAGTGTACATTTTCATTTCTCTCGCTCCTCGCTCCGATCTTGCCAGCAGTGCATCTTCCTCGATCTTACGGATCATTCGTGTCCCTCGTAATCTCATCTTATGGACGTCTCTGCATCTCTCTTCGATTTCCATCTCGCGTCATTCTCGCACGGGTCTATCTTTCCAGCTCGGATCTTATGGAAGGTTTCTGTCCTGTTCGTTCTGGCATTATGGGCAGTTAGTCTCAGTCCCTGCCACTCTCTTCCCACTCTCGCTCGCTTCCTCTCTCTTCCTCTTACGCCTGCGATATCAGGCCAGACGCAGGCGGGACTTGGTTATACGTATGCGAAGGGCCTGGTGTGGGTAGGGTTATATCAATTTCTCCGCAATAACAGAACGATAGCAGCGGTACAGCTGCTTCCAAAATTATGTCTCACGATCGAGAATATGTGAGCCTTTTTATGTGTGGTTTATTACATATGTAAAAATAGATTAATTAAAACGAATTAGAAGAAAATGTATTTTCGAAGATTATTGAGCATCTAGAAGGACGCCAACATAGATTACTACTAAAATAGCTTAATTAACCTTTTTTGTTTATTCTGTCACTAACAATAAATCGAAATTTGATCAAATATAATAATGAGAAGTTATTATCATTTTTTTTATAATTTTGTAAATCTGTTCGCCGTCCATAAACTTCATTGAAGGAGAGTAAACCGCGATTGCATTGCGTCACGTTGCTCGGGATTCCTTAATAGATACTACAACTATTGTCACGTAAATTACTTAAACTAGCAGCTAGTCATCTACGCGCCTTCTACTTTTGTTAACCCAGGTTAGTAATCTAGAAACTTGTTGTAGCACTTAGCTGCGAAATGTCCTACTACTCTACTATGACATGATCCCGAGCGGGAGGTCGATGCGCGCGTGTATACCTCTCAGTCCTCTCACTCTCTTTGTGCTCTACAATAATAACGCTCAGCGTCTCACGCGTGACAATTAGCTCGAGGACGTTGAAGGCTTAAAGATCTTCACAAAGAAAACAACAGTGTAATTAAAGTCTTTCGAGGGAAATTAGAAGCAAATGCATCTTAGCAACGTTACACAATTTGCTTTTAAATTCATCTTTATACAAAAGAAATTATGTTAATTCTCGCAAGAGTAATTTGACATTATAACAAGATTTTAAAGCTGCTAAAGACTTGTTGAAAGAAACTTTAACTAATGCGCTATGAATTTTCCTTTTTGTATTAGATATTAAAAATGAATTCCATAAATTAATTAATACTTTTATTGTAATTAAGAGTAGATTTAAGTAGAATTAAGAATAGAACATAGAGCTTCTCAATTTGAACTGTTCACTAAAATAGGAAGTTTAATAAATTGGGAAGTTCTTTTAAAAGTCTCAATTCATGCAAACTTTTTATATTACTAGAATTAAATTATTAAACTCATCTCATTTGAATATTGCAACAATCAGCTTGCATTGATATTAGTGTTTGAAAATTATTATAAGATGAATGTTGCTGTAATATTTCGATTTCAAGTATATAATAATAAATATTTTAGGAACAGGCTAAGATGATGTGAGAATATCGATTCGCTAGCAAAGTCTTTCGTAACACGAATATCAAGCCATAATGTAAAAACATGATTGTAACGAGGCAGTTTCGCAAAGATGCGAGTGAGTTTTCGAATTCCATCGTGAAATCTTCCATTCATATCGCGTGTCCTTGTCATCGATCAATTCGAAACTCGACGTAACTTCTGCGAGCTCAATGATCACAATCGATCACTTAACCGCGACATTGCCCGTGTAGATGAATTTTTTTTATTCGCAATTTTATTTTTTACACAAGAAAAACTATACCGAAAGATCGATAATTTCATTTATCACATATAAATTACATAAATATCGAAAATAAATGAAAGCGAGGAGTTTAGTGTTTATGCATTATGCATAAAATTACCCCTTTCCATATACGTGTTGCCGTGTGTTATAGCGCGCATAAATCTGAAAAAAATTATTTGAAATTATTTTATAATTTATTATTTAATTTGACAAACTGTCATGTAACGTATCGAATTCGATTTAAAATTAATTTTATTTTAACACAACACGACACGTTATCGTAACTCGCGCCTCTCTCTCTCTGCCTCTCTCTCTCTCTCTCTCTCTCTCTCTCGCTCTCTCTCTCTTTCTCTAAAAAGGTTAAAAAAATTTAATTTCAACACGCATAACGCAACATTACGTATGTCAAGAAAAGTACACATTTTGATTAGAGTATGTGAAGACACGCATTTGACGCATGCTATAACGCATGCATGGAAATCCAGGGTTAATTGCAGCGATCGCAAATGAGGATGTATCAAACAAATATGAGTCAGTCTCACAAACTACGATTAACCCAATCGGTCGATTAAGTGACCGCCGTGATCGGTCAATTTTGCTAAACAGCGAATACGATTGGTCAGTTTCAATGTAACAATCGTCGATTAAATTAATTGAAATTGGTGGGACCAGCTCTATGATTTCGCAGTTACAAGCAAAACATACAATAAAGTATCTCGCTATGAACTTTATTATATTTTTCGCGAATGTGAAAGTGTGCAAGAAGTTTTAACGATTTAATAACTGGGTCATTATTTGCTTATCTCTCGGCATTGTATGCCGACTTCTTTGAAATGTGAACGAACCGAAGTCCAGTTTCCTCGGAACGTCATGTTCGATGGCACTTATAATACGCAAGAGACGGCTCACCGCAGTACTCCAACCAGGGAAATCCATTATCGTATACGATACTCTGCAGATATACATGCAGAGTGCCGTTGTAGAACACGGTGAAAGACAAGAGAGAATTATATGAATATGAGTTTCTTCTCTCGGATTTCTTTATATTACAATAATAGCGCTACCTGTAACGTACGTTATTTATCGTCCAAGTTTATTAAGGATATTGTGTATTCGCGCAATGTAGAAAGAATTGCATAAACATTTGACGCTTAAAGGCAGAAGTAAATAATTAAATGGTAATAATTTAAATAATAGGTTGCAATTCTGTAATTTTTTACGAAAAGCTTCCAAATCTTCGATTTATATATTTCAATATAAATAACTTAACTTTGTAACGTCTTTAATAATGCAATCGAGATTACGAAAATACATTTAACGAAAATAATCAATTATTTAAACTAAAAATTAATTTAAATTAAAAATTGAATTTTTTCTTAATTGAATGCATATCTATTGTTATACATATTTAAACGATAATGTACCGTATAATTTTTTTTTAAATTTTGGCTTGCGCTTTAAAGGGATGCAATAGCTTTAGATATTCACACAGATTAAACTTCAGACGGAATAACAATGAAGTAAGACTTTATTTGTATGCTCGATCTAAATGTCACGTTTTAATGATAATTGATGCTATCTTTAGACATTCATTGCATCGTCATACTATTGCGAAAAGTACAACTTTGACACGAAAGGCAAACCTGTTTACATTTCACGTGTAAGCGTATAAAGAATGTAATTTTTAAAGAATTTGCTACGATAGAGAGTACAATTGAATGATTTTCCCCATAGTTTCGTGACTGTATACCATTAACGAAATTCAAAATTATGCTTGGAAATAATGTAATATTATAAATACGAAACAGGAGAAAAAGGAAAAGTAATATAATTTATAGGAAAAGTAATATAATTTTATAAATTATTTTTGAAAAATTTTGATTACATTCATTCTTTTGAAACGCAAAAGACAAGAAGTTAATTTTGAGTTTTGACAATCTGTCGACTAGTCTCGATAGAGGCTACTTCCACTTAAGTTTATCTAATCTTAGCAGAAAAGTTGTTAGAGACCTAAGTAATGAAAGTGCCTTGCTGGAAGGTCATACTAACCATGAAATTTAAATCACTTTGAGATACCTATATATATATCAGAACGAAAAATTTTACTATGTTGAATTTTAACACAGATTAGTGACGCTCTTTGTCGTCCATGCAGGGTTGCGTTCCAAAATTCGACTGTGTCAACCCGAGTATCATTTTATCCTTGTAGTTCACCGAATGTTGAATAAGGATGAAAGATAACTTGGAGATACAACTTTTGGAACGCATCGCTGACGGTCCACTGACTGGACTGAGCCAGAATCCGGCGGCCCTGAACCTGTGGGAGATTCATTTTTCAAGGGATCTTGAGGACCTGCTCGTCCACTGTTCCTCCCTTCGCCATTCTTCGTTCTATCCGGATCCATCCCCTCCAATGATCTCGCTGCATGTTTCTTCTCGTCTTTCTTGCTTTATGGGCTCCCTTCTTTTCCTTTTCTGGAATGTAAAACTGCTTTTTCTTCCTTCCATACTGTTACTCTGAAAACGCGAACTAAAATCTGTTGAAAAATTAATTTATTTTGTTCTATTTCTGGAAAGGTATTAAATTTTGGATGATTACCGTAAAAAGTATAACAATACTTTTGTGATGAATTGTACGACCCAACATTTCTGTAACTTCTAGCAGGAACTGTACCATGCTCAGTTGTTTACATTTTAACCGATGGCGATGTTGCCAAGTCTACGAACCTGTTGCCGGTTCCATGCTGAAGATCTTCCATTAATTAAGTCTTTAATGACGCATACACCGAAATTAATTCATATCTTGCGATGTTCGAGTAATCGACGGTTTGTAAAATTTGGACATCATATTTGTAAATCTTGTTGTATGTAGGTGTATTATGAAAACCTATTAAATAATCCGTCTATATTGATATATGTTTTTAATACACTTGATAATCTTTCATTTATCATAGATTTTACACACAAATGATTTAACTATATTTAAAATGTCTATATCTTTATTAAATCAATGAAATACTGCTATTACGTTTTTAAGTTACTTTGAGTTAAACAATGTTTTCCTTGTCTGATAGAGAAATCTTTATTCTGGAATATCAAGAAGTAGAATCTTAACTCAAAATTATGATATTAAAAATATTTTTTACATCGTCTTCTTATTACTATCTCTTCATTATAGATTCTTTCAGAGATAGATATATACAATACAATAAAGATAATATTATTCAAAGAATTAATTTTTTCTGTAAAATATCAGTAGTTAAGATGAATATATTTAACATAATTATTTAATTATATTAATATAATTATAATTAATATTAAAAAAACAATTTAATATAATTATAAATTGTTAAGTAATAATTTTGCGTATATGTAATTATGATTTTCGTATCAGTCTGTGTTCTATTATTATTATTATTATTATTTATTAGATTTTATAAAATCAATATGGTATGACAATAAATAAAATGAGGATCAAAACATATAAGTCGAAATCTGATTGAAATATTGCGATCAGATAAATCTCTTTCGAGAATTTTCTATCTTTCACGGTAAATATAATACTTAAGCGATAAAAAGGACTTTTCTGATAATGTCTTCCACCTTTTGAAATTCTGTTTTGTCGCGACAGATAGCATATCTTGCATCATTTTACATTTGTGCTACAAGAAAGAGAGAGACAAGTCAACAAGTTCGTAGATTCTGGGGCGATCATCTATGGAAATTTGTTAAGAACGTCATTTGTTTAACAACAGTAAACTACCCGTCTTACAACGTTGTGTGTATTTTGAGATAACATATTTTTAACGCAAATTCATACACATTCGAATACTCCATAAAGATATTTTCCATCAACACACATATGTATTTATTATACGTGAAAAATTAAAATAACCAATAAGTACGTATTTATCTCTATCGATGTTTATAAATTTACGACACAGTATATATTTTTATTACAAGGTATTACTAGCTTGCACTATTAATACAAATTGACTAAAGAAATGATGAAAATCTTTAATCTATTCTCTGTTTGAAATTAAATGACTCCTGATGCATGAGAATAAGGAAGATACTCAACATGGAAATATAAGCAATGGACGTCAAATTTTATTTTTCGTCTAAAAGTTATTTCAATTTACGTCATTGCAAACAATATATTTTAATGTATTTAAGTTTCTTGGAGTTAGACGTTTTCAATTCATCATTCTGAACGATGAATCTTGCGTTGAGATAAATAATATTGCAAATGAGCGTAAACTTACTGCAGTCATTGATTATTTACAGTATATGCGTGACGCAAATGAAAAGAAAACGTTTGACTATTACGACAGGAGATTTGCATCTTCGCGAATCTCTCTCGTTGCCCATCGCCCCCTCTTTTACGATGCGACTTCGTCGACCTCTTCGCACCGTGGAAACGTTTTCACGTCCGAAAATATCTTCGGTCCGCAAACACTTTCCAACGTGCAAAGATATTTCAATGCGTGAAGCAACAAAGCGGAGAGCGCGGAAAACGTTTCCTCGAGCATCATCTCGCCAAAATTCAGAGCGTGATAATATTTTCATAGAATGCTGAGAATGAATATCTCTAATTACGACTTTATCGTTGTTTTACGTTACAAATATTCATCTTTGCTTGCTCTACAAATTAAAGGATACATATTTATAGCATATATTATTCTATGATTTAAAAAATGGTTTGTACATATACATTGTATATGTTAAATTACAGGAAAAAAAATTAAATGGAAATTAATCTTTAATTATATTACGTTTTAACTGTAAAATATTGATGTCAAAATATTTTATCAAGGGAAACATAATACTTTTTTAGCACTAATTAAAGAAAGATATTTAATCTCAGTGTGTATAAGTGACGTTATTTAGATTTTGAGATATGCATATATATTCGTTTACATGTCATTATTTATGATTTTAATCTCTTTTTGCAATGGATACCTTATAGGTCACTTTTACTGAGCTATATTTCTGCTTTAATATCACGAAATCTTTAATATTAAATATTAAATTTCTCGCAATTGTTCTCTTTTATATTAAGGTTTTAAAAATTCTTGATCGTAGCCCAAACTTATAATAAAGCGCTACATTGTTCCATATCACTCTCAATACAATAATTGGAGCACTTTGAAGGCCTTTCAGTGTGGAACTCATGAGCAGTGTCGAAGTCTAAAGAACTCGTATCGCACCAAGTTTCCCAAGTATATCCGTGGCCAACGAGATATATCGGGTGTGCCAGCGATAAAGGAGGTCTGTGTACGCCGAGACCTCGCATGTGTGGGGCCCGTCATCCGTGCCCCCGAACGATAATTCCTTATCGTATCCGGCTCCCCTTACGCGCACGTTGTCAGTTACTGGAACTTAATACGGTACGCTTCGTATGAATCGGACCGAACGACTTCAACGTATCGTCATGTTTTCGTAGAGTTCGCTACCGTTTATGTGACACCGAGATCAAAGGCGTTTGTAAGTCGGAAGAGCTTGAGAATCGCTGATGTAGTCATATACGGTACTCCGAATTGCTTTGGAACAAATATAGTACTTGCAAATTTGTTTATACCGTTTGCTCTCTATCATATTCATTAAATTAATATAGCACAAAAGAATACCGAGATATATTTAACGTGTATGCAATATATAATTAGTAAATTAATCACTAGGTTAACATAAATTAAATTGATGATGAAAATATTTTTATTTTTAGTGATTTTGCTGGAATAATTCTAAATTATATTTTTTATTTACAAAAAAATTTCTTTGCTATTTTTTTTATAAATTTCTGTTTACGAGTTTCTTTTTTCTATCTTTTGTCTCCGTAGTAATTTTTTTTGAAAAAATATTACTATATGTATAAACCTATAAACAAAAAAGCACGCTCAGGAAAGACAATACTTTTTTTTCTTAAAGGAAAAGTATATATAGGCAAGAAAAGCATGCCAACTTAGTAACGAATTTAGTAAAGTTTACTGATTATTATCTAAAATAACGAAAGATTTTCCAAAATATGTAAAGTTTTGTTTATAAATATGAAAAAAGAAAGCTCGTGTAAAAAGATGGAAACTAAATGCACAGAAGATCGTATAAACGAGAGAAATTCAAAGCTATCACTATCAGTTACGTGTTAAATGACTAAATGAACAGACAATAGTGCACGAGATGCATCTTAAACAATAGCGTTTGCAATCAAGCGATGAATTATCGCAAATCAACTGGCTTTTTAACGCACCGCCATATGTCAGAGATCGCCAATAACGCGATTAGGGGGATGAGATATGGACCGGCGTATCGGGGGGCGAGAATGCCAGGCAGGAGCAACGTCTTCCCCGGCCACGCCTTCGATCGGCACAACGGAGCACTAACAATAAAGCTGAGGACTAGAAGTAAAAATCGCGGCGACCTATGCGTCGCCTCGTAACGCCTCGTTCCCATTCCCGCTCCCGCCTTCGTCGCGTCGCGCCGCGAAACTCATTAAAACCCGTCGAGATACCCCAGCTACGTTTATGCAGGCACGTAACGACGAACGAGAACAACGTCGGCGCATGCATTTACGAGCGGCATCGTCTTTATGCACCGGCGCGACGCGATGCATCGAGCCGGCGACACCGAGCGCAGCATCACGCGGCAAAAAATCGCGGTCGTATAATCGTGTGAATATCGTATCTTAGGATCTCCTATCGTGAAAACATCATACTTCCGGCTTTAACGTGCGCGAAGAACGGCGGTCGTTTTCTCACTTTGAAGAATCTCTGAAATGTGACAAATCGGATTATCTGTGAATTGTTGCGCTTTTAGGTATACATAGAAACGACAACCTAAGATACGCAGATCTTGAATTGCTTTCTTTCTTTTGAAGTGTTTTTGATGAGAGCTTTGCTCCTCAACGTACCAAGAAACACACAGCATAAAATTTTCTTTAATAAAATTTATTTGAATGATAGAAAAATCACCGATATCATCATACCATTTCGTTTCTGAACAATATTTTTAACATAACAAACAATATTTTAACGTAACTATAAATTAAACTTTAGAAATATAAATATATGAACAACAAGGTATCTTCTATTAAATGATGTAGCAGTTTTTATAATACTGTTTGCAATTTACAATAGTTAATTTATTCGTAAGATAAGTTAAAATGAGTTCTTAAATCGACATAGTAAGCAATACTGCCACGTATTCCTATTCTTTTTCTTTTTCTTTTACAGAAGACACCTGCATAAAATATGTATTTACAAATGAATGTACATAAGAATTTCTAGATACTTTCACTTTGGTATAAAACATTTTTTGTTGATTTATGTGCATATTTTATGCTGTTTTGCGAGATGTAACGTGACAAAATTTTTTTAAGTTTTTTCGTAAATACAGACAGAGAGAGAGAGAGAGAGAGAGAGAGTTACCTTTACAGTTCTGATAGGACTATTTAATACCATAATGCAATACTATATAAAGAAGTTAGCTCTTTAGGAGATCTGTATTAGTATGGGCGAGTTTCTTCTTATTATACTAAAAATTCAATATATTAAATTATATATTAAAAATATATATACTATATATAAAAGGAATATTAAAAAGGAGAAAAGATGGAAGAAAGAAGGATGAGAGATCTTTTAGATATTTTTATACATGTATAATTATAGTTTTAAGATACTATAGAGATTTTTTTTATTCGTGCGTAGATTTGGTATGCAGTACCATTAAGCGCCTGCGTGCAAGCAATCGAGGCACATAATGAGAAGTAATACGAAATATCTCTTACGCGATCTATCCTTCCATCTATTTTTTCCTACATAATAACGAGGCGCTACGGCTCGTGTCCTGTTCACCCATTTTCGAAGGACCTTAACCAACCATGACCGATGCTGCTCGCGTGGGGCTCACTTTAATGCCATAGTCTTCCACACATGGTCTGTGTATGTGTGTGTTATATACTGTTTTTTTATATACACGGTGTACCTTGATTACCGTGCTGCCATACATGGCACTACAATTTCAATGCGCGGATTGTTGAGAAATTGCACGCTCTCCAAAAGAAGCCGATTTATTAGAAGAGCCTAATATGGTACCGCGGCAATATTTATCAATAATCCGTTTATTTTATGCGATTTTTCTTATCTGTCATCGTTATCCAAGCGCATAGCAGAAACAAATGCGAATTGCCGCTCTCGGTGTATTATAATCTATCCTAAAGTAATTTATATTCCGAAAATTTGGGTCAGAGAAACTTAAAATTCGTTAGATATATGATTGAGAGGATCCTAAAGTCATGCATCTGTTTCACCAATTATTTTTCCAAATATTTTTTACCTAGTATTTTTTGTCTTTACAAATTAAACAATTTTTTCTACAATTAAAGTAAGTATAACCGATGTACTTCAAACTTTATGCAAAAAATAAAAAGTTGGAAAATTACAGGTTTTTTAATCTGCTTCTAGCGTTGACTTGTAACAATATTTACTTCATATAAAAGTTGTGTTTTTTACATATAAAATAAACTTGATTTAGACTAAAATTACATGAACAAAACCAATGTTAGAATTAAATTTAGATACTTAACATGAAGGATTAGTTAGTTGGAAATTTTATACATATATGTGTATACGATATTGATGTAGTAGTGTGTAGTGATATGTCAATGACACGTAAATCGTACGTAAGTTCTGAATTAGTAATTCAGACAGCTTTAAAGATCCCCTTAAAGCCCGATCTACAATTGCAAAAACTTAGTTGTGATTACAGTTGTAAAAATTGATCAATCACAGTTGAGTACAAGGAGAATATCCAACTGCGATTGGAGAATACAACTACGACCACTTACAACTAATATGTTACGCAATTATAGATCAGGCTTAATAGGAATACTTCACATTTTGAAAAACTCATTGTCATATTTCATCGATGACAGTTTAGAAATTTGTAGGTTTGTACAAAAATATTGTTGCACATATAAAAATACTGCCGCACGTAAGACAGTTTATTAGACAGAACTAAAATACGGTTCCGGTTTATCTCGAATTGAAAAGGTTATCGCATAGTCAAGGGCGTAGTCGAAGATAAACAAGTTTATCGAGATTGTATCAGTCCCCAATCGACACCAGTTCTTAGAAAACATATTGTATATAAAAAACAAATTTTGTTGCGCCAGACGCTCTTAAAATGTTCCATCGTGTTGTAATAGATCATAATACAATTTGGTATTTGATGTTGAAGTTTTGTACCGCAATCGATTAAGCACTCCATAACTGGCATCGCGGCTAAATATACGGATTTACGGATGTTGAGCACCGAACGCCGGAAATCCTTGAGCGACGTTGACGCGCACATCTAGATGGCTGCACCAAATAAATGCATAACTGCAACGTTACGTGATGAAAACGGTGTCCCCTACAGATTAATAGCCGGCAGGACGATATGACTGACAAGCCAACGAATTAAATCACATAAACTACGACGATAGTCAATTGTAAAGTGCCTTGTGCCCTCGTATCGAGGACAGAATTTTGCGATGGACTGTGGTGGCATAAGGCTTGCTTGCGACCTTGGAAACTGATGCATTATTCGAGATGAGAAATTGTGAAGGCGGGCACCGCTGAAGTTATGATGAATGAGAAACGTCGTGTTCTCTCCCCGCGTCGAATAATTCTCTTGATAAAAATAACGGCTGTATTATTTCGTCCCGTGAGATCAATTTCAGCCCTATTCATTCAACTTAAAAATAGGGACTGTATTGTTTAAAGGCATAAATTGATTTTATGCTTTAATGTTCAATAAATTGTAAGAAGAAGGCGGAATATATAATAGTAAATTAATGCGGGACGATTCACTTGTTACGATAATTAATATTACATTAATTTATCTTATTCTGAGAACATTATTTCAGAACAGATTTTTTAAAAAGGCTATGTGCAGATTTGCGGATTACCTGTTTTGATACTTCGAAAACTACCGACATTTCGTGAACATTGAAGTTTATTTCAGCAGGGCGAGAAGCAATCTGGTACATACCCAATTATTTCTGAATACTTATATCTGTTTGCGTATGTCATTATTTTTTATTTATTGTCATTTTATCCAGTAAATATTACATTTCTTATTTGGTCATCTCCTTCTTGAAACCTGTTTATGAAACAAAATTAATGGCTGCGTTCAGCAAAAAAAAAGACAACTTCGCAACTGTTCTATCGTATGATTCTTTAATTCGATTGGTTTATATATTTAGATCCAGTAAGGAACCAAGTTAGGATAACATCAAAGAATTTTACAATTACAAAGTTGCTTTTCCTGCTAAACTCCCACTGGACGAGTATTATTCTTCCTTGCTCTAAAAATATTTTATATTTGGAAATTTACTGCTACTTCTCTTGTCTCTCTAGACAAGTCCGTGAGACTGATAAGATGCCACTTCACATTTTCTATCACGATTAGACACATATCAACAACCTGTAATCTGTAAATGTGTCATATATTATATGTTAGATTATGATGATATATCAACATCAAATTTTCCATAGTTCGTGAAATAAACGTGTTTTGATTGAATCAAAATATGTGCATTGCGATCAACCTATACATACTTTACCACTTACTATTTTTATAATAGTACATATGTATAACTGAAATTAACAGAATCAATTATGTATCATAGTATATATGTATATATATATATATATATATATATTACATAAAAGATTGTTTATAACATCGAAACGACTCTTACTTAAAATGAATAAAACTATAGTGCTTTGAAAAGGTCTGAAAAGGGCTACAAGAATATACAATAAAAAGTAAGGAAAAAAGTAAGAAGTCCCGTTAAAAAATTTTAAGTTGGCCTTATCTTGACCTTGGTGACGCCATCCAAGATCAAATTCATAGCTCCAGTAAATAGATCTTTTAATATCCTACAATCTTTATCTGTGAAATATTTTTTTCTAAAATGCTTAGTTTTCGAGATATATTTCGCCGTCCCGATACTTTTTATACATTCTGTATACATATTTGGCCTAAATGTGAAAATAAATATTATTATAATTTATGTTAATAAATTAGGGAACGATAACTTTATTTTTTAATAATTCTCAGTGAATGGATACTGAATGAATAAAATAGCACACACACGCATATAACGCATTTCTTTCTGATACGACGGCCAACTTAACGTTTTATCGGTGTTTGCTCATTAAAAAATAATATTTAAAATTTATTAACAATCAGCCGCGAACAAGTCGGTATATTCATAATTTCAATTTGCACGCATTTCTAATATCGATCGCTCAATTCGTTCTTAGAAGTCGTTAGAATTTTAAAAGACGAGTCATATATTAATTGTTTTTATTTACGTTTATTAAACCTACATTATTTATATCAATTAATTTATGTTAATTAAAACTTAAAAAACGTGTGTGCTGACATAAATAATTCTACGTAATAATTTTTGCAATGACAAGAAAATAATGACATTTAATATATGTGTGATGTGAAATTATATGAATTACATGAATACTAAAAACTTTAAAAATTCTTGCTAATAAAAAATAAGTAGGTACATGGATTTCATATCTGTTACATGTTGCAGCAGTATATATTGTATTTTATATTCTGTACTTATGAATTTTGTATTCACTGTGTTGCAACATGTAAAGAGATAGGCGAAAATTCCAATAAAGGGAAGACGTGAATATTATTAAATTATCTTGTTTCTTGCGTTTATCAACGACTGCACGCGAATACAGATGCGAATGATAAAAAAATTAACTTTATCGTTCACGCTTGGCCGTGAAAACGTCGGAACGTGACTTTGCGTGCTCTCCAGTCGCGATACTTACCTTTCAGCAGGTGCAAATAGAAACGTGTTTATTGCCACAGCTGTTTGCAAAATAGAAGAGAACTGAGATGCACAACAATTCCGAGAGGAGCTAACAATGATCGGTCTTCCTTCGCGCGTCGATTCAATTTGTGAGATCGAAAATGAAAGGGAATTCAGTTTTCTTTTATTTTAAAATTACATTTGCAATATATCAAAATCCTTTTAATTTTGTCAACATACAATAATATCGCGGTAGATTAATAACATAACATTACTGATAGTTAAAATTACAGTAAATTGTTAAAATTATTGTAATTTTAATAACAAGATATGATATAATATTTTTTATATAATATGGTATAATATTAAAATATGGTACAATATTTTTTATATTATTAATTATTATTGCGTGATGTGTTATATTATTATACTTTATTGATGAAATCAACGTAAATTATATTCATAATTAAAGCAAAATTAATTTCAAATTAAGCAAGAGAGTTTGCATTAAAAAGGAAAATGTTTTGAAATATACACCCGATATATACATATGGTTATACACATCATCAATTTCACCTGTACAAAATCTTGAGTACGATTTTGCATGAATTCTAAAAGGAAAGGAGTGCACTACAGGTGGTAGGCTTCAGTATCATAAAAATCTGAGGGGTTTTTTCTAAAATCTGACTAATGTTTTGTTGAAAGCAGAGGCGCACTTTAAACCTTTTGTGGTTTTTTTTAGATTGCCTTCTTCAGGGATTGCTCTTATTAGTGTATAAAAAAATGTCTTCTCTAGTGCCAGTTTCTTTAAAAAATTTAACCTTCATATTTAAAACAATTTTTTTATGGAAAGATATCGTTACCTGATGTGAGTCGAAAAGTAACTACAAAAACTAAAAAAAAGATGATAAAATTGCAAAATATATTATCTACAAAGGAAGAACATTTAGTTTTCTATGTAATTTAGACAAATCCAAGGCTACTATAGTCAGGGACAAATAACGGATAATTGTTTTGACCATTGTAATTTAAATTTTTTAGAAACGTGTAAAGTATTTTTATAATACATTCTTTTTTATTTTCCTTCTCTGTTTTTTTTTTAAATCAGTTGCAATAGCACTTATTGAAAAAATAGCCTCTTATTTGCATATTCAAGAATTAAACAAGTCAAACAAGTTCGACAAGTATTTAATGTGGCATTTACATTAATTTAAATTATTATCATTATCATATTGCTACTTCCTTCAGTATTAATCTTTAGTGCTAGTCTGCGGCATGTTACGGTCGATGAGCAAAAATGAATTTATATTCAATGAGTAATTAATAACATAGTTATATATTATCTAAATTGCTATTTTTATTCTTGTTATAATATAGTTGCTATTTTTTTCTATTTTATGTCATCTATATTTTGTATTAATTTGAAAGTATATACAAGAAATTCTTACCTATTACGAGGATGCGATAAATAAAGTATGAAATCAAAATTACTATTATCGTTATGTAATTAATTGTAAGATAAATTATATATATATATATATATATAACTAATTTAAGTAACAAAATTTAATAATAATTGCGGCATTTTAATTTGTATGCATTCATTTCCACGGCAAAAAGATATTCACTGTGTAGAGGCGCAATATTTCTGGAAAATTCATTCGCAGATCATCTATGGAAAACGCTCAGCAGTCATTACGTTTATTTTTCTAGTCGATCGCTGCTTCCATCAAGATTCGAAATTACACGTTCTCTCTCGAGGCTCAAGGTTGCAACGTCAGAAACTGTGAGTTTTACGAGAAAAGTGCCATGTCAGCAAATGACAGGTTTCCTCAATAATCGTGAAGAAATCTCTATATTCCTCTAAACTCAGGCAAACATATCGTCCACCCTCGCCGATTGTTTAAGCAAATGTTTTGTCTCTCATTCGACCCCTGTATTCTGTCGTGCGTAAGTTTGCGCTGCAAAATGATAGCCACACCAGTTTAACTGAATCTCATATTACAAGTCGTAATCAGGATCGAATGGTGCTTAGGGTTCAACTTGGCGATCTGCTTTTTCCATGAAATGTGATATTTAGGTAGTTGATTTATAGAGAGAGTTTCTCTGTTCGAAATTATGCGTACTAGATTTAGAACAAAGAACAAAATTGAGTAATCTAAATTTATTCATTCTTTTGATAATTGTTATCAAAGAGCTATATCGTTTTTGATCATCTTCAAGGAAAGAATAAAGAGATATATTGTTTCGTAACAGATAATTGAAATATATAAAGTTTTTTAGTGCTATCTTTTTCTTCTAGCTTTCGGAAAATATTAAAATGTATATTTCGAAATACTTTTGAATATTGTTGAAAGTAAATTAAGAGTTTTGTTAAATAACTAACTATTATTACGCAAAAAATGAGTCTTTGTAAATTATGGCCGTAACTTGTCTTCCGGTAAATTTGTGGTTACATAAAGCAGTGCAAACGTTGAACGGGTAAAGTAAATATGTTCTAGTAAAGGGGATTAGCAATAAAATATTGTTAGTTAATTTAACTATTCTTTAAGTAAATTGCGGTTTTCTACTTTTGAATATTATTAAGTTTACACAAAAAATGTATTACTTCAAATTATTACAAAAAACGAAAAACAAGATTGGTATTAGAATTCTAACGGATTTCTCGATGAAAATGACAAAAACATCACTTTATTTCCTTACTTCTCGTATTCTTTTAAAATGTACCTTTAACTCAGAAAGAGAGAGAGAGAGAGAGAGAGAGAGAGAGAGAGTGCGTTTGAGCCACGCCTAAAAAAAAAATATTCCTCTCGAGGTAGAAGAACGGTCTTCTCTTCTTCTCGTGAAGAACCTTCCTATCCCTTTTTTTTACTACTCACTGCGTGCTCTGCACTTGTTGCTCGGCATGGGGTCGTTAAAAATGAAAGAATCACTATACGCTCTGCGTCGTGTCCTTTCTAATTTTATTTGAGTCCTTCAATTTGTCTTAACATCTATTTGTATAATTATATTACTCTAAAATATCATAATAAAATAAGTATTATATATAATTAAAAATTAAAGTAGGAGAGTGAATATTATTTATAATTCACATATATACGCATCTATATAAATACATTTAAACATATACTATAAATTAAATGTACTAAATACATTTAACGTATATTTCATTAATTACACATAAAACAGTGTATAAATAATATGTTTTACTTTTTTAAATTCTATACACATCGCAAGTATACATAAAAATGATATTTTTTCAGAAAAGAAAAAAAAATATTTTAATTAAACTTTAAGAAATTCGTCGTTTTAATAATATATGTATTATGTTTAATAAAATATTCTTTTAAATGAAACTTGACTGTTTAACATTTTTAAGTTTATTATTTAAAATTAAAGTGTAAAACTTTTATAATAATTTTGATAAACTGAATATAGTACATATATATAAAGAAATGTTTTGCATAATATAACTGTAATTGTTCGATTGTGACATCACGATAGATAATAGCATACTATTGCGCTTACAGCATGCAACAATTCATTTTAATTCGCTTGGCGAATAGTGTTTCGTACGCGCGATAATGTGTGACGTGAATATCGAACCAGTAGACGAAGAATCGTTTTGATTTTGCTTACGATCTGGCTGGCCTCATGTAGTATTAATGCAGCATTAATTTCGTCGATACGTATACAATAAAAATTTATGTAATCTTTTATTCGGGAGATGCATAAAACATCATGTACGTGGTGGATCTACTACTTATTATAAGCGGATGTGAGCGAGTGTTTACTCGAAATACGCGATTTCGTGTGCTATACGCGTCTCGCATGCAGTATCGTGTGTAAAACGCTAGTTATAAAATGCAACTTTGCCGTTGGACTTGAATATTTTTATTTCCGTGTGATACACGCCATCCGTAAAGCGATAAGATGCAATGTAAACGAGATAAGAGGCAAATAAATTTCATCTTAAAAGATCATGTTGCATAATTCAGTAGCTTTGAAAGAATTTATTCGTAAATGTAAAAACATTACACATTATTATTATATTATATAATTATTTACTTATTTTTTAAAACAGGATAATAATAAATCGATAGATTGCAAGTGCTTTTATGATAAGAATGAAGCAAAAGAAAATCTCGTTTCATAAAAAATATATGTTTAGATAATAAATATATAATATATAAATTTATAAATAAAGATAAAGAATATATAAATTTATAATAATTTTAATACATATTAAAACACAAAAAATTATATAATAATAAATATACATTTATATTAAAAAATATCTCTAATGTATAATGCGATGATGCATTAAATTTTACTTTGTACTTTGAATAATGATTCGCGTTCACATGATCGATAAGTATCTTTTTAAGTTTGTACGTCGAATAATTATACATTCACGTAACCATGACGTAGTATATGGCCGATTAATCAATGAAAAATATTTGTACGTAGTTAGGTACGTGAGGCACATGGCGAAACTCGGTAGATTGGCTCACGGTATTAAGTTCGTTCGTGACCATTGGCCCGTTTATGGAATGTCAAAACAGGAATGGAGATTTAGAAGGCAAAGTTAATATGAGTATCACGATTAAATTACTACGATGTAGGTAACGCTATGAAAGTCGCATTGGGAATTTTGGAGGTCTCTTAACAACGAGTTAAATATTGTTGCCATGTTATGCGCCTACTTTCTACTTAAAAATAGTACGACATTTATGATCACCTTCAATAATAATTTTATGAGCTATTCTTGAGGAGTGACAGAGACGTAGTGACGTAAAATCATGTTTTATAACAAAAAATATGCCATAAAAATTGTCTGAGTTTGCATATATTTTAATATTGTAGCAATATATTGCCACTTTTTTTATGTTTTATTATTCCTTTGTATTTTATAATTGTCTCTGTAGCCAAATCTTGTACAAATTAGTTATTAATTTCAGAAAATATATTTTAAAACTGTTTATTCTTTTTCTTTGTGATGCTAAAACAGCTTATTATGAAATCATAAACAGAGATAGAACTGTACAGATTTCCTTCAAATATATTCTAAAAGATTTTAGGAGATCCGGGTTCGATTCTCGATCTAAGTAATATTTTTCGTAACAAATTATTCGAAGTTTTTAAATTTCATCAACGTATGACAACTAATATTCTTGTAAAAAATGCTTATTTACATCTTTTATTTATTAAATTATTTGTCCAATTTAATAAGTGATATTATTTTTCTGATTTCGCTCATAAATGAGTCTTAAGTCGAGAAAACATTTCGGTGCGCGATATGCAAAATCATAATATAAATTCACACAAAAAATATGTATTTAGATATGTTTTGGCATTAAGTATGTTTTGACCGAATATATAGGATTTTTCTTATTTAAAATTTGATTCTCTCTCTCTCTCTCTCTCTCTCTCTCTCTCTCTCTCTCTCTCTCTCTCACATCAGTCTAACAGTCATACTAAAGATTTATTTATGAGAGGTATATGTTATTTTAACTTGTTCAATATTTTTTAATTTTTCCTGCTTTAAAATTAAACTTTAGAAATATGCGTCTAATTTCGGAACGCGTTTTTTGTAACTATAGAAGTTATGGTACACAGACAAGACTGTTATTATGACGCTGTAAAAGCGTCCCAGAAATCGGACAAGCGAAGTCTCAAATTCGATTTTATTTTGCAAGCAATATTTTGAGAATTGTCGACTAAATGTGGGTGTTCATCTATACTTGCGGATAGAGAGGTAGTTCTTCAAAACATAAACTCAAGACCCAGTCTCGCATATCCGTTCGAAGAACGGTCTAGTCGGGGACTAAGACAACACAGTGGGGTATCCACTCGTTTTAGATGTGGTTTGGTCCCGGGGTCGGCAGGCTACGATAAAAAACCGGTCTGAGATAGGTCCGGGGTTTGTTTTAGCAGGTCAGAAACCATCTCGACTTGTCAGACCGACCACTTCGAAGTTCCACACAGGCTAGAAATAACGATCGAGTTTTCCTCGTGGCATTTTATGCCTTGAATATTTCCCTGCTTTCTTCCTTTCCCTTCGCCTCTCAGTTTTCTTTCAAAATCTGTGATATGAGCCAGACGCTGGAATCCTTTCTTGAAGAGAGGACTCGATAGTTCGAAGAAGTCGTTTATTGAATCGTTATCAAGTGGCTATGAATTATTGTTTTGTCTTGACGTTTGGTTAAAGTTTTTCGATTTTCTATGCAATATATCTGCTCTTTGTTTGTCAGTGTTGATCAATTTTGTACTGAAATTTAAAGTTTTTTCAAGAGTAAATTATTACAGTTTCACAACTCCATTATTCGCGGAAGTTTATTTAGATTTTTTCATTTCTGGTTTGTGATTTAAAATTAAATAATATACGGGAGGGGTGAGTTATTTATACAACAATCTAGTAATCGCTTTAGTTTAACCCTAGCGAGCACTAGATATGCATCTGCGCATGCGAGCGACCAACGTTAGTAATATTGTAACATTAAGTGTCGCCTTCCTTGCCGTTAAACCGTAATCACACTATAGGCTCTCGACTCTGATTCAACTACTGACTCGGACTCCAGACTACAATTCAACCAATTACAGTAAAGCAGCAACCGACTCTGATAGTCTAGTAGTATATAGAAGTCTGTGCTGCCGACTTGAGAATAAACTCTATTCGATCGACTCTGAGTCGGGAGTCGGGAGTCAGAATCTGTAGTGTGATTACGGCTTTATACCGTTCGAATCTCTTGTACGCACTATCGTGCCTCAACATAGCCGAACGCAAGTTCTGTACTTTTTGTGATATTCTCATTAAAGTTTTTAGTGCTCAGTACTTTTGTGGTAACTAGTTTGAGATCGCAACACAGACTTTTGCATAACGCGTAAGTGTTGTGGCCATTATTCAATTCCTGCTCGCCTAAGGCTCCAACAAGTTATAGGCCCAGACCACGAATAGCGAATTCATCATATAACCTAAACTATCGCACTCCACGTACTTCCCGCCATTTTTAGTGCGAATCGACGTTTTTGATCAAGTCTGCTCGTATCTTTGAATCGTATTTTACGAAGTAAATTTTATTTGTGTGACGACTCCCTAGTCAAAGAGCGAAAATGTGTGACTTCATTGCGGAACTGGAAAACATCCGGAAATTCGACGGTAAAAATTACCACTTGTGGAAGTACGAAATAGAATTCGTTCTTCGCGCACACGATCTCCTGGACATGGTGAAAACCAGGGAAGCCCCACTAACGGTTGCTGTCACCCTGGACGCTTGGATAAAAAAGGATAACAAGGCAAAGGATATCCTGTTGGCTTCGATGGAATTTTCACAGTTTAAGTGCTTTGTTAGATGCTCAACAGCCGCAGACATATGGAAAAAACTCTTTGATATCCACAAAGACAGCGCTCCTGAACTCAGTAAAAAATTCTCGAACTACCGCATGGTGACCGGCGATTCCTTAACTCAACACATCTCTAAAATTGAAAATATAGCGTATCAACTGAGGAATTGCGACTTAGACGTATCAGACTCGGAGATAATATCCAAAATACTCGAAACCTTGCCGGTCCAGTACAGAGCTTTTATCTGTGCCTGGGAATGGCTCACGCCGACGGAACAAACTCTGCCTCGCTTACGAGAGGGACTACTTCGAGAAGAGGAAAGGTTGATGATCGCCAATAATGTCGACAAGTATAGCATCACTCTTGCTGCGTCGAGCATCTCCGTGGACAAGAAGCCAATTTTCATCAATTTCTACACGAAGCGTTATTTAACCTTTTGAGATTTTGTGTATCTGATAATTTTTAAGTACGAGAAAACTACAAGCTGGACAAAATTCTCACTTTGTGAGGTTGTCACATGTTCAAAAATCATTTTTTAATATTCCTAAGATTTTGTTACTAACTTATCGGAGATATAAAATAAACGAATTAAATAAAAGAAACATTTTGTTAATCATAACTTTTTTTTATTAAAAATTGTTTGTAATAAGGCTTAATAAGTTTTTATAAACTAATATAAAGAGAGACAAAGGCAATGAGCCAATAAATTCGTTAAAATCTTTTAAATTAATCTAATATATTGCGAAGAATATCACGTAATTATAGCGAAGAATATCAGGTACTACGTCGACTCGCCATCAGAGGTCTATCGATATTCGCAAATTTTTGCAAGTGCTTTGACACGCGTATATCTCTTTATATAGAATCTCGATTGAATAACTCGCCCAGGCGTCTGAGGTAGGCTTCCATTACAATGCTTTATTGATGAGTCCAGTCGTGGAAGCTGGGACGAAACTCCGAAATTACGTGATATTCTTCGCAATATGTAAGAATTAAAGATTTAATTATTTACAGAATTTGAAATACGGAATTTTAATTTATCATCTTCAGATTTTAATATGCCATTCAAAACACTATTAAGATCCATGATGCTATGAGCATCAAAAATTATTAATCAATTAAATTCGTGATATTATAATTATAATAAGCCAAAAGTCATTATTATAATAAGTCAAAAGAAGACGAAGGAAAAGAAATGGAAACATCATTCGATTTGCCTTCATGTAGTAAGGAGAAAGACAATTTTTCTTGTAAAAAGACAATTTTAAAGTATTTATTGTACCCTTAAAAAAATTGATTTTTGAAATATAAAATTTATAGTTGTGGGAAAAAAAAAATTTATGAAAATTGAAAATATTAGAAGTAAATCCTTCAAGGGTACAAATTCTTTAAAAATTATCTTTACAAAAATTGTCTACATGTAGACAATTTTTCTTGTAAAGACAATTTTATAGAATTTATTGTCTTCTTGTCGGCGTATGCGAGCCAAATGTTGTGTCATCTCACGACGTTTTGCGTCGCGGCCCCCATTACTGGATTCGTAATGCATCGTAGCGGGAGCCTGCCTTAGAGAGCCTGGGAGAGTCTTAGATCGAGATTCTATATAAACTTATTTCGCATGGCTCAAATATATGCGAGAATTGGTGTGAGTCTCTTCCTTGGACCTCTGGTTGCGAGTCGTCACAATATTATCATTACTTGATAAAAACACAAATAAAACTACTAAGGTACAAATTTGTTAATAATTTCTATTAATTGAGAGTTAGTTAATATGTAGGTAATGCTACACTATTTCCGATTCTAAAAAATTTCCATCTCATTACTATACACAAACTCACAGCCGAATCTTCAACAAAGAACGAAACGTGCTCTGCGGTTTCTGTAGAGAGAAGAGAGACAAGAGAGAGAGAGAGAGAGAGAGTCGGTCTATTTTTTCTCCTACCCAAACAAAACTCTTTTACCTCACCTCGCTTTCCTTTTGCGTTCGTGACTTCTCCCTGATCGGTGTTCTCAACGTGGTTCGTTGTTTACAATTCTCCCCTCCGATCTGATTTTTTATTCCGCGTAAAAGAAATAATACAAAATAAAATAGCATAATTGCAATTACATCGTGAACTTCAATTTCGATTTGATATTACCAATTAATGATATGTCAAATTAATGATATAACGATCTGTTTGAGAGGCTTTCACTTAATAGCCGTTCGCTAAACAGTAACATATATGTTTACATGTCTACCTTCTTTACCGCCTTTCGCGGTGGAAAGGTGTTCTCAAGATGGCAGAGAGGGTCCTACGCACGGGATGTTCATGATGCAATAGACCGGTTTAAAAAAAATCGAGGCAGTTATAATGAAAGATAACTGCACGGTAGTCGAAGTATGCGCTACTCTGGAGCGATGCTAATTATGGGTTAGCTACTATTATAGATATTAGCGTTTATTTGCTAGATGTGAATTCTCCTTACCAAACGTTTTTCAGAATCGCTTTCACCAGTACTGACTTTTATTACGATTGAACCAATTATTGCAAGCATGATACTGCTGGCTAGTATTGATTACGTTTTATACTTTTTTCTCGAGTTTGTTGCTTATTAAAATTATTATTGTAAGATAGATAAATAGTTCGAATTAACATCATTAAAAGTACATGTTGCAGAATTTTAACTGAATAATTTACATAATATAATTTTAATTTATACGTATATATATATATATATATGTCGTTTTTACTCTCCATTATTAGCATTAAAAGATATATTTAAAATGCGGAGAACAGACCATTACCGGAAGATACGTAGAAACCTGTAAGTGTAGATATACATATTAAATAATTTATTCACACGAAAGATAAAAACTTACACACAATTGGAAACGTAAAAAGAATATTTAAATGTTATATAAATAGCGATATTCGTTTCCGTCTATGTGTGAGAAAAAAATGTTATCTTTCAGTGCCTATTTTAGCACGTGAATTTTGGCGTTCATTCAAGTTCCCGAAATGTGTGCTCATGAGATACCGATGTCGAATGTGTTTTCCCCCAGTCGAGTCATCGGAAATACAGAATGCCTGCAGATGAAAACATAGTCGTTGAGTCACATGCATCCGCAGTGAAGCCTCAGAAACACATTTTGAACTTTTTGATGAGCGTTTGGTAATCTTCCCAAAATGTTTTATCAGAAGTTCTTTTAAAAAGTTTTGTTCACATTTATCAGAAACATTGTTACTTCCACTTAAATGTTAAGAAAGAAGAATGTGACGTTTAGTTTTAATTGCGTTATATAATGTAGAAGAACACGAGAAATGTTTTCGTGCTTCCTAAAAGCTGTAGAAGGCTAAAAAGTTTACTTTATTATACATAAATTATAGAATGAAGATTGATAAAAACTACATCTTTAAGATCGGACATAAGAGATGTTTTATTTGTACAATCCGCTATATATCTGGTTTCGTAATAACCAAAAACAGAAAAGAGGAGGCGCGTTTAGTCACGAGAATGAAACAATGAGCGTAGTACGCGTTACCTTGAGTTCCGCGAACGTATTGAACGATGCCGCTGTAGCACAGCCGGAGAGATCGGAAGATTACGAGCATTGCAAAACGATCTTCATTATAATCGGCTGTGTATCCGCGAGAGGAGGAGCATGCGAAGTAAACGGCATTACCTATGCATGAGACGCAATTACAATAATTGTACTATTATGTATGTGTGCGCGTTGCGAATAGATGTTGCAAAACGCGCGTGGATGTGCAAGATGTACTCGTATATACGCGCGCGCACATACGCATACTCATACATGCGCGTATCCGTGTTCCTTGAAATAGTTTATCGATTCGTGGGATTCCCGATTGGTAAACAGTCTCATCCCAGCACGAAGAACAAGTTACGTTACGATCTCATCGCTGTTTCATCGTCGTGGTCGTTCTTGCGCGCTCTTTTTACATATGTAGGTTCAAAGAAGTCACCCGGTTTCTAGAATAACTATATTCCAACTTAAATACACTGTATGACGTTATATGCGTATGTACAAGACAACAAGTAGAAGTTAACAAATAAGTGTTAACTTGTTTGCGTAATTTCTTAAAAATCTCTTGCATTTAAGGATCAACTTTATTGATATTGATTTACGCAAAAAAAAATTGTTTACGGAACTTAATGGCGCTCCATCTTAGAAATAATCGTAAAAAGATATAAATCGCGTCTTACTTAGGTCATAAAGTTAATGCGGAAAGATTTCAGTTAAAAGCATGTACCAAAAGAGAGAAAGTTAGAGTGACTGCTTTCAGCATGTCCGATTTGTTTCGCGTTATTACGTAGTGATTGCAACTTTTTCATAAGAGACGACATTTTCATCCCAATGGAAATAAGTCCTAAATTACTCTTTAATAAACCCGGATACAATTTCCTGGTTTTTTTATCCGTCATAACACATAATAGAAAAGGCACGATTTTGCGAAAACATTATTTGTCAAGAAGTTAAAGAAATTTCTATGGCAAAGTTGTCATAATTCGCAACAAAATTATTTTTTTTATATTATGTAATTTTTTTAACTCTGATAATCGTTCGTCTAATTTGCATATGTTTTGACATTAATTTTATATTATTTTTTTACCCAGCCAGAGTGAAAAATATTTTTAACGTCTACTAAAAGCTATATATTTTCTATAAATAAATTATAAATATTAAACTATTTTTTGAAAGTACGAAATTTAAAGAAGAGAAAAAAATCTGGGAGAGCTACGTGATCATGTAATTTTATATTCTTTTATCAGCAGCATATTTTACCAATATGCTACAGATGTGTTAATATCTTATTATCCTTTTTATATCTCCCGTCAAGTTCTTTCGATATATTCATGTACAGCTTTGAGGAACGACGCAACTCAAGGTAGTCACTGACGTCGTTCGTAGTCTTTAAGAGGCTAACTCCGTGCGAAATGTTTCTAGTTTGCTCGTTAATTTCATTATCCTACCTCGACCGAATGCGCGAGCAGTGCGAATCGAGAGAAATGGAAAGTGAACGCTTTCAACATACGCGATCGGTTTTCGCATTATCCGCGGCAAGCGCCGCTCCTTTTTTTTTTGCGGTACGCTTCGCTGGCAAAAAATCGTTAGGAAATGTATGCGTGATGTAGCAAACCCGTTCGCTTTATCGCGAGGAACCAGTTTGCAAAATCCTACATATAGCTATATGCGACGCCAGCAAGCATGCTACACGCATCATGGAGCGCGGGCAAGCTTTTAATGCGTCAAGTCGATCACGCAACCTTACCATGCAAATTGACTATTAATTTCGCTATTAGTTAGCCGTCTAAGCAGAGAATCATGATGTGAAAAAGCACTATATTTCATGACATTCTTGATACCAACAATTAAATAAATAAAGAAACTTTAGGCACTTTAGACAGATTAATATTATCATATTTACGTGAACATAAGAATTTAATAGAATATATAGAAAGATGAATAGAAAAGATGTGTCAAATGCAAAAAAAAATTAAAATCGTGTTCGTTTTAATCGGAAAATTTTATCTGAACACAATGAAACATATGAAAAATATAAAATATATTACTTGTATATTTTACTGATTGATTATTTTTTTATTAAAGGCAGACAAAAGTTTTATTTAAAATTAAGGAAAATGATACTTAAAAAACTACTCATGAGCTATTTCAACAAGTTGCTCAAGACAGCTGTCAACTAAAATAGGCATGTTGATATTCAACCTGCGATAGGACATGGAAAAAGAAGCTATCTACTATCGCGAAAAGAACTTTGAGTGTTTTTCTTTATCTGATATTTTTCTCAGAATTTTAAAGTTAAGTTACATAACGTTTTATGAGTGAAGTCCGCGTTAAAGGATCAATAACGTTAACAATAAGCACTTCATGAACAATAATATATTTCACGCTGAGTAATAGTGACATGTCAGGTTCGAGGAAGTGGTTTTTTAATTGACATTATAATGTTTTATATAAAGTATCGATCGTAGTGTAGTAATATATTTATATTTATATTACTAATATATTTATATTACTACACTACGATCGATTATATTATAAATATAATAATAATTACAAAGATGATCTAATCGTAAATAAATCTGGGAAGTTAAGTTATATATATAATCCTACGTTCATTTTATAATTTTTACAGATGCTTATGAAATTTTACAATTATGAATTTAATTATTACAAATAATTTTTAAATACATTTTTCTAAAAAAAAAAAAAAAAATACACATATAAAGATTAAAATTAAAGATTAAAAATTAAAATTAAATTAATTTTATTACAGATGAATGGTAAATTTTCATTTAATTTAAAGTAAAATTCTACGTATAAATTGAACGTATTCAATGTGGAATTAATGAGAAGTAGTTTAAATTAAAATTTTTCAATTTTTACATAGATATAATTACGTATATATAAATAATATATAATATTTATGCTCTCTCTTCTCTCTCTCTTACTAATATACTGTACTATTTGGAAATATTTAATATTTTAAAATAATAAGTAATAGGAAGGCTCTATAAGAATAAATCAAAATCAATCATTTGAAGGGCTAAAAGTCAGTAAATAAATTGTTTATACATAACTGGCTTTTAGCTCTTCAACTGATTTATTTTTATTTAATATTTTGATTGCAATTGACGACTCTTGTCGAAGTTTCGAGGTAAATTACGATTTCACCGATCGATTACGGAAACGTTCACGAAAAAGATAATCTTTAATTACAGGAACGGGTTTTTCCGCGTTTCTGAAACCTGGTCCTACCGGATACTAACTATATTCGCGCTGTTTCTTCACCGCTCGACTCGTTTGTCGCAACGTTACAGTTAACTGTCAGTACATTGAAAATCATGTTTTTCACGTTGTTCGCGGTTCTCGTTATGATTTTAGCTGCGGCAAAACTCACCGCGGTGCAATGCGGCTTAACGTTCTGCATTGATGCACCCGTCAATTGTCGATCATGATACAAACGAGACAAGCTGGCATTTGATCATGGTATGTATATGTACATCGTTTGTACATTTTCGCATCCCTTTTAATCCTTGAGTGTATAATTCCATAATTTCTTATAACTGATATATTCTTTGTTAATTATTTCCCGTAATTAAGTAAATATACAAGTATATATATATTTTATTTATATCTACATTCTAAAATTGAGTTTAAGAAATTAAGTTTCTGCACTATCTTCTCGTTATATCAAAAATGAATAACTAAATTTATTATGAAATTCTAAAACGGAAGATTATGTTGCAACATGACAAAATAATACTGCTACAAATCTAACTTACATAATTATTAATAAATATATCAATCAAAACTACAACTTCTCATTTCCTAGAAAATATTTCAATATCAGACAGCACATATAATTAAAAACGTACTTCGTTTCTCGTTTGTACATTTTATATACAAATGAGACATTGCATATCTAGAACCTATTCAATTAAACTTTCCATAAATAGAGGTCGACTTACAAGTTGCAATTATATTTTGACGCGGTCCGCGTAATTTTAAACAATAACGATTTGTCGGGTCGCGAACAAAAACGCAGCTGAGAAACGCAGAAACATGCTCTGGGGAGAGAAAAATGGCTGAGAGTGAGAACGCGCGCGCGCGTTGTTGCCTGAGGACGAAGAAAAGGAAGGAAAGGAGAAGGGCTCCTTGACGTTTTTCTGCCTCTTAGCTAGGAAGGGAAAAAAGGAAACACGATTATGCACCAGATATGTGACATCATCGCAGGAGAAAAAGTCGGTCGTTTCAGCTGTTACAGCATGCGGCTCGTTGATCATACACACCTCTTGGATGAGTTATTAATCGAGCAGTCAGAATGTACAGGATCGGATTAAAATAATAACTAGTTAGGTAGTTGCCATTGATCTTAGAAACTAAATTTGTTTTTGATTAAGTTGTCAGTAAAATAAATAATATTTTGTCATCATCGAAAAAAAGAAAACTTGCACGAGTGAGAGAGTTTCGTGAAAACATTACGAGACGTCATTTTATTATTAATCTCATAATTACAAGCGTATTTAATAATTATTATTATACCTACGTTTCATTAGATTTAGATAATAATAACAAAACAATGAAAAATTTGTAAATATTTTAAATAGAATTAATTCTTGGAATCAATTCTCCTTGCTTTAATCTATATTCTAGCAGAAATTATATTCAAACAATATGGGTTTCAAAAATTTATTGTGCAAAAATATAATAGAGTTTGAAAATATTTAATTATATATATATATATTTATTTATATTATATATATATTTCATTATATAAATTATATATTTTTAAAATAATTCTAGTAGTTTTATTGACTGTGTAGTAAAGATATTTCCATTTTACAGACAAAACTTTTTATTCTCTAGAGAAATCATACATAAATACACAGAAGGCATTACGATGGATGCAGGATGCTGCGACGTTTCTACTCGTATCTCATTAAAGAATTCACCTCAAGCAGGGTCGAGGTCGAAGTTCGCGACATCGGTATAAGGATAGAATAGCTTCCGGCGAGAGAGGGAGTCGTACCATTACCGAAGCTTATCGCGTTCTCTTTGTTCGTCAATGACGCCAATGTCGGGCCACGTGTGGCCGTCATAGGAATCCGTACGTAGTCGTAAAGTATTAGTTTCTCTCGTTCGTATATGTTGCGTAGCCGTTATGTGTACGCAGGTATATCGCACGCGTGTACGGTCGCCCAGCGAAACAGATTCTGCCCTTTGTTCGCCGATGAGCGAGCGACCACGTAAAACTGGGGTCAGACCCGCGTGTGGTCTACTTCGTGTTAATTGCCATGCCTGGGTCGATGATTGTTAGACCCAAATCGTTTCTGCTTTCTGAAAACGTCCAGTGGCGAAAGTAAGCTAATATCCTGAGATGGGTGCAGATTTTTCAGATATACCAAAAATAGGTCACTCAGGTAAATTCCTTTGTCATCGATTAGCATTAACATATAGAAATATAAAATAAAAGCATATCTAGTTTCACATGTCACGTAATTTTATTTAAGACATTTAGGCGAATCAAATTGATTAAATGGTAGAAGCTTATAATTTTTTTTAGATTTTAGTCCACTTATATTACGAACGCTTTACTCTAGATTATTCTTTTTTTTTTGCTAAATTAAAATTGGGAAAAGAAACAAAAATAAAGTTAGAACTAAACAAATTGTAAAAATAAAATAGGATTTGACATGACAAACCGTAATTATTAAAATTATCATCGAAGTAAGATTTACCAACATAAATACATAACTGAAAGAATATGTACAATTTTAGAAAAATATCTTTTATAACATTAAGAAGTTTCAATTCTTTCTTTGCTGTCGGTTAATTAATTTTAATTAAAATTCGAGTTCCCTGATTTTTAATTAGAATCCATATCAACTTCCGGCCTTTATTATATTAATTTTTATTACAGCTCTAGTATCCTTAAAGAAGATTTTTGAATATCTCTAAAAAATCTAGAGAGACATAAATATAACATATATTAAGTACCTCGTGGCTTCGCCTTTTATCTACAGATTTCAAATGCAAGTCACGTGTCAAGTTATCTCACTGAATACATATCATAAATTGCTCATCTAATCTATCCATAGCAGTGAAATGTTTATGTAAAACCGGTCGCAAGAAAAAAAATCGAGTCAATTGTTTGCGGAAGTAAAGCATACATTCACCAAGTCAATAGAATAATTGTTAATATACACATGTAAAGCGAAACGTGTACTTAACACATATATAAATTCTCAGTAAAAATATCTATATATTTATAGATCGATTATCGATGTATGTATAATATTGATAGAAACTCATAGAAAATTTGTATTAGTTATGTGCTTACATTATTTTGCTCAGACCAAATGTGTTTTGAAAATTCTTTTCGAACGTTGATTTCATTTTACGATATAATTTTAAATAAATATCACAAAAAAGCAGGTCCGCGTATACACTTTATGTTATAATGAGCTTGTTTACGTACTCACAATCAGTCGCTGAAAAGACGTCAGAATTTCGCGAGGAATGTGTGAATGCAACGTACATACACGAAGTTGAATAATCGCGATCAAAAAACTTTTCAAAGCGTTATAATCGCTATTTATTTTACATTCTCATTGATAGAGAAAAAAAATGAAAATGAGAACGATTGATAACGTCTCTGTTTTTATGAAACTCCTATATTTTTTATCTTCTGAATCACTCTGCGCAATCTTTAGATTTATCGTTATTAGCTGATTTAGATTGCAGTTGTTTACATTGGAACTGTTTCGCAGATTATCAAGTTGGTAACAACTATTTTAATAATAATATTTTAATATTAAAAATAAATTTATCGGTGCGTTTGTTACTAAAACCGGTTGCAATTAACTGTTGATACGCTGTTGTGTCTTTACAATGACGCATAATGAAATAAGATTAGAAATAAGCTAGGAGAAGCAATCTAAATTCATTAAATGTTTTTAAAGCTTGTTAGAATAATTACTCACATTAAAGTATACATGACTAATATAAATGTACATAAATTAAATCGCATCGGACTAGCTTTGTTTAGGAATTATGTAGATAAAAATGGTATGATTATGTTATTTATTAGATTATCAAGTATATTGAATTTATTTTAAATGTACTGAGAAAAATGTTCTGATTATATTAACAAGTGATATGAACAAAATGTATTTCGATCATATCCATGAGAATTTTGGTTATTGTAATTGAATTTTGATTATCCCGACTAGAATGTTCAATAAATTTAACTTTTCATATTGGCAACGTGAAATTTTCATCCTCTATCCATAATAATCTAATTGTAAGTCCTGGAATTTCATTGCTGATTCTTATTATACACTGTTCAAGACTATATAAAAATCTAAGAAAATTCTTACATATCTACTTGTAAAAGTTTTCAATAAGTTTTTATCATATTAAAAATCGAATTGTATTTTACTTATTTTTTATAAATATAAATTTATCTATATTCCAGAATTCACAATAAAAAAGTTAACTGCGTATTGTTAAAATTTAATATTACCGATAAATTAGAAGTGTTTATTTATCTCTTTATCATTGAATATCCACTAGAATTCCAATTAATTTAATCAGACTTTTTTCCAATATAGCATGTACGAATTGTCAAGGTATTGTGCTTCACTCGTTCTTGATCGAAGGTTGCTTCTTCAGACGAATGTCATGCAGTTATGAAAAATGCACATAGCAATGCATTATCATTCTTCAGTAGGAGACTGCGTATCGAATTGGCTTTATCAGGATGCAAATAGGCGCTGTTTGGAAAATGACGACGCGAGCCCTTCGAGAAATCGTCCGGTTCGTGCGCGTCACACGAACGGCACAAGCCACTCCTTGTCTCTTCCTCTTCGACAGTCCCTTCACGATTGCGCGGGGTCGTCGACACGAGAAAAAAAAATCTTTCATGAATATGCCTCTTTCATGCTAACGCGGACACGGAAATAAAGCAAAAAGGAGGTACCGTGCGGATAGGAAGAGTCGAAGGTGTTCATCGGATGGAAAACAGGACCGACTTGTTCGCAGCAAGAGTATCCTTCCTCTTTCTGCTTCGATATCCTTCGATTGACGAATAAAACCCGATCTACAATTCGTAAATATAAATATATTTGTGATTGCAGTTGTAAAAATTGACCAATCACAGTTGAATACTAGAAAAATATTCGATATTGTGATTGATAAATTCTTACAACTACGACCACTTATAACTACATATGTTTACGCAATTGTAGATCAGGCTTAAGATTTTATTTAAGCAGAGACGTATGCAAAAAATATCGGAGAAGAGAGAGATTCACTCAGAGTACGTAATCTGCTCGGTTCTACGTAATCGATGCTGTTTATATCGTTTAAGCGGAATAAATACGAGAATTATACTTTGCTTGAGAAGAAGCTCGTTGCATAATCGGTATTTATAGTAAAATTATGTTTGCACTTATCATCACGCTCATGAATATTCTAGTTTACCTACTTTTTGTACTTATATTGTATAAACGTCACACAAGTAACTATTTTTGTATTTGCATAAACATCGTTTGCATATTGAATACCTGGGGTCATCGGTACATTTAAAATTGAAAATTAAAACCTTACGATAAGAGACTGCATGCACAGAAATTTTTATGCAGATGTGATATGCAAATCGTTTAAATAATTCTATTGTGATGAAAGAAATGGCGGTTATCGCAATATTTTTTTATTATCTCATTACAGTGACATAATATCAAGATTAATTAATACGAATTAATTGATTTTGAATTACTATATTATTCTCTTATCGCGCGGATATTCTTAAAGACAAGGGGAAACGGTCTCCACGGTGCCGCGTGAAACGCCGATCACCGAACGCGAAAGCCGTGTCCTAATATGGAAAACTCCGAATCGGAACCGCGCCGGTCATGCGAGACAATAGGAAATCCGCAATGGCGCTCGTTTCCTTTTTCACGCGGCCGACCTCCGCGACTCGCTTTGGTCATTCGCCCGCGACCGTCGGCGATGTCAAGGAACTTTCATGAATATGCCCGACTGGTAATACGTGCATTTCCACTACCAGCACAACCACCGGCACCCCCGCCTCTCCCTCCCCCGTCAGAAACCCCCTTCACTTTTTCCAATGACTGTACGCTTCTTGGAATTACGGATCTCGCATGAGAGCGCGTGTCCTCTGCAGTGAGTGCGGTGAATGTGTGCGTGTGGGTCTGGTCCATTGGTTGTGAACGGCAGTGTTTCTCAGACACCAGACGTTGAAGACCAAAGCGCCGTTCTCGCCTTCTCCTTCCTCGACTACACTGCAACGAAGTAGGAAGTCGACGTCTTGGCAATTTTAAACAACCGACAGTAATTAAAGTTTACGTAATACGATTGTAAATGTTTGATTTTATATGTGGCGTAATCGGTGTTATGCATAACTTTAGTATTATTAGCGTATTAATTTCTACGAGGAAGGAGAAAGCGAACGGGGAGAGAAAAGGAAAAACGCGATCGAGGAATCACGTCCGAGTTGAAAGTCACATCGCGCTATCACCACCCGTGTTAACGCATTTCCTTTGTTCTGTTATCAGAGGAAAGGGGTAGACGGTGCTCGTCGCTCTCGCGGATTCACGCTCTTTCAATATGGCGCTCCATCCTGTCGGCTGATTGCTTTAGTTATGGACTCCGTTGATAACAGTTCTTTGCCGCAGGATAAGAGTCTGACACATACATACATATTAAACGTTTTCTCTTTATATAGCGTTAAAAATAAAAAAGAATTCTGCAACATGTGCCTAAAAAATAACGAAGAGGGAAATTTTCAACTATTAAAATGAAAAATTAGTAGCTAATATTAATTTATTAAATTGAAGAAATAAATCGTTTAAATTTAATTTCGCGAATTTTTATAAAAGCTTTCTAAATGCAAAAATTAATTTTAAAAAGCAACACTTACAACGTTGAATTACATGTAAAAATAAATCAAAACTTAATCAATATTTTATTAAAATTTAATTAAACTTAATCAATATTTTGTTAAAATTAGTTTGGTGTTCGAAAATTGAACAAATCGCAGATCAAATTTATTAGAATTAGCACGATTGAATCTCGCACATATAATTATACCGCATATATCGTTTAACTTCTCGCTTGAGGTACTTTACAAGTTCATATAAATGTATAAGCTTCCGACTTCCTGATACTCGATATACGATCGGATTTATATCATCGCTTTTTATATTTATCATGAGTCTCGAGTTTGTTTCATATTAAACCTGGTTTCCTGGTGGAACATGTCGCATTGCTTGTGGGACTTGAGTTTCCACATCTCTTGCGGAGTCATAGGCTTCTCGATACTTCCGAGTTTACACAATACATAGATAGACACTCAAAGCCAGCCAGACCAGTTCGTAGCCAGTCATTCATCTCGTTCTCACTTCGGAGTTCGCTTGTTCTATAACCATCGATCCTCGACCGCTGCCAGTTAGATCTTTTCAATTTATTCCTCCTCTACACACGGGGAGGATCGCCCGCTGTCAGAATCAACGAGGTTTCGTAGCTCGCGAGGTCTCTCGAGACGTTAAAGGGACATAACCAAAAAATATTCCAACACTTTCAGTCACGGTAGCCTTTCATGCGTAAATATCACTATAGAAATTAAAATAATTTTACCTTTGAATGACTCATTATTTATTCAAAATGTATACGATTGCATACAAAACCTTTATCATCTATAAGTTGTATATAATTAAAAAATCGTTAAAATCCTTTTCACGAAGACTTTTATCTTAGATTTGAAAAAGAAATTTATCTTTATATTATAGATTAGTAACAGATTGCTTTGCACAAATGTCATTTATGTACATGTTATAAAAGCAAAACTCATATGTTTTAAAATGTAAGCTCAAAAAAAACTAATACTTGTTATAATATTCCATTTCTTTCTTCAAAATATCGTGAGGTACAAAAGACGAAATAAAAATGAGGAACAATCCGAACAATGCATCCGTAAACAATCCGTTAGGTTCAAATTCTGATAAAAGAAGATAAAATTAAGTCAATTATATGCGGTTTCGTTTAAAATGTTAAACGTATTCAGCATGAAGTTCCTTCAACGGAGGCTTTTATAAGGGCAGCGAAAAGTTCAGTGACCTTCTTCGACGATGTGATTTAATTGGCATCGAGATAGCGGAATAACTTGAATTTCAAATGTTTGACCGCAAAACCAGGGAAGAAAATAATTCAGTGATTTTTACCGTTAGTGTCATTTTCTTTCCTAAATCTTTTCTTCTCTACAACACGATTAACACGTTGGTCAAACAAAGAAACTTCCATCAATGCGTATGCAGAATACATTTGATCAACTGCAACTTTTTAAATTATGCAGAAAACACTACTCACGTCTATTTTATTCTCGTGCTTATATGGAAATATGAAATAAATCGTGATGACTAATATGATTAGCTGCTGGATCTGTTTCTTACATTATCGCTGTTTACGAGTAAAATATCGGAGAAACAAATCACGCGTTCTTAGGGTTAACGCGAGGGCGAAGTTGGAGCAGACTTTCACATATAAATACAAGTTGCGAGATGCGATGGGCCCGCGAGAGGTTCCTTCCAAGATGTAACGCCCGGATCAAAGGTTCCCCGCCTTTCTCGTGCAATCTTGAGACACGCACGTTATACCGAGAGAAGCTTCTTCGCTGCGAGCCATTGATAAACTCGCTGCTATCGCGCTTTCATCCCGTCTCATCCCGCAGTTTGCGTAAGCCCCTACGGCACACGTACCAGCGTTTCACTACATGACATTGCACCACGGTTCGGCACGCCGTGATTTGCGGCGTCTGCCGGACTTGTTCGAGTTCACGTTTTTCTCCGCGTGAAATTATGACGGCAGGTTAATTAATTTTCACACCCCGGAAAGAGCCGCGTGAACTCATTTCCCGCGAGACTCGATCTTCCCACGATTATCCTCAGTTTGATATCGCGCGACTGAAGACTTGTCGAACGATTTGTTTCAGAAAACTCGTAAGCTGTAGCACAATCTTTTTTTCTCTTACACAGAAGTTTCTTGTATCTTTCTTCTTGCAAAACAAATCGTTATCTCTTTGTATATCGGTATCTTGACACGAATAATAATTATAGGTGTTCTCTGCTTTTATCTTGAGATACAATTTTGAACTCAATAGATTAAATAAACATTGTATATAAAATGTAAAAAAAGTTCTTAAATGTATTATCAGTACTTTAATAAAAAGAATGTTTCTTTATAAATTATTATGAAATAAGATGAAATGAAGGTTCATATAAAGACAGAGCGAATTATTATGTTTATTGAACTTGAAAAATATCGTGCGGTTTCTATAATTTCTGTGTAAGGTGTACAGAAAGATTGAAAGGCAAACATAGCCTTCTTTGATTTTCTGTGATGAGTGGTTATCTTGCCTACAAGGGGTTATCTCTGGTTATTATAAAATTAATTTGAATAACACCGACCGACATAATCGACTGATTCCCCGTTAAAGCCGACCGATGCCGTTTCTACCGCGAGCTGTAATTATACGTACACGATAAATCGCGTGTCGTCATCGCTCAGCGATTAACTAACCGCGAGAGTTTCATGCAAACAAAGCTTCCTGCAATGGATGCAACGTACAATCAATCCAACGCTTGTTTCGAAAAGATAAAAATAAATAATAGCCGGCAGCACGCAGTCGAGTTTAAGACGAGAGAATCAGAATCAGATGTGTTCTCTTTCGAGAAAATCATCGCTTTTTCATAAGCAAAGAACGTACATTCATTCAAACATGGATTTCTGACGACAAATCTAATAATAAAAACAAGAAAAATAAAACTAAAAATAAAAGCATGAAAAATAAAGTGGTTCAATAAAAGAATAAATTATGTCACTCTTATTATTATAATAATGACTTTTGACTTATAATTGTACTATAATATCACGAATTTAATTGATCAATAATTTTTAATGCTCATAGCATCATGGATCTTAATAGTGTTTTGAATGACATATTAAAATCTGAAGATGATAAATAAAAATTCCGTATTTCAAATTCTGTAAATAATTAAATCTTTAATTCTTACATATTGCGAAGAATATCACGTAATTTCGGAGTTTCGTCCCAGCTTCCACGACTGGACTCATCAATAAAGCATTGTAATGGAAGCCTACCTCAGACGCCTGGGCGAGTTATTCAATCGAGATTCTATATAAAGAGATATACGCGTGTCAAAGCACTTGCAAAAATTTGCGAATATCGATAGACCTCTGATGGCGAGTCGACGTAGTACCTGATATTCTTCGCTATAATTACGTGATATTCTTCGCAATATATTAGATTAATTTAAAAGATTTTAACGAATTTATTGGCTCATTGCCTTTGTCTCTTTTTATATTAGTTTATAAAAACTTATTAAGCCTTATTACAAACAATTTTTAATAAAAAGTTATGATTAATTAAAATCAAAATGTTTCTTTTATTTAATTCGCTTATTTTATATCTCCGATAAGTTAGTAACAAAATCTTAGGAATATTAAAAAATGATTTTTGAACATGTGACAACCTCACAAAGTGAGAATTTTATCCAGCTTGTAGTTTTCTCGTACGTAAAAATTATCAGATACACAAAATCTCAAAAGGTATAATAACGTTTTCGAGTAAAAATTGTAAGCTTTAAAACCCCTTAATTTAAATTTTATTTTCGTTTATTTTTAACGAAGTGTTTATATTTTGAAATTTGCAGCGCAACAAACTTTTGTTCTAACCCAAAATTTAATAAAATATAACCTCCCCCCTGTTATTATAAGAAAGATGGCTTCTTGTTCATGGAGATGCTCGACGCAGCAACAGCGATGCTCCACTTGTCGGCATTATCGGCATTCATCAACCTCATCAACCTTGCCTCTTCTCGAAGTAGTTCCTCTCGTAAGCGAGGCAGAGTTTTCGGCGTGATGCTTCACCAGACACATTTATAAAAATCGATACCTTGCCCGGCTGGCAAGGTATCGAGTATTTTGTCCATTATATCGTAGTCTCGTACGTCTAAGCCGCAATCCCTCAGTTGATACGCTATATTTTCAATTTTAGCGATGTGTTGAGTTAAGGAATCGCCGGTCACCATGCGGTAGTTAACAAATTCTCTAGTGAGTCTATCACGGTTTGTAGTTATAAGAGAGTTTTATCCATATTTCTGTGAATGATGTGTATTCATTGGTAGTCAAGAGCTCGACTGTCAGAGTCGGCTGCTGCTTTGCTGTGACTGGTTGAATTGTAGTCTGGAGTCCGAGTTATAGTAGTCGAGTCAGAGTCGGGAGCCTGTAGTGTGATTACGGCTTAAGGCAGACTCCCACTGCGATGCCGAAAGCTGCGTTCGGAAACATCTGAGTATCCCCATGCATCATCTTATCCTTATTTAACATGGAAGAACAACAAGGATAAGACGATACATGAGAGTACTCGGGTGAGGTTTTCGAACGCAGCCTTACTGACGAGTCCAATATAGTGGGGGCCGGGACGCGAAACGCCATGAGATGACACAACATTTCGCTCGCATACGCCGAGCATAACAAGAAGATTCTTTTAAGGGTACAAGTTCTTTAAAATTATCTTTACAAAAATTGCCTACATGTAGACAACTTTTCTTGTAAAGACAATTTTAAAGAATTTATTGTACCCTTAAAGGATCTACTTTTAATATTTTTAATTTTCATAAATTTTTTCAACAATTATAAATTTTATATTTCAAAAATAAATTTTTTTAAGGGTACAATAAATTCTTTAAAATTGTCTTTCTCCTTACTACATGTAAGCAAATCAAATGATGTTCCCATTTCTTTTCCTTCGTCTTCTTTTGACTTATTATAATAATGACTTTTGGCTTATTATAATTATAATATATCAACACCATTATGGTGTGGTTTAAAATCTATACCATTAAATCCATGTCATGTTGATACTAACGCAGTGAGAATTATATAGATACACTGTATAGTGTTAACTCTATATATACTAATATTTTTTAAATATATATAAAAAAGGATAGAAAAGGACGTAATTTCGAATTTTAGAATTTTTCATTAAAATAGTATGACGATGACAGTCTAAAAATCATGCTTCAAGAAAATACAATATTATATGGAGAAGTAACACGCATGCACACGTAAATACGTGGCGCATAGCGTGCACTCAGCGGTGTATTCTTGCGCCGGCCTTTTCTGACATTTTACAGTCGGACAAGCAAAGAGATGACCGCACTTTAGGATTATCCTGTGCGCATGGAAGAAAAGAAGCAACGATTGTATAAGCAAAGTCGAACTCCAGCTCGACCCCTTCGGAGGCTGCATGATAACTTTTCAACTGGCTTTGTAAAAAAAAATCGACGACTGTGTTATCGCACAGTCCGCCTACGTCAATCCGTTATCTTTGCTGCAAGTGTATGGCAGTCAGGAACCGTCATCATGGCGTGAATCGTCTGCAACAAAAATAATCAAATTTTTCTGCATCCCTACGTTGATGATATTATTTTCTCATCGAGAGAAAATGATGACGCGTAGTTATCGTAAACGGTTATTTCACTTTGATGTGGGACGATAAATAATTGCAAATTTGCAAGACTTTACAGATTAATAAAACATACTCTTTCTTTTTGTTTTTGTATAAATATCATCTTAAAAATTATTTCTGGAAAATAAAATTTTTACTTGATTTAAAATATTTTATTTACTATAAATATAATTTAAATTTAATTAGAATCATAATTTATTCTGGAATTATGAATGAAAGTTATATTAGAGAATTTTATGCATTCGAATGTTTCATAAAATTTTCCGAGTCTTTACTAATGTCGTTATAAATATAATCTAAAAAAATATATATGTAGATCATTTACTGCAAATATATCAATTTAATATTTTTTTAATAATAATATGATGTTAAATCAACAATTGCAATTCACGTCTTACGTTTATGTCTTATTTCGATGATATAAAAGCTATAACGTTTATATTGTTCTTAATAACTTATGATTCATCATAATCAAAGAGACGATTTATACGTAAAATACAGAACGGAATACAATTTAATAAACGAGTTATGTGTTCGGCGAGTAAGTCACAACAGCGTCGCAACAAGTAAGATTCGCGCCTTATGAGTCGGACTGTACGTAAATTTGTATCAATTGTCGGTACAGCTGCTTCAATTTATTGTGGGATTAGAAACAATGAGTGGGGTCAAATGGTCCCTTCTTGTCATAATGTACCAACCCTCGTTGGCGTCGACCATGACGTCACTTCGCCTCCGAAATATTAGCCATTTATTTAATATTTTTATATGATCTCAACAATGCAAATTAGCAACTTAAATTTATCTGTTCACCAAATTGCTAAGCAATTTTATTCATGATCTTTTTTTCAAACATAAGTATACTTCTTTATCTTCAAAGAAACATTTCCAATATTTCTAAACGAAACTTTTGTCAAATGTAGAACAATACTTGAAAAACGGAACATTTGAAAATTTTCTTTAATTGTTAACTACATACAAGAAATTAAAAGGTTCGGTCGTAACAAAAGAAAAAATAAGAACATTTATCATTGTAAATTTTTTGTATATATGTATATTATAGATATATATGTATCTAATTTTTTGTAAGTGCAATTTATTACAATATATTAAAAAGTTTTTAGAAAGTAAAAAAACAAATGATATGTTCGATAAACTTATTATTATTATTACTACTATTATAATTAATATTATTAAGAGACACAATGGTAATGTCTTGATATTAATTATTTATATAATAAATAGCTATAAATAGTTTTTATTTAAAATTTTGTTAAAAAGTACAAGTAGCAATGTATGGATACACATTATTGTAAAGTATGATAATTCCAGAGATCAAAAAGCCGCGTCTTCTATACGATTCTTTGTTCAGTCTATAAATATCGCACGGTTAAAAGAATGTGTTTTAGTCACATCGATCTTTCTTGCGATTAGCAATTATTTAATGATAATTTTAAGAAATAATTAGCATAACAACGTAACATTCAGAGAAGAAAAAACAAAGGCTGTTGTATTATATTATCTGCTATCGTAGTAACATCGTGTACAAAATTACGAGAATATTAAGAAAGCAGTAAAAAAAAATATTGCATTGAGGACAAGATATTGATCGCATCACAGTTGAAAAACGTTAAAAGAAATGTATTTTCAATGAAATTGTTTTCGGTGTAAAACACAGCATAGCAGCGCCTGATAAAGGCAAAAAGAATTCCTTAAGGTGCATTACATATGCGAGAGATGGAACGGTCGAACGTCTCGTCGCCTCTTCTTCATCGTCGTTTCTTTCCACTGTTCTCCTCTCCCTGCTTTTTTTTATTATTATTATCATTTCTCGTTTCTTCGCCCTAGGTTGACAGCGCCGTCACGTAGCAGACTTCCTATGAACCGCGCGCTTTCTTGAATATCTAACTTTCGGTCCCGCCGCACACCGCGGCGATCCTTCTCACAGAGTAAGATCCGGAATATATCTCGAGTTTTCTATAAAACAGGATTATACGTGTGTATAACACATGCTTTTCTATATGATACTTTTACGGCGGGTTGTTATAAAGGGCTGGTTTTGTTAGCAAAACGAGCGTCACGTACGATCTGAACTTTTTTTTCTTTCTTTGACGAACGTGTGTCGTACGATGTCACTGTTTTCATAGATAAAAGAATAGATGACAAAAAATGTGGCGAAGCATATTTTTGATCCAATAATATCTAACGAAGCGTGACGCATAATAAAGTGGTCCCAGATATGTAAACGTGATATACACGAGCATGTAACGAGTCGGTACTTGCAAACGATCTGTTTGCTGTGCCTACTAATTCCTCTACAAATTTACACCCCGTCTCTCTGTATCGAGTTGGAAATCCTGCTGGCGTGCACATCTCCTCGTAAAAGATTGTATTCACATTTTCACGGACAACAGACGATACGTTCGTACACGTTATTATCCCCGCGATCAGAAACAAGACTATCGCGAAATTTTCATTAACTTTCATTACCTTCGAGAGTAATTACATTTTGTGCCATCTGCGCCTCGACGATTCTCAGTCAATATCGCGATCATATATTATTTTCTACGTCTTTTATCATTAAATCTTTATAGTATCTCTTTTTTTTTCACTAATATAGCTTATCCTTCAAATAATTGCGAGAACGAAATATTCAACTCCTCTGCATAATATATATATAAATATTTAAATACATGTAAAAATATCAAATTGATATACAAAATTTAGTAATTGATCTAGATATTTTAGATTATATACATTATGTACATATATAATGACGATAGTAAAAATTTTGTAAAAGTATATAAAATTTGCGTGCTTTGGAAATTAGAACCTTCAAGTTATACATCCTATAATATAACTTCATCGAATCGGAAAAGACATCTGTTCCGAATTGGGATTCTATATTCAACTTCCAGCTGAGGCAATATTTGTTGCATTAAGTTCTTTACAGTGTTTTAAGAGGCTAATCACATTATTATAAAATCGATCAATTTTATTGCGATGTTATTATTTCAACTTCAATTTATAATTGCGGTTTAAGTCCAATAATAAGCGGAGCGTAGTTTACGTAAGTAACTGAAAAATGTACTTAGAATTTGTATATAAAATAGTACTAGACCATAGCATTGACCATATTGACCTTTTCCTTTCTTATTTGATTCTATACAGTTCTCCAAATCTATTGTAGACATGCAATCGAATTTCATTCTGTAAAAGTCAAATAATTGATTTCAATTTTATTCAGATTTAGGAGAGCTTTATTCATGGCTTGACAATGAACCACCTTAACCAGATAAGGATATTGTTTAAAATCCCTTGGTTATTGGGACTATGGTCTGATGGCGATCTGACAGTGGTCGCACTTTCAATCGCCGTTCATCACAATAATAACGTGCTCTAACGGTTTCGCGTCTGTAAAAATGCGTCTCGTTCGTTTCGCGTCCAACGGCCGCGGTGCACGCATTTGTCGCACACGTTGTACCGCAGTACCGGCCAGCAGCGGCACGCACAAGACTCTCTTTCGATACTCACTCCTTTTCAAGGTGAGTCTTCGGCCCATTCACACGCGCGCCGCGCCATCGCCGTTCTACGTGTGCGTGCGCGTACGTGCACACGTCACAAAAACCACAAATTAAGTCTCACACGCGAGCTCCTCACCGACACAATCGAGCACGAACGCGGGCTTTCAAAGCGACTCGGGCAAGGTACAGTCTCGCTGACAAGTGCGCCTTCCATTATAAGAAAAGTGCGCGAGGGAAGAAACGCATACGTTCTTTAACCGGCTTTTCGTTCTTTTCACCGTTATGCATATGGGCATTTAACGCAAGGGCAATATTTAAGTCGAAAAAGCACGCAGTAACGCAGACAAATAAAACGTTGAATCGAAAGAATAGTCCAATGCAAGAAATGAATATGAATTAGCAATAGTTTGAGAAGTTAATAATAGCAACTTTTGAAAGTAACGTTTACGAATCGTTTGCACAGCTGAATCATAATGTATATGTATGTGTGCAGTACATACATTACATACATATGGGGCATTCCATCCCAAGTGTGCCACTCGAAAACTTTTGGATTTTTGATTTGGCTGAAATTTTAATATAATATAGTACCCATCGCAAGAAGCTACCATGATTTTTTTCGAATTTTTTTATCAACATAGTCATGAGATATGAATTTTTTTCAAAATTTGCAATTTTCAAATGTTTATAACTTTGCGAAAAATAATCCAAATAAAACGTTTTTTTTTTTATTATAAATTGTGTGTTTTGTTCTCTAGATTTAAAAAAAAATATCAAGAAAAGTTTCAAAAGTGTTTTTTAATTTTTTCTTTAATTTAAAGATTATTAATTTTTTAAAGTATGGCACGTTTGTCCACTGTTTGTCCATGTTTGTCCACCCCCTATTTTTATTATATTTTTATAATAATGAAAAATAATCACTTGGAGGTACTAAAATGTTTTTTGTGTATAACTTTTTTTGGAGGGGGGACAAATGAAAATAACGGGTGGACAAACGTGGACAAACAGTGGACAAACGAATGCAATAATGATGTTACTAATATTCGCATTTAGGGGTGCCGACTTCACAGAGCAGCACTGTGAAGTTGGCACCCCTAAATGCGAATTTTGATAAAATCATTATTGCATTCGTTTGTCCACTGTTTGTCCACGTTTGTCCACCCGTTATTTTCATTTATCCACCCTCCAAAAAAAGTTATACACAAAAAACATTTTAGTACCTCCAAGTGATTATTTTTCATTATTATAAAAATATAATAAAAATAGGGGGTGGACAAACGTGGACAAACAGTGGACAAACGTGCCATACTTTAAAAAATTAATAATCTTAAAGAAAAAATTAAAAAACACTTTTGAAACTTTTCTTGATATTTTTTTTTAAATCTAGAGAACAAAACACTCAATTTAAAAAAAAAAACGTTTTATTTGGATTATTTTTCGCAAAGTTATAGGCATTTGAAAATTGCGAATTTTGAAAAATACGAATTTTGAAAAAAATTCATATCTCATGATTATGTTGATAAAAAAATTCGAAAAAAATCATGATAGCTTCTTGCGATGGGTACTATAATATACCAAAATTGCAGCCAAATCAAAAATCTAAAAGTTTGCGAGTGGCACACTTGAGATGGAAGTCCCATATATGGTACATTAGTGTCATTCTACAATGAATACATTTGTAATGTTCATAAACATAAAATCTACACGAAATATCCATTATCAAATTTCTCTATATGTAGGTCAGCAATTATAACACATTTTAAGATATAATTACATAAAATTACATTTCTTTCACGAACTTTTGGCTAAATCAATCAACGATTAATTCGCAGAAGTGCCAACAGCAATTTAATATATAAAACGTCTCTTCTTTTGAGATAAACTGTGCTCAGTTCTCACATTGGCAACTGTGATGATTGAGTTAATCATTGATCAGCGTTAATCCGCGGAGTTGATAAAAAAGGCCTTTAGGAAATCTCTTTACAGAGATATTATTTTTCATACTTAAAAAAAGTCATTCACAAGATGGGGGGGTTAATAATTATCGAATAATCTGAATTTATTAATAAAATTATTATAAATATAATTCGATCTAATCATTTCGTCATTTGGAAGTTAAATAATAGGGAATATGCATCACGTATTTATTGCTCATTATAACACGTGTTTCATGAAAAATGTTTTCTTGTAAACTACGAAGGATACGCGCTTACATGCGGAACAAACCCACATTTATATTCTTAAACGGGACATCCTGCGTGTAAAGCCCAGCGGCGGATATGCGCGGTTGTCATCGACAAGACGGAGAACGAAAAGACAAGACTGGGACTGGCGGCTCATTGAATCCGCGGAGCCGCATCGGGAATAGCCGCGGCGACTGCAAATGACAAGACTCACGGTTGCAAAAATATTCGTTCCCTTTCCGACTGCATTCGCGTGAATTCGTGCTTGCGAAAGGACAGATTATAATACGGAGTCTAAGAAAGGTACGATTGAGTCTCGGAAATATATACCATTTTCGTGCTGAAAAACGTTCGCAAGTAATCTTGAGATTAAAAAAAAAAGCTTTTGGAAATAACTCTTTGTGGGTGTCATTGAGATGCACTGTTTCTTTGGATAGAAATGGAGAAACGGAAATTTAATACTAACGAGACGGAAGAATATTCATCTTCAATTGCTTATTTGCAATAAAAAAAAATTAAATTTATTTAAAGCTAATTTAATTTTTTTTTTTTGACGTTTATATAATTCGTCTTTATAGCGTCTTATCACAAATGAATATAATTTTAAGAGACAATCGTACTCTTTCGAATACTTTGTATTGCATCTTTTTTTTTTCTTTGTGCATCATTGGGATAAATCGCTTTTGTAGGAATTCAGAGTGTTTATAATACGATGCGCGAACTTTATGATGGCGATACTGCCCTCGAGGAAATTAGACGCCGTGTTCATTTTCCTGATTTAACACGACAGGCAGATGGAAGCGGGTAATAAGACAGTTCACATCTTGTTCTCTGCCTTTGCGTTAGAATTTATGTATGCAAATCGACGGTCCGGTGCAAAGTGCTTGCGACTCGAGAAAAATGATTTTCTATCTAGGTATCATCATTAAAAGCGGATAGAACACGTTGATTCCTTGTTGCAGCAACAGAACTGTATGTCAAATGTCTGCTATTACTAAAGTTGGATTAAGATCTTGCGAAGCCTCAAGCAGAATATAAACAGAATATGATGCTTCTTATATTCCTGCATAATATATTCTTGTATAAGATAACATAGATAATAAGCAAGGAGGAAAAAAAGAACATATATATATATATATATATACTTATAAATCATAAAATAAAATTTTGCTTTTTACAATGAATAGAATGTCCATCTGTGGCATTTATTTAAAGACTTTTAACGAGCTTGCTTGAATGTCTTCATAAACATCTTTACATTAATAAGCTATCAAAATGTATCTATCTTTTATGAAGAAAAAAAAATGGTAAGTATGTGCAATAGCATTTTATTATGAAGAATTAACAAGTATTATACGTTCAAATGTATGCGATTTGTGACTATAAATACTGTCGTAAGTTATATATTGCTACGAATTTTATGCTGTTCAATTGATTCGCTTGGTAAACGTAAATATATATATACAAGGCGGGCGTATATGGGCTAGATCTGAAATTATCTTTCGAATATGTGTCATTAGTGTACAATAATACTTTCGTTATTTTTAGTAGCCACGAGTGCAACGAGCATTCATCTCGGAACCCGCGGCGCGATATAGTATCATGATGATTCTTCACTTTTAATCAGTTGTTTATACATATTTATAAATAACCAGCACGTAGTAGCAGTATGAGATGAGCGTATCGCTAAACGAATGGCGATACGTTGTTTATTTATCGCAGTAGAAACGTGATTGTGTGCGTACAGCAGAAAATTTTCCGCGAGATTATGATACGCCCATTTTTTTTCTCCTCGATGAAACGATTATGCGTAGGTTGCGAAATATATTGATACAAAACGTCGAAATAAAGAAGGCGAAGATTTTAATTTATTTTTATTGTAATATATCTTAATCATTCTCATTTACGAAACGCGTATTATAAACTGACAGGTTTTACTAGAGAGTTCATGATAACATCAAAAATTAACGTTAAAATGAATTATGACACTGGTCGAAAAGTGATTTTTATTATCATTTAAGAACCATGTTGACGTTAATTTGACGTCATTATGACTTTTTTGTTCTGTTTGGATGGAAGCAAGTTCTGTCATTAATATTTTCGAAGAGTGTTAACAGATATTGATATACTGAAAAAAAGTTTGATAATAACTAACAATTATCGAATGAAGTAATTTCAATCAAATGTGTCATTAATATAAATTTAATTTAATTTAATGTAATCTAAAATTATTTTCTGTTATATTAATCAAATATTTGAAATTATTTCACTTAACATTTGATAGTCATTACTAGATTTTTTTCAGTGTAAGAACGATGTGATAATAGATACACCAATATGAGTGTTGTAGAAATACTGCAACTTTCATATCGCTGAAAAATTGTTTTTAATTAAATTGTAATGTCTTTCTATTTATTTAGATTCTTTAGAAGTCTTTAAAATATTTTTCAACACCTGTTTTTCCGTTCCCGGAAGAAGATTAGATAACATTTCGCAAATCCTTCTAATAACAAAATACTGCTCCGCTTGTAAAAAGTGAAAGACTTGCATTTGTGCGAGGGGATGCACGCCGCTCTTGGATTTCTTCTTATCGGCCCCGGTTGCGATTTTCCTCGTGCAATGCACGCGTGTGCACCGTATGCATGCATGCATGCATGCATGTATGCATGTATGCGCGACTGCATTCGTCCGTATCGCATTGATATACACGAGCGAGCGGCGGGACTGCAGACACGATGCGATAAAGAGAATTACGATACTCCGCGGGGCTACGATGCTGAACGCCCCAGGAACGACGTTGCACTATTCATAACGCGATCTATATCGGGCATTGGCGACTGAAAACTTAAATGCGAATCGAAATGAATGAAATTGCGTGCCGGAATGTAGAAAGCAGCCGACAGGTGGAGTCTACCCTGCTCCTATACGAGTTTTGCTATGACTTCATCCTATTTATAAGCATTTATCTCTACATTTCAGCAAGCAGGAAAAACCTGATGCTGAAAAAATATTTAATGTAGATGCAGGAATTTGAGCAATTTTTCTACACGCAGCTGTTCATATACGATGGGAACATGCACGTTCTTGACGAGTAAAATTTACTTTTCCTTAAAAATTAAAATGATTTTTCTCTCTCCTAGTATTTATTTAGATGGCAAAATTTCTAGTAATTTTTGAAATTCTAATGATAAATAAAAAGAACAATTTTTCTGAAGAATCTAAAAATGTAGGTAGATACGAACCTAACAATAAAAATAATTTTACTCAATCACAAAAATATTTATGAAATAAATTCATGCACGATGAGCAATGCTACAAAAAGTCTTAATATTTCAAACTGATATTAAATACTTTTTCTTCAAATGTCATGTTATCGTCTATATTTAAGGTGCATGAAAATTGGTAATTAAATGAAATCTTGTTTTCAAATTACTTATACATTGGTACAATTCGAGTAGTACCAACGAGAATTGTAGTTGTGAAAATATTTATCTTTTTTTTTTTACTTTAGAAGGGTCATGTTGTGCAAGATTCGTGAAATTAGCACACCATATTTACTATTTTTTTTCATATTATAACATAATAGCTTGCTAACTTCACAAATCCCAAACGAGAGAAACTGTACTCTTAACCTTGTATCGCTTAAAATCGACGGTACACATTGAAATATAAATCTTACGTAAATTACAAGAGACATAAGTATATCAAACATCAAATACCTCGAAGTCAGGAATTCTTCTGCGAGGACCCTCTTTACAGGAACTTGATCTGTTTGATAGTGCCGAAATTTATATTTTTCTCTGTCAGTTGAATAGCTCTATTGCAGTCGATTTTATCTTTTGTTTGAAATGCTACCGCAAGTTCACCTTATAGGTATACATGTATGTTCTTTTTATCTTCTGTATTTCTTATCTCATGCTAATATCTCAAAAAAACATCTAATATATAATACAAATACTTTCTATTAGTGTGTAACTTGAAGTGTCATTCTCATTTCAAAATTTTGACCTCAAATTTAGAAATACTACGCGATTACTACAGAATTGAAAGTATGTGAAGTCAGCACAACATTCAGTTAATATAAAAAGTATACTGTAAAAGTATATACATTTCCAGTAACATTTTTTATAGTTCTATCTACATTCTACAGTTCCTTATAAAGTAAAAAAAGTTCTGCATTTTTTATAATGTAATAAAATATCAGGATTGAAATAGAGTCAGGATTCTGTTTATATACAAATAATTTTAGAGCACACATTTATGCTAAAACTAACGATAAATGTTACTGAAATTGCAATTAATTATCAGCATGACATTTTCTCTAAATAACGTATTATTTTTTATATTTCAAATATACAAATGGGACACATCACTTAAATTATGTAAAGCAAATTTTCTGATGTAATAATGTTTATATAATAATTTTTGAAAAAAAATTAAAGCTACTATTTTTTTAGTCGATATAGGAAGATCTTGAATGAAAAGATAGTACTATTTGAATTTTATTTTTTAGTTTAATACAATAGTTTTTTTTTTCGAGGAGCACGTACTTTTAGCGCTTTTGTAATCTTTTTCTATATTTTTATAGTAGATATTTCAGTAAAATCATAAGTACTTTCCATTTGCATGTGTTAAAAGCTTTGCTTGAAAAAGTTATGAATCTCCAATTAATATTAGCTAAAAAAATAACAAATTTTGTCGTTTACGTGTAATAATTTATCACATAGTTGCTGAAGTTACTTTGTTAAAATATTAAAACGTTTTGACAGCAATTAATTGAGTATTGCTATTAATACGTCGAAGGCATCTTTTTGGAATTTAAAAGTCTTTTATCATAGTCATCTATTTCAAAGATTATAGCCATTTATTCCTTAATTAGCTTACAAGGTAAAATAAATAATAAATATAATTTGAAGCATAAAATATGCTTACAAGCATATTTTATCTCTTTGACTAGTACAAGCATGCATAAATCTGATTTACAATGCGTTTCATTATAGGGCAATTTGAAGCTTGTTATTAATACACGTAACATATAATTTACAGCAAATATAAACGTAGTGACGAGACGTTAGACGTACAAAATCATTCACGCGAAGAAAACCCAGGAAGCAGCTATACTTGCATTGCATACTCGAGCAGCTTACCAATCTAATACCTGGCGGCGACAGACCGTGTAGACGAGAATATCGAATAGCGTTTGTCCGCGTGTGACCAAGACTTAATCACTCAGCGTAATTGCGTACAATCGACCTGAGTATTTCGAATATAATAAAGCCGCAAAAAAGAAAAAAGAAAAAATAACTTGAACGCCGAGGAGCAATTAGTCGCACGACAGAGGGAGAAAAAAGGCTTTTACCGTTTATTAAGAATGCCACACGTGCATAAACCGCGGCCAAGACGAACGTATACGAACGCCGTATTAGAAAATTAGCCGCGCGCAACTCGCGGTATAGACCTCCGGCTAGGACGACGATCGTATTTACGGGCCGCGATTGGCCGATTCGCTTTAAGCGTGATGGCCTCAAGTGGTTAAGAGTGACGCTGACGTTTAATGACAAGCGCCTGCTGTTGAAAATTGCCGGCTAACAACTGACTACTTACAAAGTCCGCTGCGGGTGACCGTTACATCAAGCGAGTCGTAAAAGCAATCGGCGAAAAACCCCGCGCCGCACCACGCGGCGTGGCGTGGCGGGCAATCCGTTAGATCTGCAATCGCGTTGGTGAACCGCGGTTCACTTTATCTTTATACCGTTCATAGGAGTAAAAGTGATGCTAATGCGGAAGATAGAAGCAGCATCGGTCAACTTCAAATCTCAGCTTAATCGGTTTCTCGTTTGCGCGTCTACAAGACAACCAACAAGATTAAAGATTCTGTCAGAAGGGTGCAGCTAGGGAACGTTTATCGAATCACTGTGGAAAGATCATTGAGATATCGTCGACTTCAAATTTCTTGCGATCTTCCTTTTTACGTCGACTTTACAACTGCATGAATTTGTGATACAAGGAATATATTTTTATTATTCCCCCCCCCCCCCATGTGCGCTGTCACGTGCTGTGTAACTGCCTTTAAAATTTTAGATTACTGATATTTTTGAAACTTTCCCGAAAATCATTCATAATCAATAGTTTTGTACAGATTTTATGATATTATAATTTTAATAATATATTAGACTTTTTAAATGATTCGTGCGATTAAAATAATATGGTATCTTTAATATAATAATATTAGATCTTTTATTATGGTATTTATGTTATAATCTTGGATAAGAAATAGTTTTGGTAAAACTTCAAATCAAGTCAAAATCATTAATGTTAATATTATAAGGATATGTTGTATTATTTAGTTATAATTATTTTGACAAAAGATTACTTGTTCAAAAAATGAAGATTTATTTTGCATTTATCTGCGGTAGACGATTCTTTTTGTTGGATTGTTTGCGATTTAATAAATTACTAAAACTGTTCCATATACACATAAATGTATAGAATACAGAATTTCTATAATTGTTTTCGGCTGGTAAGCCTTCTAGTTTATTTTGAACTTAATTTTTAGTTATTTATTTAATCGCATGTAATCCAATAGGAAAAATTATATTTACTGCCACAAGCTTTCGGCTCAGTTTTCGTCAGCTGTTCGTAAAAGAACTTTTAACTTTCTATAAACTCGGTTATCTGTATCGTAATTGCGTAAAACCTAACCAGGAAGACGATATTCTGTTTTCTTTTTTTAATATTCTCTACTAATATACATATTACGATCGTAACATTTGCGCATAATGTCAATAATACTGAGTAATTAAGTAACAAAAATCTCTATACGTTTGCTATAGTTACGATCGCGATGTGCAGCCAACATAATTGAAATGCCGTGGCGTATGTTCTTCGCCATCATGCATTATAAAGAGCTCTTTTATGGTAAAGGAAGTCGCCACGATAGATTTTTTACCATAACTCGAGAGGTTAAAGAACTCTAGAAGATATAAAAATATCTCATAGAAACAATTTCTACTTCAGACTTTCAATTTGTAACTTTCTTAAAACGTAATTATTGAATACAGATAGGATAATTTGTGATACGATTCGCGAAGATAAAAATTTATGAATTTTTATCATTGAAACTGACAGCATTTTATTACTAGCCTAGCCCTCTAATGGCAAGGTGGATTTTAAAACATATTTAGAAAGGTAAGGTTGAATCTACATCTGGTATTTTCCATTTAATCAATTTATAAAATGGGATAAAGTAGATAATAACACGTGAAATTTCTTCTCTTTTTTATTTATATCAAAAAACATACAATAAAGTTTACTAACTGACTTTAAATAATTGCATTAAAATAACAATCTCACTAACGAAATGTTTCTTCCATCTACAGGGTGAGGCATTTAATCAAACAGATCACCTGAATAATTCGCTTATTTTTAATAATAAAAGGAAATGTATCAAACAAAAGTTGCTTGCTTTCGATGGGCACATAATGTAATGTCAATAATTGTTTTGTAGGTGGAGGCGTAAAGGATAGGCAAAAATCAAATCTATTTTTTTAAATGGAAAATGATTTTTTATCTACAACATTTTAAGACGAATTCTGTGATCTATAATTGAAAGTCGTTCAAGGTTACGCAAAGTCAATAATAGAAAATAAATTGTTTCAAGGCACTCTTCAAATAATTTCGTGTCTTCTCTGCTTGTTGGCATATCGCTAATCGTTCAAGTATATCACGGTATGTAAATAAGCATTGAATCGCACATAGCATTATACATATTTATTGATCAGTTTGAATTTATCTATCAATCGAAGTGCGTGTCTTGAGAAATGCGTTATACGAAAGCGGAAAAGTCGATATGATTTTCATCTATGGTTATCTATATATTTCGCAAGAACTCGTACTTCGATCAACAGATAAATTCAAACTGATCAGTAAATATGGATAATTCTATGTGCGATTCAATGTTTATTTATATACCGTGATACACTTGAACGATTAGCGGTATACCAACAAGCAGAGGAGACACGAAATTATTCGAAGAGTGCCTCATCCTGTATATCACATCCAATCCTAACTTTGCCATTAAAAGTTAGTTAACTTAAAATTGTATATAGAGCTACAATTATTATACATTTTTTATTTATTTTTAAATGCGGGATATGTTTTTAATTATTTAAAAATTTGCCTGCATAAATACATACCTATACGTGTAAATTAATTAAAAATACATGGTAAATTAATTTAAAAAAGTCAGATATTGATTTTATTTGCGTTAAAATTTACTGCTTCTATTTACTTCTTCTGAGCAAGAAAATGAAAAGAATTACAATAGTGAACGGTTTAAATTTTTGCTTGGTTCTAACTTGAGACGAGTAGCTGTCACAGTCACATTGACGCCAATGCATACGCGACATTTCTGCAACTTCCTCTCGCAACCGGATTAAACAGAAAACGAAGTAAATATCCGTGGACACGCGCGATCCGCCGGGTCCACGGAAGTTAAGAAACTTCGTGGCGGATCCAAGGCGAACTGGAATGGCGGGCCGTGCTGAAAACCCGCCCGGCTGTTTACTCAATCATACTTACGAGGGGATACACGAACGCGTATCCGATCCTGTTCCGTGTAATGATATGCGGCCGGCGGATGTGTGCTGATAAATAACGACACGTCGGATTAAACGAACCAGTCGTGCGATGCTTCGGCGAGCGACTTGTGAAATGCGGATGGCCAGCCAATAAACGTCGAGGAATCAGTTTTCGATCGTGGGGATGATCAACGTCAATGCATCGCCGATAATGACGCTCTTCTAAACGCTAATGACCTAAACATTTAATAATATAATTTTGTATCAATTATTAATTGTTCGATTTTATCTTCAAGGCGAAGCTCAAGACTGTCATTTGGACTACTGTAAATTATTATAGCGATAATCGCTAACAACGTTAAATAGTGACTGGCAGCAATCGGCGCGCAGTTTATATATTATAAGTGAAAGATGTAAATATGTAAAATTTACATAGAAATATTATTAGGCGTAAATGTCAAAATTATATTTAGCACTTTCTCAGTTTATTTAATTTTTTCTATTTATAAAAGACATTAAATTCGATCACTGGTCGTTATAGATTACTTCAGGATTTTTAACATAATTATTAAGAGTAAAATTTTTTAAGAATATATAGAAATATATTATTAAAGCGCATTTGATTTAAATACCAATTAAATAAATTAATATTGTTTTTGTTAATCTTATGCAAATAAATAATATCATGTTTTTCATTGAATTAAAAAAATATATTAATATATTTATAAATGATTGGTAAATTAAAGGTTTTTTAAATTGATTTTTTATAAAAATCATACTATTTACATGAATGTCTTTTAATTTCGAATAATTTATATATAAATAGAAATATAAATAAAAAATTGCACGCGCGTGGCAATAGCAAAATCGAAAATATTTTAAACAAAAAGTTGTACCTGTTCCATCAAAATAACTTTAATTAAAAGGAAAAATATCTTTTATAAATATAGTATCTTTTTATTTCTTACATCGAAGTGAAGATTGAATTGCTAATCACATTGTTATGCAATTAAATTAAAAAATATTTTAAACAAAAAGTACCTGTTCCATCAAAATAACTTTAACTAAAAAGTAAAAATACCTTTTATAAATATAGTATCTTTTTATTTCTTACATCGAAGTGAAGATTGAATTGCTAATCACATTGTTATGCAATTAAATTCAAAAAAAGTTTTTGATTCATATATAACACTTTGACTTTGTTCAGTGTATGACTAATTAATGAAGAATAAATTTATAATACTATCTTATTACACGCAAATTTAACTTTTTCTAATAATTAATTATTATTGTAATAAGATGTTAGTTTATCTGTTTAGGTATAAAATTTAGATATGCAATTTCTAACGATTAATTTTCTATAGAGAAAATAATTTCTATTATACAAAGAAATAATTTATAATTTGTTATAAAACTTACGTTAAAATAAGGAGTATTAAAATATTACTCAATTAATATAAGTTTTTAATATTAATAATATATCGTATTAACACGAAACCAAGTTTAATAAATAGTTATTTGTATTAATACACAATAGGATAATTATAAAGAGAAAATAAAATAAATGTTTATAAGACTGCGTTTAAGGATTAAAGTAGAGAGTTTCTAAATGTCGCTTCGCTATTTTGTTGTACATGTTCACATCTATCGGTATCTATTAATTCAATCTTTTATTATCGTAATTATATTTCATTACTGTTGCAGGCAGAAGAAAAAGGATATAATTATTCCGTAATTCAACGGGCAGGATAATAATTATTGCAAAATTGTTGGAAATTTATGACAGACAATTGTAGTAATCGAAGATAATTAAGTAATGAAAAAAGTGATATTATAAAAAAATCCTGTACATGCTTTAGAAGCAATATATGTATATGAAATACTATTTAATTTAAAAAAAAGTTAAAATTATTTTTTTACAAAATATAAAATTTTTTTATATATTTTTTTATACACAAATTTATTATATTATATATGTATATATATACTTTATAATTTATATTACTTATAAATATACATAATGAATAAACATGTTATTTCCAATGGATCATACAGTCATATGTCAAATTAATGAACAATGATTCCGTAGAGTTGAAGTAGATTCTTGGAATCTACTCTTCTCGCCACAATGTATACATTGTACATATTGAATTGTAGCGTACGCGGCCCACCATCATGAGAGTCTCGTGAGAATCTGGGAAAGCAATTCGATCGGGATTCACGCACGTGAAGAACGTTGATCCTTTCGTTTTCTCCGATTCCCTATTATTATTACAACCCGCATGACGGCGCCACCCCATTCAAATATGATTCGGAAATTGCCTGCTCCATCCGCGCCCTGTCGCCGAGGCCACCCTTAAGTTACATTAACGTCGCGGTACCAGACGACCAGGTCGCGTGTTGCTGACATACGGGCTCCTCTCAATTGGTATAAATTGCTGCGTACTGACGGTGGCCGATAAAAGTGTTTTGCCGCGTTAGTCTCAATATGACTGTACACATGTACACGTATATTCGGTATACCACTGAAGGAAATTAAAATGTTTTTGAAATGCTGGACATGTGTAACATATTTATAATATTAATCGTCGTGCATTATTATTCTCACTATGTTTTATTCGAAAATGATTATTCTTTGATCCCTGTATTGATTAAGTAATAGAAATAAAATTTATAAAAGCTTTGCGAATACGTATTTATGTATAATATTCTAATAACAGAATTAAGAATTCCATTTTTGAAGCGGGTCTTGATAATATTTGTATGCAAATGCATCTTTTAATTCTGTAAATTACGCGCTGATTCGATTTGTCTTGAAACGTAATCATACAGTAAAGCTAGAAATATCACAAATTATGTTGATCATAGTCATATACGATATTCTATAAGTTCTATAATATATTATATGGTAAAGTATTTTATTCGTTAACACATATATTATAGTATTTTTTAACACATTAATTATAATATATATATATTTTTTTATTTTTTTTTCCATTAAGAAGATTTTTGTAATGTTATTTATCCGTAACGATTTTTTTTTGTGTATTATGTACAATACAGGACATAAACAATTAATTTAAAAAAAAAATGAACAGACTGTATACAACA
>NW_017275965.1:4872367-4961929 GCF_001594065.2 Cyphomyrmex costatus | reverse complement strand
TTTTTAAATTGATTTTTTATAAAAATCATACTATTTACATGAATGTCTTTTAATTTCGAATAATTTATATATAAATAGAAATATAAATAAAAAATTGCACGCGCGTGGCAATAGCAAAATCGAAAATATTTTAAACAAAAAGTTGTACCTGTTCCATCAAAATAACTTTAATTAAAAGGAAAAATATCTTTTATAAATATAGTATCTTTTTATTTCTTACATCGAAGTGAAGATTGAATTGCTAATCACATTGTTATGCAATTAAATTAAAAAATATTTTAAACAAAAAGTACCTGTTCCATCAAAATAACTTTAACTAAAAAGTAAAAATACCTTTTATAAATATAGTATCTTTTTATTTCTTACATCGAAGTGAAGATTGAATTGCTAATCACATTGTTATGCAATTAAATTCAAAAAAAGTTTTTGATTCATATATAACACTTTGACTTTGTTCAGTGTATGACTAATTAATGAAGAATAAATTTATAATACTATCTTATTACACGCAAATTTAACTTTTTCTAATAATTAATTATTATTGTAATAAGATGTTAGTTTATCTGTTTAGGTATAAAATTTAGATATGCAATTTCTAACGATTAATTTTCTATAGAGAAAATAATTTCTATTATACAAAGAAATAATTTATAATTTGTTATAAAACTTACGTTAAAATAAGGAGTATTAAAATATTACTCAATTAATATAAGTTTTTAATATTAATAATATATCGTATTAACACGAAACCAAGTTTAATAAATAGTTATTTGTATTAATACACAATAGGATAATTATAAAGAGAAAATAAAATAAATGTTTATAAGACTGCGTTTAAGGATTAAAGTAGAGAGTTTCTAAATGTCGCTTCGCTATTTTGTTGTACATGTTCACATCTATCGGTATCTATTAATTCAATCTTTTATTATCGTAATTATATTTCATTACTGTTGCAGGCAGAAGAAAAAGGATATAATTATTCCGTAATTCAACGGGCAGGATAATAATTATTGCAAAATTGTTGGAAATTTATGACAGACAATTGTAGTAATCGAAGATAATTAAGTAATGAAAAAAGTGATATTATAAAAAAATCCTGTACATGCTTTAGAAGCAATATATGTATATGAAATACTATTTAATTTAAAAAAAAGTTAAAATTATTTTTTTACAAAATATAAAATTTTTTTATATATTTTTTTATACACAAATTTATTATATTATATATGTATATATATACTTTATAATTTATATTACTTATAAATATACATAATGAATAAACATGTTATTTCCAATGGATCATACAGTCATATGTCAAATTAATGAACAATGATTCCGTAGAGTTGAAGTAGATTCTTGGAATCTACTCTTCTCGCCACAATGTATACATTGTACATATTGAATTGTAGCGTACGCGGCCCACCATCATGAGAGTCTCGTGAGAATCTGGGAAAGCAATTCGATCGGGATTCACGCACGTGAAGAACGTTGATCCTTTCGTTTTCTCCGATTCCCTATTATTATTACAACCCGCATGACGGCGCCACCCCATTCAAATATGATTCGGAAATTGCCTGCTCCATCCGCGCCCTGTCGCCGAGGCCACCCTTAAGTTACATTAACGTCGCGGTACCAGACGACCAGGTCGCGTGTTGCTGACATACGGGCTCCTCTCAATTGGTATAAATTGCTGCGTACTGACGGTGGCCGATAAAAGTGTTTTGCCGCGTTAGTCTCAATATGACTGTACACATGTACACGTATATTCGGTATACCACTGAAGGAAATTAAAATGTTTTTGAAATGCTGGACATGTGTAACATATTTATAATATTAATCGTCGTGCATTATTATTCTCACTATGTTTTATTCGAAAATGATTATTCTTTGATCCCTGTATTGATTAAGTAATAGAAATAAAATTTATAAAAGCTTTGCGAATACGTATTTATGTATAATATTCTAATAACAGAATTAAGAATTCCATTTTTGAAGCGGGTCTTGATAATATTTGTATGCAAATGCATCTTTTAATTCTGTAAATTACGCGCTGATTCGATTTGTCTTGAAACGTAATCATACAGTAAAGCTAGAAATATCACAAATTATGTTGATCATAGTCATATACGATATTCTATAAGTTCTATAATATATTATATGGTAAAGTATTTTATTCGTTAACACATATATTATAGTATTTTTTAACACATTAATTATAATATATATATATTTTTTTATTTTTTTTTCCATTAAGAAGATTTTTGTAATGTTATTTATCCGTAACGATTTTTTTTTGTGTATTATGTACAATACAGGACATAAACAATTAATTTAAAAAAAAAATGAACAGACTGTATACAACATAATACGTTAGGATTTTGTATTGTAGTGGCAAAAAAAAAAAATCAGTCGTGTTACAATTTGAGTGGTTCCGAAGAAATCGGAGAATATCAAAAATATGTTAAGTCAACATAAAAAGTAAAGTTATATGTATATGCATTCTTGAGGTATAAAAAAACAAACGAGAAAAGACAAACACGCCGAGGACATTATTTAGTCTCGACGACTTCGTTACGTTTCTCGTCGGTCACGGTTACGTGATCCTCGTGTCGTTTTCTCGTTATACGAGCGTCAATTTTCGACGATTCGTTCGTACGATTTACGGGCACGATAAGCATACACATCCTGACGAATGTATCAAGCCGTACAAAGTAATCGCGTGAGGATTTCGCGAATTCACCGCGGCTCGAATCCTCGAAAACGCGCCGCAACGAAAGCCGATACCGAGGGAGTAAAGAGGAGGAGTAAAGAGAAAAGAAAGAAAATAAAAAGGAGGAGAGATGCTCGAGGTCCGTGGTGCTGAGGGCCGCGAGGGAAGAAGTAAGAGTCGTAAAACGGGTTCTCCTGGCCCGCAGGGGTCGTTTCTTGCTGGCCTTTTTAGACGGAGGCCCCTCCGCGATCTTTCGTGTTAAACACCGCGATGCTTCAACGAGCGTCCGCTCGCTCGCGCGCTGCAAATGTATAGAAAAGTCCGTCGTTCACGCGATTTCCGGTTTCGCGTGCACGTTCAGCGGCTACATTTGCGCGAACGCAGGTATCGGATTTTCGCGCGTGTCCCCTACGGCGAGGAATCTGATTCGTGAACGCGATCGTCGGCGATCGACTTTCCACGAGCGACCGCCGAGTCGCGATAAGCGTTTAATTAGATCGAGATGCTTCTACGATATGCGCCCATCTCGACGCTTTATTTATCTGTTTATCTGCCGTGATATCAAAGTTAATAGCAAAAACTCCTCCTTCTTACATAATTGTTAATTTACGAACTCGGCCAACTGGTAACGAAGAAATAATAATCATATCTTGCTAGCACTTTATATAAATAACTGCCATCTTATCTTTAGAAAAATGATAGTAAAACAGACGAGAAAAATATATACGATGGTATACAGTAATAAAAACGTCTATTAAGAACAATGGAAAAAATTGTTGTAAATTATAAAAGACGTCAATTTTATTACATAAATAAGGAAAAATAAGAGAAATATTATTTTTATAATTATTGTTAACCTAGTTATTAACATACTTATCAAATTAATATATTAGTACTTTATTATATTTATAACATATTACATTAAATCACGAAATAATATTAATTATGTAGTACTCTTTGATAAATAATGTTAACTTTTTACTATTCTTTTATATGATTATTTTTATTATTAACTGTCGCAATTTTCTATTATTCTACTTTAATTACCGCATATTGTATTTTTTAAATTCTTTTTTTTTTTTTGCAAAAAAGAACAATGACTTTGTTAAATACGTACAATTTCAAAAATTGCGCGCGTGAACGTGTTACTGGTGTTTTTGAAAGGTGTGAAATGTAGGACTGGGTGACAAACGATAACAATCATAAAGACACACATGAAACGTAAATACAGGCTGCGTGTTGAATTGGCACAAATTGCTCCAAAGTAGATAGAGGCGTTTCACCCGGGTCTACGCGGCTCCGAAGCGCTACGCCGGGCATTACGCAGCTACGCACATCGGGAGAGACACGGTCGGCATCGCGAAGTATATGTACTCGACGACGTACCCGACAATTTGCGTTTATGCTAGATTACACGTAGCAATTTCTCGTTACAGCCTGTGAAAACTGGGTGAAAGTCCATTAAACACAACAGGTGTAGCCGCGTCAAGGTTCCCTGTAGCGCGTAGACAACTGATTTTTATGACGGGAGCATTATTTTTATCTTCAGAAATGCCATGTCGATTATTTAATCGCACGCGCACCATTACATACGTTGAAAAACAGACACGTATGTACATCTATGTATTTTATGTAAACGCGATAAACGAGCTTACGTTTATATTACGAATTTTAGAAGTTATGAGAAAATGTACCTTTTTGTTTCATGTTAAATAGACATCCATAAATTGTGAAAAATGTTTAACACAAGAGGAATGAAAATATTTTGAAAAATCTGATTAAAATCCATCATAATGTTGATCTACAAATCATGTTAGATTTTAGAATAGAATTATTTTTATAATTTAAATGCTACACATATTTTGATATATGTATTATCATATACATATATTTAATATGTACATAAAAAGAGCGACTTTGATAAAATATCTAAAAATACATACAGATCTGAAATTTTGTTGAATTATTAACACAACTGTGTAAGCAATTCAAATATGTATAATGAGCAGTGCTACAAAAATTTTGACATTCTATAAGCAAACCAACTTGAGTATTTTATATAAATATTGTAGTAGTCTCCAATATAAAATTATTTTTAGATCTGTGTTTAATTAAACTTATAGATATCTTAGTAAAAACATTCTTTTTGAGCGCGTATAAATATTTTAATTTCTCGAAATCTTCTTTTATACTGCATATTATCTGAAATTATATATAAATATAAATTCTAATTCTACCGATACGAATTATAAATCGTCGAAATTGAGCTTTATTTACAAGAAAGCAAGATGTATTTATACATTGAATACGTTTCGCGGAAGTGACAATAATTGTAAGCAACAGAAAAATTGCTTCGCGCTAAAGTCCAACAATTGCATCAAGGTATAATTATGATCACGACAGGCACGTTCGTCTGTTACACAAATTATAGAAATAACCACTGCCTATTAACTCAACTCGAAGCAGTAGCCTTGCGAGAAAAAGAAAAGGAAGAACTTAATATTATTTAGACAGCTATTTACGAAAGACAGATTAATTAATTCAGTCCATGCATCGCATAGAATTTCGTCTTTCTCGTAGTTTCAAGGTTGCATTATTCTCGAGACCTTGTATCTCTCATGAAATGTTGCTCGTTTTCGATGCTGCCGTGCGTTCTTCCTTTCAAAAGCAACAATAAATGTTTGCATGCGCACCGTTACGCCATCGCCGTGCGGGCGATCGGTATGTATCAGCGAGGTGCATTACAATGCGACGGACACTGAATACGCGATTGCCAACGTTGGTAAATAACACGACGTGTGTCTGCACATTTTCTCTTTCCGCCTTTTCTTGCTTAAAAAAAAAAAAAAAAAAACAATGTTATTCGCTGTTTCACGCGATTTTGTCGATGATGGGGGACGCGGACTTTTCGAATAATATTCCCAACCGGAAGGAAACGCCTCGACCTGCCGGAAGCTGCTTCCGCGTTGTTGATAATAAACGGCTACATGACACGACTGACGATCAAAGGTCGTGCGCGACAGACCATGTCATATTTCGTATCATATCTAGAACTTGACCGAAATTTATAAAGGGCATCAAAATTCTGAAAAAAGATTTCACCGAAATTTATATAATATAAAGATTTTATTGTTTAATTATATACCGTAAAGCAGGCCTGTTCAATTTTAGCCCCGGAGCCAAAATGTAAAGCTAATGACACAAAAAATTTAATATGGATAAGATTTCGGGGACTGTAAAATGTTGATACGTGTCTGAGCGACGCTTATTAACGTTTTACAGTTTCTGAAATTTTACTCACATTGAATTCTATTTACGATGGCTTTGTGTTTTGACTCCAAAATTCAAATTGGACTAGCCTGTCATAAAACTTATAAACTTCGAAAAAATCTTATTTGTTTTATTATAAAAGTATTCCTATTTTTTTCATGAAAAAAAAGAATGATTTTATCTACTTAAATATATCTAAAAATTCAGTTATATATAGATTCGAAAATAGTTTGTTTAGACCATCAAAATAAATATGTAGGGTGCTCAAACTAATTGCTAGAATGTTAAAACTTTCTTGCACCTTTATCATCAACGTTTGAGTGTTCTATGTAATTATTTTGATGATCCAACAAAATTATTGTTTCTATTGACTTAATTAGAGAAAAGAATCATTTTAAATAGTTTAAGGAACCATCATTAAAATTAAACTTGTGTTTCCTTGTATATATTTGCGCGAATAGAATAAAGTTGTATACATTGGGAGAGAAAGACTGTCGATGAAAATCGATTCGTCTTTTGCGCTGCAGTCTCGCATTCAAATTGAAGATACTCCTCTTTAGTTATTCCTCTCGTACGCTTTCGAACGTCGTACAATTTCCTTCGGGCAAAGGTTTCCAAAGTAGACTCTAGCTCGTGATCCTGATCGATCGTAGTGGAAAAGACAGTGGAAAAATCGTGGAGAACATGTCGCGCGACGAAGTAAAAGGCGCACGCGTGAGTCTCATGCGCCGCAAAAAGTTCTCTCTCGCTTTCTCTCTTCCTCTCGAGAAGAAGTGGCTTCGAAAATTTAAATTACCGAGTCATAAGGGAGGGATAAAAAGTTTGCGCGAGAGGCGGTCCTTCGCGGAGCAAAAAGCGCTCACGGGAGAGGCGTTCCTCTCTTCCTTCTCCTTGAGGATCCTCGCGCGACCCTTGACGGAGTTCGATCACCTGAGCGCGCGTTGCGATTCGCAAAAGAAATAAGGCGAGCTTCGCCACAAGACTCTCACGATCGGGGAAATTGTCCTTTTAAGTGGGCGTGCAGCGAATATTCAACCGAAACAGGACAACGTGACAGGAGGTGTTATTAAAGAAAATTAGGTTTCCTGAGAGACTGTTTGTGTTTCGAAGAATATTATAATCTATTGTAAAACGTGTAATTGCATCTGCAGAATGTGAGTACAATATATGTCATGTTAATAATGATAGTGTTGGGAATCTCTCGCAAAAAAAAAAAACGATTCGTATATTATTGGCTAAGGTTCCAAAAAATATTGTACTAATTGATAATCTCGTTTAGTTTCTTTATTCATTTTATATGCATTGCTTTGACTTCACAGCAAGATATCTATGTATAATTATGCAAATATAGGAATTCAGTGAACGCGAAGTAAGTGATTTTATCAAGAAATTCTGAAAAGTAAGAGATATCGTACATTCCTCTGTCAATCGAATCTCGCTACGTCGCATCAACCGAATGAATTCTAGTGAATCGTTCAGCGAGAGACTGGATTTTTCCATTTTTCTCTTCTCCTCCCGCCCTAGGATAACAACATCAGGGTCTTGAATCTGGTCCATCCTAGCCGTGACTTTTGGGCATCTCTTGCCTCGGACACCTGCGAGGATCCGACCGGGAGATGAAAAGAGGGGTCGAAGGGGGCCAATGGGGTCGGGGAGGAGGGTGAAGGTGAGAGAGGGGAGGGAGAAAAAGGAAGGATACGCTCGGGGGAAAAAGGAGGCTGAAAAAAAAATACGATGCATCTCGCAGACGGGGTAGACCGGTTCGTCTGGTCCTTGATTTGAAGCCAAGAGTGTATCCTCCTTCGTTTTTTCTTTATCTTTACGCTTCCCCTCCGCTACGACCCGCATCCCACCCGCCGTAGCGTCCTTTTCCACTCTGAGAGGACCTCTCTTGCCGCGCCGCCGTCGCCATCGCCATCGGTTTCGCTCCGCTTTTAAGGGCGTTGCCTGCTACCGTTCCGGTGGTTGCAATGTACATTCCATGAGATTTATATTTACCCTCGCGACACACGCTCTCCTCTAATTGGCTCGATGACTTCCCCTCGCTTTGCGCAGTTAAAAGTGTCGCCCCCGCTGAGCACTAGCAATAAAAGAGTTAATTTTAAAGTCCAAGGATGGTAGAGAATCATTTTTTGTACGGATTTAAAAAAAGTTAACTTTGGATAAACAGAAAATCTATGTTATACATTTTATAATTTATTTGTGTAAAAATGCGCTGTCTGTAGAATGTTATCAGACAAAATATCCATTATCTAAAATTTTTCTGTATCTTTTCCCATACAGCACAAATTATTTCAATAATATTGCAACAATGTTGCAACGTTTTAGTAATATTGTAGTAACATTGTATCGTAGCAATGGTATTGTAAACTTCTACACTGTATAAGTTTAAACTCGTTTAATTTTGATTAATTATTTAAAAAACTTTGATGTTTATTGACTTGTATATTATAAATTATTAATTCCTATCATCGTGAAAATGCTCTCTTATAGTTTTCTAACGTATTGAGACGAATCGTGATCTGTTTACTGTATAGTCATATTTTTAGGTCAATTTACACGCAATCAGAAAAAGTTATAAAAAGTAAAAAAAAAGTTAATAGATGAAATCATCAAATCGTCAGAAAAAGTTTTTAAATGTAATATTAGTAAAACAAAAATAAACTACAATTTGGATTAAATAGAACAGAACAGCAGGGTTAATTCTGAAATACGACGTGTATTCATTATCTCTTTGAGAAAGCGATATTGCCGTAATATTTTCCGTAAAATATCTATTTTACTGTATAATGGACGCATTCTTCATGTAATTAGAGAACCTGCTAATTGCGTCGATTGCAAGAACAACAGCATATTCCCACTGAATCCCCGGACGAAAACTACCACGATTGCATAAACCGCGTCGAAGAAAGTGTCAAGATGGAGATGTAGCAGGATTCGCGCACGATTCGACGTTTCGCACGTGAAACTCAACGTTTCGCCCGTCAGTACTCCATAATTATCGCGGGTTTTACAGTATACAGTTAATCCGTCTGTATCGCGGAGAAAGGAGCTGCTTAATTGTTGCGTCAATTTTGTCCTGCATTTCGTGTAAATATGCATGCCGCGCTGCAAAACGATCGAATTGCCGCTCGCGCATGCGGTAATATGCAATAACTTTATGACGAGCAAAAAAAAGAGGAGCGTATTAAAGCTTTATTAACGTTTTATGTATTCGATACACGTCGCGAGATCTGTGCCGTTAAACGCTAATGATATACATTAAGGGCTGAATATTTATAAATACACAAACGCGCGCGGGGAATTAACATCTTTAATAGCTGTTCGTTTACGAGTGATTACGTTAAATCGACTAAAACCGTGACCCATCCTATTTTCTGTAACTCATTTCATTAAAAAGTAATCGAAAAGTAGTGTTGTAATTAATTCTGGATCGATCGATTATTTTGTCCATCAATATTCATCGATCATTACGCATGCACTTATATAGATTTACGTAATAGAAAAGATGGCGACATTGAGATTCACAGTTAAATGTACGTGACTTATTATGCCAATTAATGAAATTGTATTTAAAATATAAGATGACAGGTGAAATAATAAAACGAAAAGAATTTTACAAAAAATCAAAAGAATAAACTGATTTAATTTTTTTGTGTATATACCATATATGTATATACTTTTTTAAAGAGAAAAAGAGCAAGACAGCACATCTAAAAGATGAAAGACATTGCGTATCTTAAAAAATAGTCTAATAAATAATATAAATGTAATTATCGCCTCTGGAAATTGCAGCGGTTGATTCCGTGATTCGGTGTTCAGAATACATGAATATGTTTAACTGAGAGCTAACGAATGGTCTCGTCCGGTTCTCGACCAATTAACCGGATTTCTCCGTTTGCGCTTTCCTGCCTCCGAAAATCTTTTTTGTTCTGTTCCACGTACAGATCTTCCTGGAATAAAAGGCAAGAAGCTAATCGCCGCACTCCCGGGAAAGCGGCAACCGTGTCTCCGCGACGTTTCACAAGTTCTAAGCCGTTTAAAATTAAGCTCGAATAGAACGAGAAGACACCCATAGCGAAAACGTATGTTTATATTATACATTCATTACATCCAGCAAACCTACTCATGCATTAATTCATAAAATATTTTACACTGTGGGACGAATATCTGATTACATGACTCATAGTGACCTGCGATTAGAGCAACGATAATCGCGTGTTGTTCCGATACACAAAGGCTGCACCGCGGGGAAACGTAACTAGAAGATCGCGGGAAAGATCTCGAAACGTACCTCTGAATAGCGTATCGCATACGCGGTTTTAACTAAAGATATTAAATACTGTATTTACGGATTGTAATTGAATGCTTAATAATTTTGAATTATTTAAAAGCAGTAATATCTATTATAAGTATATACTGTATCTTGAGAATAGTATGATTTATTTTACTGTATAAGGTAAATAATTTATATATGTTTAAATTATTGTAATTGCAATGTATTTTTTACCTCACACCTCTGGTATTTTTATTTTTAGACAAGTAAAATTTGTTATAAGTTCGGCAAAAATATACAGCTAGAATACTTGAACTAGTTTTGTAAGGTACGTAAAAATAATTTTTCTCCGTGGAGACATTTTTTCAGAACATAAAAAATTAAAAATTATAATTAAAAATACAATACAATTTCAATGAAGTAAAATTGCATTATTCTATACAATTGTGTGTAGTAATCAGTGTTTAGAGAAGAGAGCTTTTGCCTACAAATTGATTGCCTTCAGCACCGTTTATCTACGTCTCATTTGCCTACAGCTCGATTGCCTACATCTATTCTACTATTCTCTGCTTTAAAAATACAAATTCTGTTTTAGAAATTTTCTGCTTTAAAAACACAAATTTGTTTAGAATCAATGTTTATTTACTTCTGGTGAATTTTAGTATTGGATTACATTCATTGATACATTTATGCTACATGCTCTGTTATTTTCATGAGTTTGTCAAGACAAGATACGTATAATTTCTTTTTCGCTATCGTCGATCGGTTTCGAGGTATGGAGTCGCGTGATTCATTCATGAAATCTTGCGACACGCTCGCGCCACGTTACACGCTCGATTACATAAAGGCGTCCCGAACGAGTGCTTCGCATAGGTGTGTTCGCTCATGACGTTGCAACTATCAGTCTCGCTGTGTGCAGTAGTACTACCCACATTAGCAATGGCAGCGCACTGTAGTGCGACGATAGTGAGTGCGGTGCTGTATCAGATGGTGGTGGGTATACACAAGTAGGACAGCACTTTCCCTGAGTAGATTGCTTGACTCGTTCCTTAAGCGAAATCCGCTCTGACAAATTTGAGAATGATACAGAAATGCTACGAAAGAAATGAGTTTTTTATAACAAAAAAATTAAGTTTTAAAAATGAAGAGAAACAAATAGAAGAAAATTACTGTTGAAAATATTAAAGTAACTTTATCAACGTTCAATTTATAATTCTCTTAATTTCAAAAAACGTTACTACACACGTCACGACACTCGCGTAATCTTTTTAAATTAATCGTTTTTTTAGTTGAAGCCTAATTTTCTGTCTATTCAAAATTGATGATAACATTAAATGTAAAATTCTTGAAGAAATAAATTTGCGTTTATATTTATTTTTATTATTATCTATACTTTTATATTATACAAAGATAGATACGTTTTAACAAATTAAGGAGACAGCAAAGAGAAGATTTCTTACTGTGAATATACCTTTAAGATTCATTGTAAATATGCACAAATACGCAGCGGCACGCGTGATAGTGAGTATAAACATATATGTACGAGGCGAGAACGAGAATTGCTTTAAAGCTCGAGTGGATTCGATGTAATCGACCCTTCGTTTCGTGGGAAACGGTTACTTTTCCCTCCGACTGGCTGAACACAACTTCGCATGAGAAACTATTTTTATCGCTCAACCTGTGTAACTGTGTGCTATTAACTGCCACCTTCCAAATTTCTCAAATGAATTGAGAAAAGCGAAACGTCTCATCCTGCTAATATGAATTTAAATGTACGTGTCTTTTCACGGGCTTGAAAATGTAATTTGTCACAGATTTAATTTTTATGGTTTTAATTCATTTATGGATTTTAATTAAATTTAAAATACATATGCATAACGGAAATTTTAATTAGACATAGTGCTTATAGTATGTATATTATAATAGATTAGGGTTTTTAAATTTAAAAATACAAAATAGAATACCATTAGTGTTTACGAATTAGAGCTTTATACAATTTTAAGGAAAAATTAAAAAATTTAATTTTCAAAATTTTAACGAACTTGAAGCAAAAATATTAATGAAGTAATGGAATTGTCTTCGCAACATACACTTTCGTTTGTCGGTGTAAGATTTTCACTACTGTTTCCGCTCTGATTCCATGCAATCCTTTATATCATTCAACACGTGACGTTGAATCCTCTATATAATAAAATTAAGATTTCAAAATAATTTATAATTTTAATGATTCTTAAATCATATTAATCATATAATCTACTTGTAACAACAAAAGTAATTATTACAATACTAAGATAATAAAAAAATTTAACACAATTTTCTCGTGAGAACTTTGCGAAGCAACTTGATTTTACGAAACATTAAGTAATACTTTATAAATATTCTAACGAAATGAACTGTTTTTTCTGTAACGCTCTAAAAATAGTCTTATCGGATTTTCAATCAGTTGGTTAAAATTCACAGAGTCAATTTTTCTTATTCGAAGTCAGGGGAAACACAATGCGTGCGCTTATATAATCACGAATCCTGCTGAGTGTCATATGAAGCAGAAGAATCGCCGCGCGATAATGAGCTCTCAACACGAATTACTGTGAGTGTGAAACTTGTATATAAATCGGGGCATCATGACGTCATTTTTAGTGAGATTTTTTCATTGCACTTCTTTCGCAATACATTGATTAATATCACTTCTCTAAATTGGAACAGCCATCTCGATAAATGACTCTTGAATTTTTCTTAAATACACATATCCTCCTTCTTTTCCCTTCTCTCTCTCTCCCTCTCTCTTTGTCTTTCTTTTTGCTACGTTATTTGAATCTCGATCACTAGACGTGCATAATGTATTAGCACATGACAGGGTGATATCGGCGATGCGGACGATGGATGCAATTAAGCATGATCGATGACTCGAACGACCGAGTGGCCAAGCGGATCCAGAAGTGCTTAACTGTTCGGCGAGACGGCAATGTGTTGTTTCAAAACTATTCGACAGACCGCTTCGATCGACTCGAATTAAATCTGAGAAGTATAGACGTCGTCGTTATTTTTTAGAATGCAATCTCGTTTGCCTCGGTCAGAAAATAAATGGTTTTTATTGGTATAATGAATCCGAATTTCATCTTGTTGCCCATTCATTCCCAGACTGCATTCAATATAATTATTACGTCAGACTGATAACTATTCAACCGAAAATAATATTACGCAATAAATACTATGTAGAAGTTGTTTTTGAGACATGTTGAATACATAATAAACAGTTTCAATAATATTTAGCAAATAGTGATTTATAGACATTTTTACATTTTCTGTTTCTGATTGCTTAAATTATTATTAGTAACAAATTAAAGCTGAATACATTACCCACTGTTAAAAATATTTACATTAAATTTCATAATTTCACAGAAGCAAATTTCAAGCAGGTACATTAAAATCTTACAATGTTGTCACAATGAGCATGAAATTATAAATAACTTAGATTTAACGATTTCAATGTACCTGCTTGAAATTTGCTTCCGTTACATTTACATGAAATTTCATGTCTTTTTTATACCTAAAAATAAAATATAATTATGTATACCTAGATGGTTATTATAAAAGAATTATTTTGAATAACCTACGTTTAAGAAAATTGTTTCGTGATCGATTAAGCATTTTTACGTACGTGCACTTTTTACACGTCTCACGCGAAGGATTAATTAATGTGTAATTTATCAGGCACCCGTCGATCGTTGAGCAAAGTGAACGGCAATGACAACGCACGGCGGCGTGGCGCTCCAACGAACGAAGGGAACAGCTCGCGGGTTTACGTTCATTCATGGCTGTCGGCAACGCACACGTCGTCCAACAAAGCGAGATTATTTATAAAGCGAACGAATTCGATCCTGCCGTAAACGAAGTTATTTTTGAAAGTGACTTCGGGGACCCTGTCGAGAAACGCATCGAAGTAAACCCTCTTGAAATTCTCACAGGCTTTTTCAAACTCTCTCGTGTCACTGTTAGAAATTTATTTTTGTAATCACGTGAAAAGAAATGTCGGCCAACGCCTCCTGCGAGCGGTCCCAAGCACCGATCGTTACACCGACAATATTGTAAGTTTCTCTTTCGCGTGAACGTAAATTTTACGATCGTGGCCGTCTTGCCTCGCAGTCCCGAGGTTATCTCGGTTTCCTGGCGACACATAATTTTAACAGCGATTGTAAATAAAGATATTTAGTATTTTTATCATATTTATATTTAGCTGAGCTCATTGGAATATTTATAAAATGTGGAGGTTAAATGATACACATAACGAATTAAAAGAATTTGGCGAATTAATATTTGTTAACTTGACATCTGTTTAACAAGAGAAATCACTAATTGAACTTATTTCACAATTTCTTTTCTCAGTCTGCAGACACATCAAGTTAAATTTAATTACATTTAATTGCATTTCTGTTTAAATTACACATTTAAGTACATACAAAAATTAATAATATTATTGAAAACTCTAATAGTGTTATCAATCTTCGATTGTAGGCCAAAGAAAGCGAATGAAACGAAAGTAGTTATCGATACCGTATGCGTTTCGTCAAAAAATCAACATTGTTCGCAGAAGGAAGTCAGATCTTCAGGAAGTAAACCCAGTCGGAAAGAGGTGCTAGATGCGAAAAGAGCTCGATTGAGGCGGCTCTTCAAATGTGACGCGATCGATTTGGAAAATTCACTTCGCGAACTAGGATACGCTTTCATTCCCACGCAACCTTGACCTTTTTTGTCGCGTTTCTTTCTGTCTTGCTTACGACCTTGAAGTTTAATCAGTATTAAACGTCAGTACTTTCACCGCTTTCGATTTAAATCATATTTGGCGCCGTCTTTCCTAACGTGTTGCCATAAAAATCGTCATTCGAACGTTTATATAAAAAATTTTTCTATGTCGGCGAAGAGATATCTATTTAAAACATTAAACTACTCTCTTATAAGCAAATAAAAATGGAAATAATTTTAATAATATATAAACGCAATGTTGATAATATAAAATGACAATAATATAAAAATTGAAAAATTTCTGAATGTGTTTTAAATATTTTATTTTAACCTTAATTAAAAATTTTATTAATAAAACAATTTTTATTTAAAAGGTTGATTATTGTTGTTTCTATAAAATTTATAATCAAATCATTTCGATTTATTCAATTTTGAAAGTTTAGTGATTTTATTTTATAGATTTTATATTTACAAAATTGAAGTTCTAAAGCTTTAACTTATAAAATATGTAAATTAAACAAATTTTTCACGTTTAATTTAAAATTTAATCAATGAATCTTATATTAATGTTTAAATTAAAATTAATTAACTGTTAATTTTTATTGACATGAAAATATGTTCAACATATGAATGGTCAAAACATATGGTGACAGTTGTTTACGATATGAATTGAAATAATTGATTAGCATCACGGAAAAGAAGCAACAAATCAGTTTTTGTTATATATTTTTTATATTTTCATTTTATGTTTCTTAGTAATATTGTAAACTATTGATTAAAAAAATCTTATTACACTGTTCGATTTAAACCGTTTTTCTTTATACTTTGCATTATAAAAAACGAGAAAATTCTAATTAAAAATTTATATATTTAATATATTACAGTTATATAATAATTAATTATTGTTAAAAATTCTTTATATTATTATAATTTATAGTTTAATTTTATTATTAGATGATTTAGATTTAGGATTTCTCTCATATATAACGAGAAAATGAAGAAGCATTGCTTAATGGTATTGGTTTCATATGAATATTGATGAAATGATAAAATTGTTTTTGGGGCTCTCTCATTTAGTAGTACAATATTTTACTGTCGTTTCCGATGTGTGCAATTCTTCATATCATTCGGCATATGGCATTGGACTATCACTTAATTTTTAATATTGCAAACATTTTATAAGCTGAATATAGGACCTCCTTAATTAATTTCTCAATTTTTTACTAGTTCTTATCATATTACATTAAAAAATATTATAGCTGTACAATAAATTCATATCATTGTGTGGTATTATTTTAAAGATGATTTATTATCTATTGAAAGTACATACATATGATATATACGCATACACGTTACCGTGACATAAATAAAATATATAGATATATCTTACACGATGTTTTGACGATGAATGAAAATAAAATGATTATTCTTGTTCTGTTAGACTTTGGTAAAATACTTCATGCCAAAAAAGAGATAAAGGACAGAAGGCATATATATGTATATGAAACGCGTCGAAGAGACGCTATGTGATCCCAGCTCTCATATATACATTCACCATAGGCGTACATATTCGAAAAGTATTTCTGTCATCGTCCGTTTCTGTCATCTTACTTGTTTTTTCATGATAAAGTCCGTCAAAGCATACTCGTTAAATTGCGAGTTATGCTATGTACTTTTCTATTGGACGGCATATTACGGCACTGTGAGTTATTCGCTTTTTTTTCGCGCAATCGGACTCAATGTCGGGTTGTTTGCAAGCTTAGGACCTTCTCCTTCTGACTTTATTTCATTTTCATATATCTGACCGCGAAAAATCTTAGTTTTTCGTTCACGACGAATTTTCCTACGTTTTCTTCGTAGAAAGTTTCTCCGCTCGAGATTCGTCCTTAGATCTCTCGCAATACTGCGTATTCAGAACATATTTAAGACAAATATGTGTTCGAAAATACTTTGTATAATATACTTATGCATATGCACGTACAAGTATATCGTTTATTTATGTATCGATACGTTCAAATTTTTTAGATAAATAAATGTAATTTAATTCCTGTTTGAAATAGCATAATATATATAAAATATATGTGAAATTAATAAATGAAATAAAATGGAAGTTATATATTTCGAAACAGGTATTTGATTTTGCTTGAACAAAACTGAACCATGTAGTATATTAATATTTATACAATATAAAATAATATATCGGAGAGTATATTATGATTACTTTGCTCTCTATTTGTTTTATATAACAGTTTTTATTACAAAGTCTATGTTCGTTTATTAATGCTCAATATACTATGTACGCACTACACGCATTACAATATTTTCACAAAAATAGAAAATATACATCCATATTATTCAAGAATATTGTATAATATAAAGACCACTCGTAGAGCTTTTTGTATATATGAATCAACCAAAAACTGAAAATTAAATTAAATTCTTTTTATAACTTTCGCGATTACCATTAATCGCCTATTCACCTAAAAGAAAGACAAAAATACCGAATACATTTGCAAAAATTAGAAAATAAACACACAGATGTATTACAGCAAGGCGTCATATAAAATATTCTTGGATTAATAATGTTAACGTAAATAGTAAATATAGTTAACAAGAAATGTATTGTGCCGAAAGTTGTTCTCACAATCAGATTAATTATATCGATTATTATTTGTCCACACAGATCGCTTTTCTGTTAATATTATGCACGTTGGACACAATGGTAAGAAAAGGTTACATCGGTGCTATCACATATACTGATACGAGAAGGAAACACATTCGCACACGTGGTGCATTGAGTTGCTTTACACGTACGATAGTATATATTCTATGAATATCTTGCGCTTGATGATAAAAGTATTGTTCAGAAGTTGAGTCAGTTTGATTTTCCACTTTTAAACAAGTGGAATCTGCTTATATAATGTTCATCATGATTAAATATTTTTCGTGCGACAAATGATGTTTAAATATCGGGAACTTGAGATGTTAAGATGATTCCGTCGTCAATTCTTTCAATAGAATCCGTAAAGCTTAGTCGCAATTAAGTAAATCGTGCAATCTTTAGTTTTAAACGATGCGATGTTGACATTCTTTTATCTTCTAAATTCAAACTTGAAGTGCACTTAAAAATCACTCGCTCGAAAATAACTTGCTTAATTTACTATCCACTGAAGAACACTGGTATCGGCGCCGCCGGTTGATACCAATCGGGAATCATCTTGCAAGAATGAGACATTTGTTACGTGACTCGAATGACCGCCATAGGAATGGTATAGTGACTAAAAAAAGTTTTACAAGATTTTAATATAGGTACTCCTTCATATGCAACATTCGTTAACAATTTCCGAAAGAAGATTTAAAAGTACAGAGTGCAATATAAAATAATATAAAATAATTTAAAATAATTTAAATTACCTTCGGTTGGCATACCGGATGAGAGAACAATTTGACTTTTCCAAAATCATCACCGGTAGCTAATAGTTTGCCGTCACCACTTCGCGTGCAATTATTCACGTCAGTTCCATCGGCACCCTCCGGCCAAATGCCTATTGTTTCAAATGATATCACGCAGGTATGAGTTGCCCAATCAACATTCCTCAGCATCGAAGACTGTGGAATTTGGCGGCACACACCAGGATTCCCTGAAAATTAGAAAAAGTCACATGTCTTATTGATATTATGTTCTTAATTTGGAGCAATATTGTTATTTAATATTAACTGTATTTTAATTACATTTTTAATTCAATTTTCTATCATGCTATATATGTATATAAATAAAAAAGTTATCTGTAATTAGTGATTATAATTATATGTTTTATAAGTTATTTAAAAAAATAAAAATAATTGAAGATCTAATAATTGGAAAGTTAAATAATCATTTTATTTTTAAGTACGAAACAATCTGGAATTTTATTATTGTTTTATTATATATTAGAAAATGTTAAAGCTTAGATATTTTTGTACTCGCTAACTTTAAGTATTGTTTACACTGATGATGACCCGATAAGAGTAGAAAGAGTTTGTAATTTACATAATTGTTTTATATTATTATAAATAGCAACTTAAAATCCAGTTTAGACTCGTAGTCTTTTAAATTAAATTTATATTTTAATTTATTGAGTCTTATTATATCAAATAATTAAAAAAAAAAATCAATTTATATATTATACTGTAAGTATATATACATATTTTTTGTATTCCATTTCGTTATCATATTGTATTTCATACATCATGTATGTGTGTGTGATGTGTTGTATCTCGCTTCACGATTTTTTTCTTTAAGCAATTCGAAATCCCTGAGATGCGAGAGAAACGAGCACAACGCACATGTCAAGTAATTACTTTGCTAATGAGATTTTAATGTAATCTCTAAAAAAAAACAATTTGTTTTTAAAGATAAAGAAAACATGAGGAAAACAAAAATTCTTTCCAAGATTTATGATATAGAGAGGAAATACAGAAAAGATAAAAAATTTTGATTTCTTTTCAAAAATTTAAATGACGAGAATTTTCAATGGGGGTAGAGTATAAATATAAAGATTAAAAACTTTGAGTTTCTCTCTGAGACGTAATCTTTTAATAACTTAATAAATTAGTATAGAAAGAGACAAAATCTTTCTAACAAAAAGATTTGCTAGTTTTACAATTAAAACATACAAAAATCTAAATAAAAAATTCTGAAAAAATAAACAACTTATACTAAAGAAACTATTAACTTCTTATATTTGAGAAAGCAAATATGATTATAAATTATAGTATTCTCGACTAGATCAATCCTTGGAAATAAAACAATGATTCTCAGAAAATATTAAAACTTCTATTAATATCTCAGCTGATTCTTGAGAGTAACAAAAACACAAAGAATTGAAAGAACAAAGAAAACACATTCTCAAGACACACGTCATATTTTTACAGTCTTTTAGGACTGGTATTTTCCATTTGCTTTAGTATTCAATATCAACATACTAATGAATGAGGTTTTACATGTCACAGACATCTTTTCTTGATCCTTTTCAATAACAGTCTGCTATTTTTCCTTTTCCTTCTTCTTTGTCTCGATTTGTCGCAAAATGTCGTTATACCTTATTTTATATTTTGAGTCAATTAAATTGTAATTTTACTTACAATAGAGCAATTCGTAATCTCCACTATTGCTGCGTAAATATTGACCGTCCACGGACCAATCTAAATGAGTTATAAAGCTGGAATGTCCCTGAAATAAAAAAAGTTTATATGTTCACGCAATACGTACACTCATTATCACAATAAGCTATTGCAGATCTTGCGTTTTTGTCGCTAACTATAAAGTATTAAATTTAATCAGTGTTTTATATTAAATCAGTGTGTCACGATACAAATTAACAACACAATTCTATCATCTATCACATTATAATTACAGTACTTTGCAAGCAATGTTTAATTGTGCGTGCGGGTGCTAAGAAGTTAAATGGGAATTTAGCTACGTAAGTATAATGGTATTCTACGATAAGACTAAAGCGAGGTACGTCGCGTTGCGTTTTTAATTATATATGAAAAGTTAAATATTTTTAATCATTTTTTTCTCTGCGCAACACGACGTTCCTTCTACGTTTCCGAGTGGCCGAAACACAAGTCTTACTCCGTGCCTTCGAATCCGCTTTGGCTAGAAATGGAAAAGAATTGTATTAAGTATTATTAAGCTTAAGAATATTTAGAGATATTGCTAATGAAATGTATTTCGTTATATTTATATCATTTAATAAAACTAATTAAATTACATATTTATAAATAATTGTTTCAATTATTTACAATTTATAAATTATTTACAGTTATTTACACTTCTCAATTATTTCAAACATATATCTGAATATACACAATATAACATAGAAAAAAATGACTAAATCTCTTGTAAAAAGTTAAAAACGAATTAAATAATAAATAAAAATCATTTTTTTATTGCAGGTAAAACAATTACTTTTATCATAAGATTTAGATCCGTATTAATATTTCACTTTGATAGATGTGCACATTTATTTCTGAAAGACTATAGCATGCGTAATGTAAATTACTTTCTAAATGCGCGCATTTATCGATAAAAGTAAAATATTAATACGGATCTTAAATCAATGAATTATTAAGGAATGCTATTCGTGATTAATTATTAATTATATATATATATATATATTATATTTATAAAAGTAAAAATATTACACACGTTTGCTATTTATAGCATAGTAAGAAGTAATCTCAAATGTATTATAGTAAGATTTTACAATTTTAAAATAAAATTGTATTAAGAAATGTTAATCAAATATAATAATCTATAACATAATAACAAAGTTTGTAATATAACATCATGGACATAAAAAATACATTTGAGGTTTAAGATATATGTAGCATTAAGTTTATAAAAATATAATTCTATTCAACAAACACACACACTCACACTCATGAAAGATATAATTTTAATGATGTAATAAGATAATATAGCATTAATAACAACTTACCATACATCGTCCGACTCGACTATACTTGGTTGCGACCTCGTTTACTTGGTAAATATAAATATAATTATCTCTGGAGCCGAGAGCAAGCAAGGAACCGTCGGGCGAGAATTGAACGACCTGAAAATCATGAGCACAATGTAATAAAATATGAAATGAGACGCAAAAATTATTTTTTGATGTACATTTTTATATTATATCGTTATTCTACGTTACATAGATTTATTTGTATTTTACCAAATATGATGGAATCATCCGACTGAACTAATTTTATAAAATTGGATTTTATTAATTTTAAAGCTATAATTACACAAGTTAGCGTAATATTAACGTACCTGAATAGGTTCGGAACCATCACTATGGTGTGTGTACAATTCTCGCGTCTCGCTATCAATTGCCAACCATTTCCCGGACACACAGCCTACGACTATGATACTACCATCCGGTGAAAAGGTGATACTTTGTGCTTGCTCCTAAACAATGCATAAAAGTTAATAAGGTTTTATATTATCTTTTAATTTACATGTAATTTTATATATATATAAATTGAAAAAATTATATATTTTAATTGATTAAATTGTGTTTTATTTTATCAACCAATGTTATATCTTTAAATATTTCTTTAATATTTCTAGAAATGGAAATTAATATGAAGTAAATATTGTTTCTGTACATTTTTCTCAAAGGTAATAAGAAAACACATTGCTCATCTTAATTTTCGCGGTTTATTTAAATTAATTAAAATTTATGTATCAAAATCTTTATAGTCCTTAAAATGTATTTGCTTTCTTGGCAAGATAACAGGAGCAGTGTACTACTAGATAAATAAACGCCATATGTACCCCGATGTCTTTGCTCCACACCACAGTATGACTTAAACTGTCCCACATCTGTAACAACCTATCGTGTCCCGCGGTAGCAAACTGAGGTAAAGTTGGATGGGCTGCAAGTCCCCAAACTTCTTCAGCGTGACCCAGCATTGCAGGATTGAAACCCATATCATTCTCGCCAACAAGAATGCAATTTCTCGTCGTGCCAATTAATAACTGAGTGCCTCTTCCTTCCGAGAGCGTACGAATCCCACCGAAATGATCTTCGATCTACCGAACAAATTTCATTATTCTTTCAATATCGGAAAATATAATAATTGAAAAAAATCGTGCAAATAAATTTCGTATTAAATTAAAGTTTCTTCGACTTACCTGAGCTTCTTCTCCCGTTAGATTCAAAGAGGCATCAAAATACAAAATCTTGCCGTCCTTCCCGCCTCCCGTAATAATGTTACCATTTTTCAGAACACATATCGAAAAAATCGATCCTTCATGGAGATTCCTCACTAGCCTTGAGATTGTGTTAGTACCTGAAAATAAAAAGAGATAAATGATATATTTTTTATTTAAGGAATGAATTAATTTAATTATTATAATCAATTTTTTAATTAATAGCGTAAAGCAAAGATTTTTTTTTGTAAAATTTAGCGAAAATACGAGGTACCGTAATTATAGCTAAAGAGATTACCTCGACTCCAAACGATGATGTTGCCATTGCTGTCACCGGTGAGGACGTCCCCGTTTTGATTGAAGGCGACACAGGTAACATATCTGGGCTTATCTCTGCTCTCGAAGATGCCCATACGTTTATACAGCATACCGCCGTTGTCCAGGGACCAAAAAGACACGTGTCCTTTTCCGCAAGAGACGATCTGGTTACGTTCCAGCGGATGCCACTCGGCGCAAACCACCGTGTCGACAGAGCACTGCAATCGGCAATCATCAGCCGTTAAATGGTCTGCTTCCGGCCAGCATATACGCGAATCATTTACAGCATTATATGTATATGCTGCAATATTCTAATTTGCATCATTACGCATGTTAGATTATCGCAATACCTTCGTTTCGGTTACTTTGGTGCCACGATCGCTCTTTTGCCAATCCCAGATCGATATATTGTGATCGGAAGTCTCATCGATGGCACACAAATAATTCCCGCCATCGGCCTTGGAGAATGACAGACAGCAAATCGATCCGTCAAATTCGCCATTGCCAATTACGCTAAGAGTCGTCAGGCTCACGGAGTTCCATATTCTAATGTGTGGCTAAAATTCAAGATACCATCTTATAGTATTTTGTATATTATTTGTTACATTTTATTGTATAGAGTTAGAATGACATTTGATTTTTTTAAATTTATTTTATATATTATACTTTCTTATTTTGATAATCTTACCATAGCATCCCGACGATCCGTTCCGCACACCTGTCCTGTTGCGACAACCAATTTGTTTGGATGAATAGCTATGCTGTATGAAAAAAATATTAAATCAATTATTTAATAATTTAAATTAATTGATATTGCCTAATATAATTTTCCGTAATTTGTTATAATATATTTATATATGAGTGGTTAAAGAATATTTTAGAAATTTTAATTTTCTTTTATTGTTATGAGAAAAAATTTAATAAATTTATTTCTGTCCTTTCTAAATATTAAAATTGTATTGTATTAAAATTTTGTATTAAATAGAATTATTAAAAATATGAAAGGCATTTAAAACATCTAAGATATTATATTTAATATAGGTATATTTGTATCATCGAATTTAATACATTGATTGAGTTATCAACGATTAAATAATTATTCATCAGATATTTAATTATATTACTGTAATATTTTTCTTCACAAAAACTACTTAATATCACCACATTATTCTTCCCAACTTCTCACTTACCATTTAACATCGTCTGTATGGCCTAAGTAATGTCTCTGGCTGTGTTCCTCCATGTTATACAGAACAACAACAGCCGCGACAAAATATACGATCTCGCCGGTTGGCAGCAGGTGTAAATTGCTACGGCAATCGCGGCCGCGGTAACCGTAGACCCAGTCGAGCTTCAATTTGCTCTGCGGCGGTGTACTAACTTTGTGAAGGTCGTAGGATTCCATCATGGATGTGGGGACGTAAAGAATTACTGGTCGACCGCGCAGATACATGCGGACGGTGCCTTCCTCCTCGTTGTACTGCATGTCTCTAGTACTATAAAGAAATCGCTTGTTTATGTTTGCTTATTTGTTCCTATCGTTAAATTTATTTTGCGTCTAAATCTTACATTTCCAAAACCTAAATTGTTAACGGAAATTATTTTTACAAGATGAATTTCTCACGAAGAAAAATATATTCGAGCAGTCCAATCAATAAATTTTCTGTTGGCAACATATTATTTTCTTTATATGTGTGTATAATAATATGTTGCTAACAGAAAAAATTTATTGATTAGATATGTGTATATATATATATATAATATATACACACACACATATCCAATCAATAAATTTTTTCACAAGTAGAATATATATATATATATTCTACACATTTAAATTTTATATATTAAAAAATTCTTAAAATTCTCTTACTTTTCTTAAAATATCATTCAACTAGTGTCTATACTATTCGAGAGAATTTTGTATCCTACGATGATCGATTAAAATCGATCGATTATAGCTACATTAAATAAAGTTTTTCTTACGTGTTGCAAATCGATAATAACGACGATTTTTTTCACTTTGTATGAATTCCGTAAGAGCTTTGCTCGACCCTGCTCTTATATATCGACCGACGTACTCTCTGATCGCACTGTTCGTACTGTACTGAACGAATTCACCAGGCTTTCTGTGTTGATGAGGTCTGGTAACCGCGACGAATGACTCACGCGAATAATGAGTCGGCTTTATTATTCCGCGATCGAAGTAGCATGTGAGCTGTTACGTCAATTTTTATTTTTTCTATTTTTGTTCTTTCTGATGTCACATTATCGTGCATGAACTATTTTCTTGTCGAGTTCGATCACGGTTTTTAGATTTGTTTTAATCTGATTTACACGATTGAGGACGAGGAGGGTTGCTTGATAAAGCAACGCGTAAATAGCGTGCAATCTTCAATCGCTTTATCTCGATTTTTTGAATCATAAAACGTGTTTCAACAAAGCTCCACTGATTTTATGATTTATATCTTTATGAAAAGGATTCTGATTCTTTAATGTGCATCGTTATAGTATGAATGAAATTGTATAAAAGACGCATGCAATAAATAAATACGGAGCAAAAGCGAATCAATGTGATGCAAAACAAGATAGTGGAGAATTGTATGTAGCCTTGACCAAATTCTTCATGAAACTCGAATTCGAGACCTTCGCTACTTTTGCTTTCACATTTATTATAACATTTACGAATTTTAATTAATAAATTTCAAGTCTGATAAACCGTGCAAGTGTGCAGTTTATAAAAACTGAAATAACATTTGTATTCAAATTTGTATTCAATATTATTAAGCACTAAGATCGAAAACAATATTATTTCTATTAATTGATTTAGTCTCTCGTTAGTCTAATTTCAATTTATAATTGTTTTAGTTAATTCGAGATTTTTTGTAAAAAAAAACCTTTGTACATGAAAAACTGAAATTCTCTTTACTAATTGAAGCAATCCTTAATTATAATAAACAATTATATATTTTTACAAGTCAGTTCCTATATAAAAAATTCCTATATAAAAAAAATTGCATACAAAAATGATTATACAGATCGTCACGCTATCATCAAAAAAGTATTCTAACTTATTTATAATACATATATTCTCATAGTGTTATTTATTTCATCTGATCAATAAATTCAAATGAAGTAGTTCACTCATATAACAATGCAACGAGCAGGCAAGGGTAAAGCACTTCCGACTGCATTTTTGACGTTGAATGATGCGAGAAGGTAACAGGTATGGAAAGAGGACCACGTGGTTAACGGCTCATTTAACGTCCTAGTGCGAAGCGCGCCATTGCGTTACCGAAGAAAGTGAATCGCGATTACTCCTGCTGTTGCACAACCATGCGTACTGTGTTTCCTGGTGTGTACGACGTCACGGCGTCACGAGCACGCCGGAAACGTCGGCAAAAAAAAAAACAACGCTCCTTGAAAGCGTCTTCGGATAGGCGATTTTTCAGCCATCTTTTTGTTTACAAAAGAAAGACGATCATAATATCCGACTATAAAGTATCTATTAACTTTGCTAAATTAATAACATTTATTTACACGATTACAATAAATAAAGTCTACACACAGATGATACCACTTACTTGTCTTCTATGTGACATCATGGAATATCTTCTACATTTATATGTGTACTGCAAGATCATGTTATAGTACTACTATTGTATTACTGTTAAATTGCTCTCACAACGTAAAATATAAATTGTAATGTTTTATTCTTTGTTCAGTTTATTAGCGCGAGAAGTATTGTAGGCGCGATAAGAGACTTTCCGCTACGCGTATCAGTTTCAAAACAAATAATCACATAGTTTCTATGAGAATGCGATTAAAGCATGCGATTAATGTTGATCGTGGTCCGAACAACGATGCAAATACAATCTTACGTGTGACATTTAAATTCATAATGCTATAGCTTTTACGTTTCGTACAGTATCACATCAGGTATGCACGCCCCTTTGAACTGCATTTCTGCCAAGCTGGAAATTTCACAGCCTCAAGAAAATCTGTGCATGACATTTGCATGCAAGATTGAAGGTCGAAAGTAACGTGTATTGCAATAATTAACGGCGTGCCAATGCGGTGATAATATATACGTGCCGTGCTACGTGCAAACGCATGCGGTACAATAACTTTTCGTTTAACGGGTATTCATTGCTATACCGATCGACGAATCGGCAAACGCTAAAAATTAGTACTCGTTAGTACGAGAAGTGAACTCTTCATTACTAGGTTATAAAAATTATAAGTGCAATAAGATTGATTTAGCCTCATATTTATATATTCTTATATTATCATCTTTTTATCTGTTTACAAATCGTAATACGTGTGGCACTAATAAAGTATTATAGGCTTTCTACAATAAGCCATTACCTAAACTTTAAATCTTAAGCCGTAAGAAATTAACTGGTTATAGTCGATTACTCTTCTCACATTCAACTGTGATTAGTTAAATTCGTACGGTTTAAATTTTAAAATTTTAAGTAATGGTTTATTGTGGAATGTGTTTTACGATTTTAAGAAAACTTTAACAAAATCTTTACTCATAAATTCTACGGCAGGCATCTCTTACAATTTTTGCGAAATGTCTGACAAAGAATCGAAAAATATTAAAAAGATTTTAATGAAATTAATTAAAAAAACAATCAAGATATTTTTTATTAAATAATTAGCGCTATTTAAAAATTCGTGAAGCCTCTTTCAATATTCCACCGATTATTCACTTGTAAAGAGATATAGATAAATTTTATCCGTAATCTACGAAGTGAGATCGGGATCAACCGCCTCAACGATCGCATATCCCGCAGATCGTGTGTCATGCAGATATTTATCACGGCGATAACCCACAGGAAATTCTACACGTGCGTTTAACGCCCGTGTTTTAAGCGAGGTCTTTACCGTGCGCGCTCACCTGCGGAGGGACGAAATTGCATCTTAAAGACCGTTCGGCGCGCACGTGCATCGGAGAAGCGTGTGCACGTGCGACCTCGCGATCACTGCACGGCGGGTCGTCTAAACACGGCTACGAGAAGCCAGATACGGCAGTAAGTTGTGTAAAGTACTCTGGTATATTATTTACCCGTGCTTGACGTTGTTCATCGCCGGTGGCTTGAACAGGTTGAACAGGGACTTGGTGGACGCAGACAATCTATAATGAACGAAAATGCAAACGAAAACCATGCGGTGCAAAACAATATAGGAAAGAAAAAGAAAAGAAATGGAGAACCGTCTCTAATGCGATCGGCGTGTTTCCCGCGTACTTGAAGGTTTGATTGATAGGTCTAGATAAAGAGATTCTTCAACAATTCGGTGCGCTTCAAGGATAATTTCAGAAGACAGGATTAGAATAATGAATCTTTAGAATAATCTTTTTTAGAATAATGAATCTTAATTTTCCTTTGTCAATGGCCACTTTTTAGATTATTACTGTTTTACTGCCGAGAATTTTCAACTATTTTCAACTAATCTGACTATTTTAATTTATTGACTCGCAACGTTATAATACAGGACATGAAGAATACTGAAAAAACCATATATTTTGTAGATTTCTAATAGTTTTACAATTATAATGTATTTACTGTAACATTGAGAATGACCCAATCGGCATCGAAAAGTTTGTTATTATTTTATTATTATCTTTATGATGTTTTTAAATTAAAGTTCTTTATTTCATAACTGACTCTTAGCCCTTCAATTTTTCCAATTTGTTTTTATTCTTACAAAGCCTATTATTATTTATTATTTTAATGAATCTTTTCTTTCGAATAAATTAGATTCAGCCATAATTTTAAAATCTGGTTTAGATATTACTTTATAAGTACTCATAAAATAGATTTTGAAAATCGCAGATTTATCTTATCGTGACACATTGAAGTCTACAATTTATTGCTGAATTTCTTGCGATTCATCTATAAGCTTAATTTTTTTGTATATTTTTTTGTTAATTTTTTTCAAATTGTAGTAGTATGATTAACGAGAAAAAAAATAATATTCAATTATGTTCAATGTACTTGTGCAGATACAATAAAATGCAAAAAAAAAACATAACGCATAAAAGATAAAGCAATAGTAATTTTCTGATCAATAGAACGCAAAAGATGGTGGTTTTTTGACGGAAAACTTTATTTTAAGTTGCATAGTACGATTAACTAGGAGAAAAAATAATATTGAATTAAGTCCTATGTATCTGTGCAGATACAATGCAAGAAAAAGCATAACAGCGTATAAAAGACGAATAAATAGTAATTTTCTAACCAATAGAACGCGAGAGACGGTATCTTCATGGCGAGAAAACACGCTCAATCGCCTGAGAAAGGAAGCAAGAAAAACAGTGACGGTGATAACAAAAAGTTAAACTCGTGTGATCAGTGAAATGTGAACAAAATCACAAATAGCAGACAAACGGTGCGTTTTACTGTTACGTTATTAGCTGCGAGCTAACCTGGTACCGACGAGTTGGGAATTGCTTCCCTGGTTTTGCGGAGAATGTGTAAAATCGCCGGTGGACGACCATCTCTTCGCTCTTCTTAGGCTACTTTGTGGCGGTCCGTTTGATCTTGCCGTGGGCGATCTAAGACATCGAATTCAATTCTCGTACAACAGCATCATGCATATATACACGCATCGCATAACGTCGTAATAACGCTCTAAGAACATTGAAATATATCGCTACTAATTAAACAGTGAGCGTTCATTAACGTGGCGATAATACTAAAGAGAGAACATACATGCACAATCTATTAGGATTATACACCCAACACACAATTAACAATGCAACGAGAACAATCTATATTCTTGCAATTGGGATGGAAAATTGATTTAGTTGGATTAAAAAAATACATATTATACATACATGTTTAAAATTAATATAATATATACACTGAAAAAAAGATAGACTGAATAGCATTTTTAATTTGCTGCAACATCCAATTTTTGGTTGTAGCAGCTGAATAACCAAAAATTGGATGCTGTAGCCAATTAAAAATAATATACCATATTTTACCATCTCTAAATGACTGCAGCAGCCAATTTTCTTTTCTTTCAGTGTAGAATGTCCAAAGTTTGGATTTCTATTTTACGACATAAATTGCAACAATTCAATTATTTTACATTAAATTATAGTTTAGGTTTCTTACCTGGCTACGGGCAGTGGTGTAGCTCTAGGGCTTGGCGATGGCACCGGAGAAACACTACTACTACTCGGACTATCGGAATGTAAAGAGCCCGTTGACTGATAGTGGACGGATCTCCTAAAACAAAAAGTAATTAACTAAAACAAAGATGAAGTACAAATTATTTAGAAATATAATTTTAGTATATAAAAAAATACTTATAAAGTCAGTGTCGAATAAAGAGAGAAAGCACGAATGCAACTAGATGAATATTTAAACACTCTCTGTGTAAAATCTTTATTTATTAGACAATACAAATATAAGAAGGGTAAAGAGCTTTACTTGGCTCTTTGCCCTTCTTATATTTGTATTGTTTTATAGATATAGAGCCTTTTCATTATTTATTTTATTTATTAGTATATATGGAAAGAATAATTTTGTTAAAGTGTCTACAAAAATTAGATATAAATCTGAAAATAATTTTGTTGAATTAAAATGATTACGTGGAAATCTCCAGCATGATGAGCAATGCTATAAAAAGTTTTGACATTTCAGCAACCAGTTTTAGCGTCCTACATAATTATTTTGATGGTTCAACAAAATTATTTTCAGGTCTGTATTTAGCTAAATTTTTAAATACTTCAGCAAAACTGTCCTGAAGCAACTGTCCTTCGTGATCTGTTTGGTAACCTAAGGAGCTGACCGTTCAATTTTAGATTTCTCTTTGGTTAATATTAAATACAATTTATAGTGTTAGTTTTCATGACTCTTACCTTTGAGGAAGTTGAGAGGGATGCACGTAGCTTGCAGGCCGTCTCGGACTGGACGTCGCGTCACGAACGTCCTGCGACGATCCCGAAGAGGAGGAATTTCTGAGGCCACCAGTCTGGCGCAGCCTCAAATCCTTTTGTGGCACCGAATTTTGACCTAAAAATAACTTTGTCTCTTATTCGAAATATTTTAAACAAACGAAAAGAATATTTTGTATCGAATACTAATCTACTTTGACACTAAAGATGACGATTATGTCTCGCTAGAATGTTAAAAATTCTAAGTTGGTAATTTCCTATCTTTGTTGCTCTCTAAACCTTTAAAAGTGAGATTTTATTCTAAAAATTTTTAAATAAAATGTCACTTTTAAAGGTTGAAAATTGAAGCACTCTCTTTCAAAACTATTTCAATTTTCACTTTTTAGAATGAGATTTCACTTCAAAAAATTAAAAAATTTTCTTTAGAATGTACTGAAGAGGACCCAAATCCAGGATTGAAACGTATACGTTTTATTTTATTTTATAAATATATTTTATTTCACATATTTATATCCTGTGTTGGCTTTTATAGGCACTATATTTTACATTTAGATTTTTATCTGTTGCCTGTGATTAATAATTATTTTAATACTATTTGTATTGTCAGAATTATTTGTATTGAATTCACATATTTTTAATATTTTTGAATACACCTAAAATAAAAAAAGAAAAGATTGAAATGATTAGCGAAATCAAAAAGGCATTTGACCGTTCTCTATTGTTAAATACAATGTTTCAATTGCAACAAGATCTTGATTTTTGCTTTAAACTTCGGATATTGTATAAATAACACATGATGCAGCTACGAAATGTATAAGCTGCGTGATTGGGTTTCAATAGCGGTGTAACGGTGTGCAATATTCATAACGCCTTCCGCGATGTATTACATCTTTCCTATGTTCATCAATTGCTAAGAGCTAAGCTAAGGATGCTCTCGGCGCAATAATTTATGCACGTCAGCGATTCTGGTTTTCATTTCCTGCAGTTTGTCTGACAGGGGTTAAAGGAATATTCGCTTGCTTTCAATCGCGGGAACATAAAGAAAACAATTAGAAAACTATTTGCGTTCGCAAGGCTGGCACCTCGATTGCGCGAGAGAATTAATGAGAATAAATAAGATAAGGGTGTTTCCGTTACCTTCTCCGTAAAATAATTGTAGCAAACGAAACTAGTTTTAAAAAGTAAAGAATAAAATGTATATACATGTGGCAAAATATACTTAATACGTAAAAAGAGAGTAATTAAATTATGACATTTCTACGCGAAAGGTTTTGTAGAAGTATTTAAAAACTTAATTATTGAAATACACAGATCTAAGAATAATTTTATTTAGACGCTATTAAAATAATTTTGTAAAACGCTCAAATGCAAGATAATTGCTAAAATATTAAGATTTTTGGTAGCACTGTTTATTATCCTCGAATTTTTAATAATTATTTTTATAATTCAACAAAATATTTGTTGAATATCTTCAATCCTCTAAATTTTTAAATACATCAACAAAATCATTCTTTCCGTGTATATTCCACAGAAATATGTTTCATAATTTAATAACAAATAAAACGAACGAACAATCGTTATTCTTAATATGCACTTTACAGTGTCTAAATGTACGACAGCATGTTATATGACTTTCCTCTATATTTTGTCAGCGCATTCCAGTATTCACTTCGATCATTCCCGAATTCTCGTGCGGAATAAAGAATTCTCTCCCAAGGTCTGTACGAATATACTGAAGACTGACGAACAATTACGTGAATCCATTCACATTCGTGAGTGGGTTTCTCGATTGCAACGAGCAAAACTGAACGTGACCTTAAAGCCGTCGCGTGCCAACAGGTACAACACCCGGCTCGAGCTTCATTTCCAGACGCTCGAACACTCGCGATTTGACGAGGCTTCCTCGCATCCGCAATTTCTATCGTAACATACGAAACTCTAGACTACTCTAGAGGTATCCGCGCACGAGCTCGCCGGAAATACACGCCTGACTTAGGTTGCATGTCGTGCATGATCGCCACTCGCACTTACGTCGACGTATTAATTTGCGCCTCGCAATACTGCGATGAATCCTTGCCATTATTTTACGATATGATATTATGTGTCAGGATAGAACGTGTATCTTCACGATAGATATATGTGCAATCAATGCTTCAAGTGGAAAAAAAGCATATTTCATAAAGACATGTTGTCATTTGCATTTTGATAGTAAAATAACAGGGGACGATTTTTAATTGTAAACTTCTAATTATAAGAATTATATATAATTATTAAAAATAATGAATTAAATTGATCAAGGAAATAAAAAATAGCTTACTTATATTAGTAATTATTATAGTTTATTATATAATAAAATATTTGTGTGTTAAAAAGTGCAATGTTAATATTCTGACTGGTAATTAACGACATATATAAGTTATCATATGTCACATTTGTTAATATTGATATATACATGATTTTCATTATTGTACGATTACAATATAATACAATGATGAAATAACTGAACAATGGAAATATTCAACGGCGATTATCAAGAGAAATAGGGTATGCATTTGTGGCTTGATTACCAGCGAAGGTGCGGCAAATCCGACAATCGTTTACATTACAGATCTCACATCGATCAATTGAATCAGCTTTCCTTTCGTTATCACAAACAAAAGATATGATCTTAGTCGTGTCAGTCAATTATCGATCCAGATTTATTATCATGAAATTTGAATCGTGCGTAATCGAGAAATTAGTAATTAACTTTTTTCATATTAATTTTATTATTTCCTAAATTAGTGTAACGGGCAACGAGCCGAAATAAAAACAATACACTTCATAGAAACAAAGACAATATGTTAAATTAAAGATAAATAATAAAACATAAGTAAAACAAACGTTTCGACGCCGATCGGGTCATTTTCAATGTTAACAAATCTTAACGAAATTATATTACAATAAAAAATTCTTAAAAATTATGCGATATGTCCGGATACTTGAAAACATTGTAGTAAATCGTTGAAGTCGTCAGATAAAAATTGTGTGCTGCGGTATTTGATACAATAAACATCGTCTATCAATTCTGTGCAAATTTGCTCCATTCGATTTTAAGATATTTCTTCTTTCGACAAGATAATATTGATTATTGTAACACCGTTTTTTTATCACAACAATGACCAACTAACAAATTTTAAATAATGGACAAACACAATTTTTATCCGACGACTTCAACGATTTACTATAATGTTTTCAAGTATTCGAACATATCGCATAATTTAAAAAAATTTTTTATTGTAACAATTTCGTTAAGATTTGAAAATTTGTTAACATTGAAAATGACCCAATCGGCGTCGAAACGTTTGTTTTACTTATGTTTTATTATTTTTATCTTTAATTTAATATATTGTCTTTGTTTCTATGAAGTGTATTGTTTTTATTTCGGCTCGTTTTGACCGTTATACTAATTTAATTTTTATATATTATTGTCGAGCCTTCTCTCAATATTATTAATTTTATTATTTCCATTGTATATCGTAAATGGAAAATTTATAACAATTACTATTTTAACAAAATTATAACATAAACCGTATAAAATAAGTAATCAAAGAATATGATTTATTTTAACAAATAAATAATTTAATATGTAACTGCATAAAGATTAAAAATCGACAAATTGTATTGTTTAAAAATATAATTATTTAACAATCTCTATTGATATTTGCGATTAATTTATTATTGCTTTGATCTGGTAGTGTTTTATATACAGATAATCATATTTCAAATTATAAATCATTTAGGCATCACATTTAGGCATTGGTCGTTAGCGGGCTTCTATATAATCAATGTGCAACTTTGCCAACTTACTTCTGAGAGGTACATGGCCGTTCCTTAAAGGCGAGGACACCATCCTCTCGTTTCTCCTCTCATTCCTGTCATCCTCCCGCTTTTCTCTTGCCTCGAGCTGAGCGATTCGCCTTAACGCGTCCGCCAAAGTGGCGCGAAGACAAACTATCTCGTCCCTCTGCGCCAAGGATTGCCTTTCGAGATCCGCCACTCTGCCTAAAAGGGACCCGGTCTCACACTCCAGCATCTCATCTGGAAACGCAAAAAAAATTCCGTTTAGGGTACTACTTACTTGACTCTACTTGAATCACGTCTTTAATCTCTGACCTTCTTTCATTTTTTATTAGAATTTCTCAGAATTTTTTTTTATTGATAAAATTAAAAATGCGAATCTGTGTTTCACAGAGCAAAGATTCAATAAGAATAATATTTATATTAAATATATTTAAATATACAAATACAAATTTTTATTAATAATAAAACAAATAGTTTTATTAATACAATGACAGGAAATTAAATGATGATTTAGTAATCTTGAAAATAAAACTGATATAACGTTTATAATAATACACTGTAAAAAATTGCTGCAATAACATAACGTATAATTTTTACTTCATAAAGATATGTATATGTATACATATTATGTTCTATATATATATTTATCTTTCTGTAATATCAATAACAAAAATATTAAAAATTAAGATATGATATTGGTTGTAAGTATGACAAATATCTTCCTCTTATATAGTATAGCATTACTATTTATTGAGTAGTGAATATGACGTCACTGAATTCACTTTAATATCATTTTTATCAATTGTACGATAGACTAACCAAACCCTACGGCTAGCGTGATAACATCTCTACAATGCCATATATAAACTAGATCTAAATATTATGACGTTTTGATACAGTTCAGCTGGCAGCCAAAATGCACGCGATGTATTTGATTATGCAACGTGTGAAAAAAATTTCCGTTTATGAACTTCTTCACACTGAAATAGCGCGAACTAGGTCACAGTTTTCTACGCGCTGTCAAGATAAAAATTAAACTCTTTCCTTGATGTCGAGCAAACCACGTGGTATCGACTCATGAATTGTGCATGCGTGTACCGAGCGTTTAATTTTACATGCCTATCGGCCGAATCTTTCGTATTGTATATCCGCGAACAGTATGAGTAATAAGAAGAAACGCTGTCGCACGATTTACCGCCGCACCGTGTCGCCGGGTACGCGATTTACAATTCATGGAATATATTAAATAAACATCAGCATTCGAATTCCGATAAATCATCATTTTGCATTGTTACATTATCTAACAAAACAACATTATCATTGCATTGATAATGAATGCAAATCAATCTGTCGAAACACAGTTTACAGTTAAATTGCTTTTTAAATTTTATTAAAATAATCTTTAAATATTTTTTACTGCATTCGCATTAACAATACTCTAAAAAAACTTAATTTTCAGCATTTTTTCAAGCATTTTGGAAGCCAAGAGAAATGTGTAAAATTTATTAATACACATATATTACATTAACAGACTGAATTCCTATTAAAAATATTCGTCTGAGAATGTGTCACAAGGTCGTGTACGATTTTTCACGACTTGACGAGGTGGCATCTATAAAAAAGTGTCGACGAAGTATTTTTGTACTCACGCCACGCTTGTTCCGCTTCGTCGATGGTATCCATCGTGTCCGGCGTGGACATTGCGATTAACTCTCGCGATGACCCCGGAGTATTAATACGTTATTCAATTGAACTGATTAACAAGCGCAAACAGAGCCAACGCACTCTCCACTAACATATCTTATGCCGCACTTGTAACAATTCTTCATCGGAACGATATTAATATCCAAAGTTCACTTGTTAAAGCAAATTTCTAATTTTTATTCTCGTTTAACAAGTCAGTTTGTTCGTTCGCGACTAAAGTAACTAACTGTACTCGCGCACATCTATCTCAGTAAATAGAAGTCAAAATAAGATTTATAAAAAGTTTGGAGTCACGTGATACAAGGACAAGAGAAACGAAGCGAGGAAAAACGTCTTTCGCGTCTAAACGCATGAGGCACACGTTAATTGTGATGAAATTTGGTCACGGAAATTCTACGACGTTAATAATCACTTCCAAGCAAAGGTGAAACGTCCTGTCTCTGTAAAAATAATTATTAGATAATTTCACTTTATCATCTTTTTTTAGTATCTATAATTTCAATAGAATGCAGAAACTACGAATTATATTCGAGTACACAATTTTTTATATTTTTACTCGGGAAACATTTTAAAATTAAAAATTACGAATTTATAAATTGATTAAATTTTAACATCTTATTTAAAGAAAATTGATCGTAGAAATTATTTATGGTAGAGTTTTTATAAGTATACACAACGAGGAACAATTTCATCACTACGTCGCTCATTATCAGTAATTTGAGTACTAATTAGTGTCTAGCAATTAGCACGTAGAAGAGTTACTGAATTAGCACACCTCTTTCGTAAATTTAATACACATATAAGAAAAAGAAAAAAATTATTTGTAAGGTGAACGTTAAGCAGAACGTTATTTCCTACCACCGATATTGTCGAAACTGAAACATAATCGCGAATGGTGAGAATTCAAATGCCAAGCTGTGTCACGTGGACTTGGTAAGCAGACGTTACCCAGTGACGTTCTTTAAGTCAAATGCCATATTGGTCATTAACGGTTCATATGTTAAACAGTCGTATTTTAAAAGTAAAAATAAAAATTGACATTCACATGTATGATCTTATGTAAATGTATGTGTACCGCGTTTCTCTGACATCTATAAATATGCATTTACAAACACGTGAACGTACGTTGTCGCGGAACTGTCGCGTCTCCTCATTTGTGAATTCTTTGATCAAGTTTGGATTTGAAGATAGTTAATCAATCTCAAATTAAATAAATTAAATTGTAATTTGCAACAAACGCGTGGACTGTAATGAATAATTTACTGTACATAAAAAGAACAATTTTGCTAAAAATATAAATGAGCAAAAAGTGTACTAAATTTTAATAAATATTTGTTTAAATAATACTAGTTAAATATTTACTAAATGTAAATACACATTTTTAGTACTAGGACTATTAATTTGCGTGATTTAACTGTAACATTATTTTTTATTTATGTACTATCTTTATTTAATTTAATCTGCTGTAAGTAAATATTAAGTTAGTACTATTTAGACAAATATTTATTAAAATTTAGTATATTTTTCTCTTAGTGTACTGATCTAAAAATAATTTTATTAGACTATCAAAATAATTGTAGGATCAAACATAATGAACGACGTCGCAAAAAGTTTCGATATTTTAGCTTGAATGTCTCATGTATAATAATTTATTTTGATATAATCTGATAAAACTATTTTCGAATCTATATTTAGCTAAATTTTTAAATACTTCAGCAAAACCATTCTTTCTATATAATAACGAATGATGTGTTGCAATGACTTTTGTCCTCCGATGTAATGATAACGGCGGTGAAGAAATGTTTGAAAGCAAATCGTGCGTAACGATCCAAAGCGCGTTTCACGAAACGCGTGATATTTGTGGGAATATAGTCGAAGTTACATAAACGCGCGCGTATCGTAACTTCCTCGCGTAGAGAGCCCGAGGAAAGGAAACATGGAATTTCTGTTCCTCCCTTCCTCCCGCGTCAGTGCTTTCCCCACTGGAAGATGCGATAACCACTCGACGAGATGAACGATAATCGACCGTAGGCTCTTTACCCTCGCACTTGCACGACCGTGTCTCTTTGTGTCTCGTATCTCCAACGCTTTTCAGAAAAAGCGCCTGTGATCGATAGGGTACTAACGCGGAAGCGACTCTTTTTTTCCTTATAGCTAGGGATATAGCATCGATGAAAATTTCTATTAGGGTAAATATTCTCGGCACAAAGCATGAAATTGGATTGTTCGCAGCACAGAGCTATTTCCTGCTATTTGCGATTAAGGTAAAATTTCATCGAAATTTATCACAATTTTACGCACCGAATTCATGCACATATATATGTTGTAATATTTTTACTTAATTGGTTCCGAATGTAAATATGTACCAGAAAATACATTTTCTGGGCGACAGCTGTGGGTACTGATAAAATTATTCATGCTATAATATCACTTCGCTTACCAATAATTTCTCGAACAACGATCACAGGATTTACACAAAAATTTATCAATATCTTGCAAATTGTGCAACGCGATATCACGTACGATAAACATGGATACAAAAACTAGCTTCACGATAAACGAGAAGGGTAAACTCAGTGTAATTGACACATCGATATCCAACAATCTCCAGAAACAACAAAACGTGCTACGACACCAAAGCCATTTCCGCAGCAAGTGACACAACAGAATCAACCCTATCACCGTGAAAACCTTTCACTTTGCACACGGTTGAAAAGAGCGTAAAAGGGATAAAACGAGCGTGACTAGTTTAGCAAGCAAGATTTTTATTTCCGCACACGTTCCAGTAAAAACAATTGATCAGGTCGAACAGGATTCATCGAATCTTCTGTCGGCGGGAATTTCCGCAAACACGTTTCGCGAACGACGGAAGCGCTGCGTCGGGAAATGACGCTTCCGTCTCGGGGAAACGAAAATCGGAAGTCATCCGTGAGATCCGCACAACCGGTGTGACTGCACGATTTCAAATTTCAACGACCTCGTTCACCCCTCATGAGGGACGCCAAGTTCGACTCCATCGTGTCGCTGCTCGTGTAACACGTGTGTTTTCTGTGCGGCCGCCCCAACGTTACTGTCAGACCGACTCCAGCTGCTTAGGCCGCGATCAATACGGTCTAGATAGTCGAGATGATTCAGATGACGGCGGGCCACGCCGTGCCATTGACTGTGGATAAAACGTATTTAGCAGCGAGCTTTGCACCGATGATAAACGGTAAGTTGAATTGTTAAAAATAAAAATGTTAATTTTGTTGTTTAATTGTAAAATGATGTTAATTAGAGCGGTACTGCTGGATTTGTAGAAGATTTACAATAGACTATCTAAACTCTTATTTTCGTTGTGATTGTATCTTTTGATTTTTATTTATTAAGATATTTGTCTAAATATATATGTATTTTATGGCAGAAATTTTTATAAATTTTTAAAGCATAATTTTTAATTTAGTTTTTTTTTATAAAGAGGTGAATTTTTAAAGGTATTAATGTCTATCTTCGGTTTTGTGTTTCTTTTTAAGCAAAAATAAATTTTAAATTATTTTGTTTTCTTATTTTAATTATGTCCGATATATTTTTCAGAAATGTTTATTCATTAATTAAAAAATTTATATCTTGCACTGTTTAATTAAAAATCTAATTTATATTTTAACTATATTATATTTATACTCATATTAATTATTGTTTATGTTTCTTAATTATTTGAAACTTCTCTTTTACTGATTAATTTACTAAACATACACATTATTTGCTAATATTTGCAGCATCAGAGATAATTTTTTGAATATTCAAAGATAAACAAATTTGAATTTTTGATGTGTACAATTTTTCTTTCGCGATCATTCTAAATAAACGATGATTGTATCCTGTCTAACGGCGCACCCTCGCAATTCTTCGAAATGGGTTCTATCCTATATTGCCCATATCGAACTAACCCATTAAAAACGTTACATCATCCCTAGGCATGATACCCATCGACAAATCAACGCGATATATTGCCGGGTGGGGCCCGGACCATTGTTATAAAATTGCACTACATTCGGAAGAATTGATAAACGAAAGGCGGAAACAAGGGCTGCGAATCAACTTCCATATCGCGTGACTTTGCAACTGTAATCGATTAAAAGTATCGAAACAGGCCAGCAACTATCACAGCCAATATTTTTTATTATTATTATGAAAGATAGCGTACTGCATGAGTTTTAACTATCAATTCATGTTAAAAATGTTAGCGTTATATACATAGTTCTTCGACGAGAATTTTGACGGAGAGTACGAAATATTGTAACGTGAAGCGACGACGCAAATTTATTCGCTTCTAGGATTACTTTGAAACTTTCAGAATAATAAATTACTTCGAAGACAATGCGATCTTAATTACATTGCGTTGTACACTAGCATTCTAATTGTTTCTCTCCTTCTCTCTCTCTCTCTCTCTCTCTCTTTCTCTCTCTCTCTCTCTCTCTCTTTCAATGCGCTATTGGCTTTCACAAACTTTCAAATTGTGTAACGATTGCATACATTATCACGAAAGTAACAATAAACAGTAAAGTCAAGCGATATATTTTGAAAAAAAACTTTGACTAGTGTGTCTAAAATTATAAATTATAAATCTAAACTTATAATACAGTTTCAATTTTATATTTAAATTTTAACTTTCTTATTTTTTAAATTATGTGATCTTAGATACTTTTTAGATGCTTTTTTGAATATATTCATGGTGTAATAATTTTAATTATATATTTAACATATATTTTGTTTGATCAGAAAATCAATTTATTTATCTGTGCTAATAAATTATAAGAAATCATTATGTACTTATACATAAAAATCCACCGAATATATCGTATATCTATAAAAATAACGTTTACAGGTTTTTATCGTATTTTGTATCTTGTGTCTCCAAAACAGAGCTGATGTGAAAGTAATCGACCGAAGGTTGGTTATCGACAATATATTTTTAGATAGAATCCGTAAGTCGATACGTGGGCGTAACTGCTTCACTGTTGCTTAATTAAGCAAGTAACGTTAACAACGGACTCAATTGATGATCGTTACACATAAATTGCTCATCTCACACTTCCGCATACATCAATAAAATATTGATGCTATTTTGCGAGTTTTCCAGAATTCAATTTAGCCTAACAACGGTACAGTTACTATTTGATTTTTCCGATTTATTAGTTTCTGGATCTATTTATTATTTCTTTTTTTAAGTTCAAACCCATTTGCTTTTCAAATATATTACATAAGTTTTAATTTTGAATTTTTAATATTTACAATTTTATTTTTGCTGTTCTTTTTGCAAAATACTTCCATTTGTTCACAAATAGAAATTATGTGAATCTCTTATTATAAACTTCTATTTATATTCTTATTTTTCAAATCAGTCGAATATAAAAAATTAATTTTGTTACTTTATCTTATTCAATCACGTGTGTATATGCCGTCAATATCAGATTTAAAATCAATTTTTCACGACGATGATGACGAAAATGGGTTTGGAAAGCAATCGTGCGTTTGACGGAGAGATTTTTCTTCTCGAGTAAAATCGATCAGCGTTTTTCTCGAGAGACGCAATGCAGGCGTCATAATTCTGCGACAAGCGAATTGAGAATGTATGAAGGTATTCTGCTGTGCAGAAAGTTCAGGCGAAGGAGAAGGCGAAGAATTTCGTGAAATTCCAGAAGACACCGTTAGCTACGCTTCGGAACCGGTAGATCGTTATTAATGAAAGAACAGGATGAGCACTATGGACGCACCTTCGAGTAACGTCATCATACCACCTTGAATGGCTTATGTAACGAGTGCTACCGCGCCGTAGACAATGCGTTACGTGACACGTGTGCAAGCGTGCACATCGTCTCGAATCGTCGTCACTTTTTAATCGGAATGCGGCCTTGCGCATGAGAATTCTATCGAATTCTACATACATATATAGTCTCTACGATTCGACCAGACACAATTTATCGTTCTACTAGAAATCAATGACACACAAGTCAACGAGAACTTTATTCGAGCCAATTCATTTGCAATTACATTACTTTTATTTTAATATCTACGCATTAAAAAAAAAACATTTTTAATTTCTTCGATTTCTAATCTTTTAAATTCGTTTTAAATTATTAATTATTGGTAAATTTTTAATTATTGATCTTTTGCTTCTTTTGTAACATTTTGTAAGTTCCAGTTGCTATAATTGAGATATTTGATTTAATTGAAAATACACTCCAATTACTACGGTAGAGAGAACGACTTAATTCTGTTGCAATTTTCAATAAATAATCCGTCACGATAACACTGTTACTGTAAAAAGAGCAGTCTTACCCATTTCTTGCCTCGCACTCTGCTCCGAATGCCCGTTTACGCGCATCGTCGACTCCGAACTTTCCTTTTCATGCTTATACAGCGCCTTGATTAAGGATCCTGCGTCTGTAAGAAGAAAAAAGAACAATATTTTTTTATTATATGCATTTGCATTGCGCGCGCGTCAAATCGCGGTACAACGGAATATCGCACACAGCACTTCCGATTGTGTTTTCCTATTAATTGTTTCCGTAATTACCGGAACAGGGCCTGCCATTGTGCAAAATCATATTGTTCAAAGACAATGGTCTTAGCTAAGGATACCGTAGGAAAGATTATCGTTGGTTGAAATTATCTAGATGAAAGCAATTATTTTAAACTTTGCTAGGTGTCCAGAAGAAGTCGACCTAGTAAACCGAAGGCTAGTGATAGTTAAATAACAATTACATAGACGGTATTCTATCTTTTACTCGGATGCTTGTTATATCATATAGAATTGTGGTTGTAATATTACATAAAATATAAAATTCGAAATTATATAATTAAGAAATACACGTTTTCGAAATTATTCTCTTAACACTTACGTGTTGTTTAAAATTTTCAATACTGCTTTTTGCAAAAAGATAAATAATTGTTGGCTAAATACGTTTATTGTCGTGGTTTTTTTTATATTTGAGCCAAAGAGATATTGTTACTCGTATTACTCATATATTTTAATTTAATTTTTATGCGAAGAAACAAAAAAAGAAATAAGAAAATTCATAACAGGCATTAGTAAATAAATATTTAGTCTGGATTAAAAATTGTAAGCACGTAACGTAGGTATCACAGAGTGCTTTCTATTTGATAGCACAAGTGTCGTTCTAACTTTGTTACTCATTGGAACGTCAAAAAAGATAAAACGATGTTTGTATTGACTTGTGTCACTAAATGGAAAGCACTCATATTCTACAATTACCGGTTGTTAAGGAAGAGTTCAAAAACAAATAATATTATTTTTGATGTTTAAATAAATATTCTGAGTAGAGTGCTTGAACGTAGTTAAATCATTGTGATGCAAATTGTGATGTAGAGAATTTGAATATTGTATCTCTTACTTTTTAAAAATGTACAGAAAATATTAATATGAGTTAACAAATATTTAATGTAAAACGTAAAAACAATTTCTATTTTTTGTCCGTTTATTCTACACTTTTTGTCATTTATTGAAATTTTTGAGCGGTACGATATGTGTATTATAAATATGTATAATATAATAAATGCATTTTTAATTTTTATAGAAGTTATATGTCGGTAAAATTTTAATATTTTCCATAATTAAATTAATTTTTAGAAATATTGCTCACATTAAAATTTTTATATGTATTTTTTTCCATATATTTAGATGCAAATCGCTTCTCAGTATACATTTTTCGGGTAAAAAACTAACAGGCATATTGGACCTTTACGTAAGCAGCCATGAACAACAAAATCTCGTAACTTTTAAACGCGCACACGTTTTTCCGCACCGCGTTTTTGCCCGCGAGCGTGAATCGTCAGCAATTCCGCTCGAAAGAAGAAACATCAACGTATAATGACCTTGGCCAATGAAAACGAATGGCGGTACGCGATAGTATGCGTGCATAAAGAATCGTCAAGGGAATGTAGGACGCGTTGCACCTTTCGTGTTTACAGTGGCTGTAAGAAGAAAGTGCAGACTGCGGACTTTTATATAGGATGCTGCGACTACAAGCGAGATTCATGCCTTATGGATGGATGCTGTTACAAGCATGATTACAAGTACGATAGCCTTCGATTACTTTAAGTGTCTTGAAGATACGCAATAGCATGTTTTTTGTGAAATACACTCACGGGATTCGAAGCAATGCTTCTTTCAAATATTAAAAGATCATTATATTCTAGATCAGGCTATTCCAACTGATATATCGTACCACATTGATGTATCGCCAAAATTTTGTAGAGAAAGTAAAAAGAAGTGAAAAAAGTTTAGAAATAAAAGAAAAAGCCTATAAGGCACGAAGAAAGTATTTTAAGAATTATGGAAATTACCTAAATTATATTGTATTTACTATCATTTTAAGCGATATCGTCATTATACAATAAAAAAAGATCACTTTTGAAACAATAAAAAAGTAAAAACTCTAGACCATTACTATTTACTTCTATAAATGTCAACGATATTTGATAAAAGACTGTCTTGAGCACTGAAGCATGTACACTTAATGATGTACCTTGATAAATTTTATGTATTTAATGTACCGTAAAAAAGGTTAAAAAAACACTGGTCTAAATGAAATAGTACCAATCTTAATGAAGTGTATCATAATTCGAGAATGATGTTCTTGATTATTTACAACTATGGTATTTATAGTCAATTGTTACATACAATATTTAAGACTTTCTTAAATACCGTCTTGATGTCGTGAACCAATCAGAGAGTCGCATTAGCATCTTAAGATATTATTTAAGATAATCTTAAATTAAGAACCGACTATGAATACCGGCTTATATGTAAAAGGATGCCCAAATAAGAATACATCCTTGATTATTTACGATCATATAAAGGACTACCCAAAGAATACATCCTTGGATACATGAAATCTTCTCCGACGCCTCATAGAATTGGAATATGAATATACGACGATATAAATTTTTCGGCATCCTTTTGCACATCTTTTGCTCCGTTCCGCTTTCGCGCGATTTCTCAATCCTTCGAAACATCGACTCATCTTGTCGCCGTCATCATTGTAACCGGCTCCATTTTTGCGTCTCACGGTACTCCGCTTTTGCGCGCTCGTTCACGACTATCGATATCCACTTCGGCTCGAGCGAATGTGTGTCGGAAACGCAAAGAGATCTGAAGTGCATTATCGCGAACTGGGACACAGTGAGTATATTACTCGGCGAATATGGTCAGAATACGTGCCAGACTCGGTAGTTTACAATCTCACTTCAAGCAACCTGACGCCGCGCCGACAGTCGTCTCTCTTGAATCAAAGAAGCTACTACAACTTTGACTTCAGATTGGACAGACAGTGCAGTCCATAATGTGCGTATTTAAGTCTGAGAACGATAAAAATCTACGTAATTTATTTACACATGACACGAAAATTAAATTATTTGTTCTAAATTAATACGAAAAAAGTACCGATAATTCTTAATTACTTTTATTAAATTTTAGAGAGTCCAAAATATATAAAAACTACTATCAAAAATATCTTTTACGCAAATATTATTCTTGACTTTCTGTTATGTTCCTAAAGATTTCTGAATTTTAAACATTTGTAAAATTAAAATCTCTCACATGATTTAAATATTCAAACTGATTAATATATGATTTTTTATATTTATATATACAATTTTTTAGAAAATTTAAATATAATTTGTAATTTAATGAAATTATAAATATTAAATAATTGAAATTTTATTGTAATAAAAATATGATTATATATCATATGTATGATATAAATTATATGTAGGTATATTCTAGCATCAATGTTAAGCAGCTTGTTTTTAGATTAATATCCTAGCATTATATTATTATATTAGCAACGAAGGAAAAGGCGAGGAAACAGGAGAGCGAACGAAGGCGCTCGTATCGAAATACAAAACCAGTAAGCATTGACCTGGCCAGAATGCTGCCTTATTGGTGCATAAGGCCGAACCCCACGGTGCTTATTTTACAAGATCTCGTTGTGCACACTGGACGCGTGTTTGCTGTGCACTGCCATATACGCAACCTTATACGTATTACACACAACATGGATAATTGGTTCAACGTTCTATGTTCGTAGGCAGCCTCGCGCCTGTTGAGCCAACGTACATTTAGGACTCTTAAGCCGGTCAAGTGACATTAGGTTTACATGAATAGCCGCGCCTATGATCTCCGTATCGCGTTTTACATTTCTTTACCATTTGTATAGACAGATTGATTTAAACTTCGTCAAATCATTTCACGATAATTAGACAGACTAGCAAAACGTTACTGCGTTAGATTGATTTGCTACTGAATAAATTGCAAAAATCACACAAAATAAAAATCATGTATTATGAGTTACGATCAAGATTTATAGATACATAATGCATGACTGGGAAATAAAACGGCCTTCAACTTTTATAGCGTTCCGATTTACATATTTCTAACTGCATTATCTTTATAACACATTTAAATAAATTATAAGGTAAAAAGATTTTTTTTAATAACGTTCAAATTATTTAATATAAAATTTAATTAGCTAAATAAAATAACATAAGTTATGCATTTATTTCGATTCTTTACCATTGCTTTTTGCAATATTATTCAATATATAATATATTCAACTAGAATACATTGAATAATATTATATCGAAAAACAGTAACTGTCAAAAATCATAATAAATGCATAATTTATTTATTTTATATTACTTAGTTAATTAAATTTTATATTAAATAATTAGAATAGTATCAATTATTAATTATATTGACGTACAAATGTATTAGGTAAAATACACGCTATGCGTATTGTAAAGCTTACGACACTAGTTGCATGTATGTGCAAAAAACAAACTGAACTTTCTATTGTGGGAAAATTTATGCAGCTACATTAGCTTAACCGAATATGCACTGCGCTCGCAGCAAAACAACTAATAAGGATACGCGGATCGAAATAGCAATAAGCAAAGATTGCAGAGAATGCGTTTCGTAGGTGAGGGCAATTGTGCATTTCGCGCACTATGACAATGCGAAACGAATTTGCATATACGCGAATTGATGCCGCGGGACGACGAACGGCGACGTCGGAGCGGTGATGAAGCTTAGTTGGCTCGAATGAGACTCGTTAAACACAGTTAGTAGTTAACGGACAATCTGCCGACGAAAGTGGACCAACGGTGAATTTATGGTGTCGGAATTGTTTGAGGTTCTATAGCGTTTAGCTATTTTACGTTCAAAGTAAAAGTCATAAATCTAGTATTAAGACGGTATTTGTTGTAATGTTACGTTATTATCGAGTTAGCTACAAAGTTTCGCAATGTATGCGATAATCTTGACAAAGACTGAGTGTAAAAAGCGAATCACACATTTCTTGTATTCTTACAATGCTTTAATTTTCGCGTGAATTATCCGGCATTAATTTTTTTACGAAATAGCTTGGGTATTATATCGTTTCTTGTACAGTTTGCACAATTGTACTATAATTTAACGTATTGCAGCTAATAAAGCGACTTCTTAATTAATCTGGGATATCTTATGTAAGCAAACGATATGACTCCATCAAGTTGAATATTCTCAATTAGCCTCCTCGAGAATGGCAGCATGTAATTTTCAACGAAGAAAACACGATTAAGAAAACGTCAAATATCTCCAACAAGAATCTCATCAATCTCTGTTTAGTCTCAGCAAACTTGTAAACCTTCCACTTGTATATCTCATTCTGCTCAAGTGTCATTTAACAATTTTTTAAACACAAAATTACATATATTATTTCAGCATAATATTAAATAATTACAATTAAATTATATGTGTAAATAAAATAGAATGAGATATAAAATAAAATTGAATTTATATACACATTCCGTAAAGTGGAATACGAACGTTAACTTTTACACAACCAAAAAATCACTGTAGTAGCACTGAAACAGTACTACATTTTAAGACAAAAAATATAATGAAATAATGAATTATAACAAATCTTGCTCAAGAAAAAGTTTTTCAAATTAAAAAAATAGATCTTGCGATCTAACAATTAAAATAAGTACATATCAGCAAATCATAAATATAACTATTATATAATATTACATAAAATAGCAAATAATGATGTATAGTTGTGTTATATATGTTATATAACAGTTATATCTGTGTTTGTTGGGAGACATATATTTCATAGTGTTACAACATTAAAGAAACGGAAAATTATGGTTAATCTAAATCTTAATGTAAATAAATTTTATGCGTGCAACATGTCTTGAAGTCGTGGAGACATTCAATTGCAAAACAGACTTTCTCATGACGGTGTAAGAGAATAGAATTTCCCACCTTACGATAACATTATTTCAACGTGCAATACTCTTTCCAGCTAAACATTCCTTTCTCGCAGTTCACGAATAACCCGTTAGATATTAAATAGTTTGATGTAACATTGTAATATTTAATGAGAAATATATAAAATAATAAAAACCGTTACTAAAATCAAGAAGAAATACAAATAATTAACAACAAAACATCTTTTTTAAAAATTTAACGTATTCTATTTATTATAATTATTCATTTACATGATTCCTATACTGGTGATATTCGATGCTTAATTGGAATTTCTTAATATGATCTTGTCAATAGTACGGAATCCGGTAACTCCGTATTTAATGTATATTATCAAGAAAAATTTCCAAATCTCGAATGGCGTGAAATAACACAATTAATTTATAATCGATATAATAGGAATATTACTTTTCTCGATTTTAAATTTTATACACTTTTTAAATCTTCCATCCTTATCGTTTTTAACTTCTGACTTTAAAATCATATACTGTGAATTTTGACGAATTTATTGTTAACATTCAGCGATTATCATTATTTTATGCTTGATACAATTAATTTTTATGTACTGATGATGCTCAAAACTTGACCGAAACGTTTACTTTTTTCTCTTTTTTAAATATATGACTTTGCAAATGACATCTTGTAGTAGGGGAGGCCGAGAGGCTAAACGTGGATTTACTTGAGCGTCGTGGGGACCTATTGGATTGTGAAGATTAGATGCTAAAAAGAAAAAAAGGTTATATGATGTATGCCGTTTCGGTGGTGGGGAGAGCGTGTACAGGCTTTCAAAAAAAACAGTGACAATGAAATACTCGAGCGTGTCAGATATTAATAGTGTAAGCGACCCATGTGTTTCTGATAACGGATAAATATTAATCTGACGGTTTATGTGGTGGAGTTAGCTGTAGGAAAAGGTCAAAAAAAGGGGAAAAAAAAAATTTCCTCGAGCGCATCAGATTTTTGAAATGTACACTTTTCTACATGTAATTAATACACCATACCTTAATCTGACGCGTTCGAGTTTTCGAACGATCGATTTTTTTTATTTACTAACCCCCTGGACCCCCGGCTCTATATAGAGGTTTAATATTTGGTGGGGGTACTTATTAGGGTGTAAGCTTTCCCCCTTTATGTTATTCTGACGCGCTCGAGTAAATCCCAAAATCCCCGCTTGGCCTCCCCTACTATTAAAGCGAAGTTGTGGATCCAGTCTATACCTTACAATTCTAGTTTCAAATATTGTTTCAAACAAAGTATATAAATATTCTATTTGGTCGAATTGTTTTATTTTTAACATATACAATGCATGCCAAATGCACGCTACATTGTTTGTAGCAACTTCGTGTTGCTGCGGATACATAATCAATGCTATGTTAAGGAAATAACTCGTTAAACATTGGTACACGTAGAAACAAGGACGCAAATTACGCTCAGAACACGACTAATCGATCCATTACAGCCTCGAGTTTAACTGACCTAGTAATAACAATTTCTTCGAGCCATGAAAAATTCAATTTCCGCTGTAATATGATTTATTACACTTTAATCCTTTTTTTACGCGAAACAACTATAGCTGAAGGAAAGAACCTGAAGTTATTAAAAGATATTATTAGATCAGTATACGCGCAATGCATATAGCCTAAATTGATATTACGACCACAAAAAAATTTGATAAGATTATTCTTCGTCATTTATAATAATGTGTGCAATATTTTATAGTTTATAGTTCCTAAGATTAATTAGATAAAGCTTGCAAATATGCATAAAAAAGTCGTGCTTTTAATAATGCATGATAAAATTTAATTATGTAAATGTACGATATAATTATATCTTACATACATACTAAGAAAACTTAGTTTTTCTAATTATTTGCTTGAAAATAGAGAGATGAATCATATGATTTTAATCATGTTCATCAGAATTGTAATTATCCTAACTAAATTTTTCTCATTTCGGATACCATTAATTTTTGCAAATAATGGATGAACTATGTCAATGTTACTAAAAAATAATGAAGCATTTCGCCCAAATTGCAACTACAAAAATTTTATGAAGTTATTCTTCCTCGTTTATCATAACGCGCGTAATATTATGTAATTCTATCATCGAGTACCAGTAGAATAATCTCTTTGGCATACTTATTGAATTCTCCTTTCAGGCAACAATATGTAGGTAGATGTTATGTAAATTTCGGTGGCTTATCCAAAGTGTTAATGGCCGCTCGCATAGTCGGCGCTAAATAAAATAGGTATGAGCATAGAAACCACATCTCTCTCGTTTATGGTTTCTAATCACGCATTTCCCTTTTACGCACGTTGTATCCTCGAGGATGTATAGACTGTGAACCTAAACTTGACAATACATTTTATAAGATATATAATTCTTTCTATACGATTCAACAATATCAGATTTGTACGAATTATATTTATGTACACAATTTTTAATTAGTTATATTATATCGTAAATATTTTTATAAGTATAATATTAATACTATTTCTGAAGTTTGTCTCAAAAGATTGCTTCCAGAAAAAATAAGACTCGAATGTTTTTTATATTTATGTAAGTATTACATATATATTTTTAGATTTCTCATAGTAATTATATAATCTCTAATTATTTATTAATCTTTTTAAGGGTTATAATTTTAATAGAAACTTCAATATACAGTTTACGACTGTGTTTTAAAGCTTCTGACATCAAAATGTAATTTTAGTTATTGCAATTGTACATTTACTAAAATTTTGAAATTGAGTGCTTAGAGAGCATACTTTAGAACGCAATAATGTCATGTAATGTAACGAAAGTTAATGATTTCACTCGATCAGCAAACATTACGCCACTGCAACAATCACTAGGAAATGATGTTAAATCATTCGCGTCTTGTGTTTAGAGCTGTTTCCAGTTAACAAGGCGTAGGCGGGTGTTATGCAAATTTTGGTGCAGCATCCTTCGCGTTAATGGCGCGATCGTGAAGGCATGCGACTGGCGTGAAGATAAATAAATAGGGACAAGACACGAACTGTGTGTGGATGAATGTGAAATCAAATATATCCTATCACGTATCCGAGTATAATATATTGTCACCATGAGAAAACAAGGAACGCAGTGAAACAGAATAAGCAAATGAAATTGATTAATAATAAAAGAGTTCACACATTAAAAACTTTTTAATATAATCATTATTTTATAATTGCATACTTAATTCGATGTCTAATTGTAATTTTTTTTAATTCTTATAATTTTATTTCAATTTGTCGAACTTATTTACTAAATCATTAAATGTCTTCTGTAGTTTTACTTTTATAATTTCAATGACGAGAGACTGCAAGACCTGTTTTGATTTATAAGGACGACGTCGATCGATAAATACAAGATCCCGGAGAGAGTCTCTTCGTTTCTGCACTCAAATCTTGATCCGGATAACAAGTTGCAACAGGATGTTACGCAGAAAATATGACTCTGTATCCTTTATGTAAATTCGCATTCGCGGAGCAGGTACATCCTCCTCTTATCTGGCGAATGGTGCGGCAAACATTATTAATTGATGAAGATAAGCGTAGATATATTTCTGTGAATAATACTTGAAGATTGAATTTATATTGAACATCGATTCTTAAAATGCAAGTTCACGATATTAAATCGCATTACGTCCTGCGTGTTTGTTTTCTGAAATGATAAGATAGCGGAGTACCCGATATACCATATTCTTTGCAACGGTGAATTCGATAAGTAAATCGGCAGTAATTTCCTTCAGGTGAACTTCTCATATATAATATTCTAATGCCAAGGCTGTATAACGTTTCTTCTGGAACTCCTTGTATAGTAATCGCAGGTGAATGGACGAGAAAGTAAGTTAAATTTAAAATCACAAGCTCATGTACTTATTTCCATTCACTTGGACTACCATTCACTTCAATAAACATTAGTTTAATTTAATTGTGGCTTGTGTGAAACTCATTCACTATCTGGACCTATTTGTAAAAAGAGATAGATGATTAATTTGAAACTTCAGATAATCTTAATTAATACGTACAATGAAATAGAATGAAACAGAAAACTTGTCTAACCGTATCTAATTATAACTGTTCATGGAAATGACTGTATATCATCTTTAGTAACCGGCGAAACACGTAGTCATCGTATGCTCACTCATTATATTTTTCTTGATAAACCGATACGGAATTTTAATTCACTTTACTTTTCATACCTATTTACCGTACTATGTTGTATACATATTAATACATCGCTTCAAGTAATATGTATCAATTAGTTAATCTTATTTGTGTTCTGCACTCGAAATTATATATTCAATGCTTGTGTACAAAGTGTAAATATCTAGTATACCACGTCATTAATTTATACGTTGCAAAACACTCAAGAGTTTAAATTAATTTTGATTTACAGATCAGTTGATTTATACGATTATTAATTATCACGACTTAACACTTATATGTCTTTGAACTAAATAAAATAACTAATTTTATTAAATTTACGTATTGAGTTCTGTGCCGACTCCCACGACCTTATTATTATTTCTTTAATATAACATTTTATGAAACGCTTCATTACATAAATGAATGTTTATGTTAAATTTTTACTTTCAATTTTAATATTTGCAAGGTTGCAAATTTTGAAAAGATTGGTTTAAAATACACAACAACGCTTCTTTTTCGAGATAAAGTTGACTTATTATACATATTTCTTAATAAGTTACTGTATATGTTCTTTTAATTATTAATAGAGTATATTAATATTTTCTCTACCTACTATAAATATTGTTGATATATTCTAAAAACTGCAATCTATTAACAGAGATTAAAGTTGAAAAAATATTATTTTAATGAGATTCATGTTTCTTTGCGTGGAATCTAAATGACGCATCGAATTATTATTTATTCAGTTTATTGCTAATTCGAACGGTATTAATAACGAGAAAGTCGCGGGAGTTGCGTAGGAAAGGTTTACGTGTCAATTCCGCGCATGCAAACGCATACCTTACATCGCGATGCAGTTGATTGACCTCGATGTCCACTAAGCGCGTAGCAATGGCGGTGGGATAGGTGGCACCTATCGAACTTGTGCCAGTAATTCGCGCGTGAAATCTAAATTCTACATCCCACTATGTGTTATATCATCAACATAAATTCAAGTGCGATTATACAACGAAAAAACATAGCAAATAATTTTTCAATCCTACTGACAATGAGTCACTTTATCATTGTTGTAATAATATATTATATATGTATAATATGAACAATAATAAGTAGAAATTAGACCGATAAGAATAATTGAAATAAAAAAATAATAAGATAAAGAATTTTATTTTCGGAATATTTTAAATTTTGGACTTTGGTACTTAATAATATATGTATAACCACATGTAGATTTATAAATCTACATTTTTCAGTTTTATAAACTGTGTGCTGATTTGTCAACTTGAAATGCAATCATAAACTGAACTAAGATCCGCTTTGCTTAAAAATAGGGGATTTCCTCTTATTTGATATAATTAATAATTATTAATTATATCAAATAAGAGGTTAATTAATAGAATTACCTTTATATTTACTAAACTGAAGACTTTTTTCTTTTTAATAATACACTATTACTTATCGTTTTTTTTTATATATATATATATATATATGTATGTACAATATTTCAACGTAATGAAAGCGAACAGTAGAATGGTGACTCGTGCTCAGAATTTCTGTAGATATTCTGTTTCTGTCAGAGACCGTAGTTGGCCCAAAGGTGAACGGTGTTGTGTATCGGCAAGAATTTCATAGCAGCAGGAAATAAAAGCGTAGAAGTTCTCGTTAGTAGTCAGGGTCGAACGTTAAAGTATAATCGCTATATACTTAGACAGGTCAGGAAAATCCTACCAAAAGTCGACACTTTTTTTTAACAGTCCATGTATTATTTTAATTCTTTTATTATCAGCTAAAGAAATTAAGTTATTTTATATTTTTCCGAAACATTTTTCAAGGTTAACACCTAAAAACGGCAGTAATTAAGAGCCACGGACTTTTGACAGTCGGCGGCCTTGACACTTATCGCAAATAAATAATGAGCCTCGACACGAGAATGTACTCCTGTTCGTTTTAAATTCCCCCAGACGATAAGAAAACACGATACGAAGCCACGATTTCCTTATAACCGAGCTAATCGCAATCCCGTGGGAACCTCTACACCCTACACTCCCGCAAAATAAATTTCGTTATAGGCTACACTTAGATCCCATTACGCGCAACGACTGTCAGAGAAACTAAATTCTTATCGTACGTCGTACTTGCGCCTGCAGCATGCCTGCGCGTTTATAGACATTATATTTAGTATTTATTCTTAACGTGCGCGCGCATACTGTGTCTTATTCCCTCGTATACTTTATGCGATAAAATTTAACGGAATGGTATCTCTACGTGAAGAATGGGCATGCAGCGTGGTAAACTGATGAAAATCTTTTCATGACTGTCTATTAATATATTTCATGTCTCACGAATTTTGATAAACTTCAACGAGATTCTAACAGATTTAAAGATTACGTAAACATATTACGGCGAATAAGCAGTTTTTACAGAAACCTATTTTTATATCTTCTTTAGCTCACTTTCTCTTTTCATCTGACTTTTAAATACTGTATTTTGCGCAATTGCATCTTATGCACTAATGTCGATTAATATTGTTATTGTTTTCAAAAAAGTTTTCTGTCTATAATTCTCTCATTAAAAAAAACATGCGGTTTATTGTTTTAAGTGCAAATTAATTTTCCACCTCCGAGAGCTATGGTGTAAGGCTAGAAAGTCGAGAGATATATTGCACGATATCTCTTATTGCAATTTTAAAACGCAACAATAAATTTACTGAAACCGCTATCGACCTGAAGTCATTATAAAGACTATTTCGCGCATAATCGAGATGTATCCAAAAACTCAAATAGTATACGAATACGTAGAGCATTCGTTTTGTGTCTGAAATATACTGGTGCAGGTAGCAAAGTCTATTAGGTGGATGGCGCGTCTTTACAGACCGCTATTATATAGGTTTAAGGTAACGACGGTGAATTCATCCGGTTTTTGCTTTTTTGGCTTGGACCAAATTCATAGAGAAATGCAGAGAAATAGAGAAGAGTTGCCAAATGCATACCAATAAATCATTTTTATTAGTAGTAAGAAGTATAGTAAAGTAGTATGCTGCAAAAGGTATAATTTAAGCAATCGATCGCCTCAATTGTATCTATTGGTCTTTTAAATAGTATCTCTTTTAAAAGTATCAAATTTATGAATAAAAATAATTAAAAATATAAGATCAATAAGAGGTATTAACTAATATCTTATTTTATTAAAAAGAATTAATTATTTAATAATGAATAAATAACAATAATATAAAGTAAGAACATTGAAATAAAACTGATTTGAATTTATTGTTGCAATTATTATACATTTATGTTAATTATTAGTTTTACTATTGTCAATTAATATGTTATATTTCATTTTTTAAAAAGTTGTTAGTACACGCAAATCAATATGTAACTTGTTAAATTTTTGTTTATTTTATTTATTTTTCATTCTTTATATTTTTAAATATTTTATATTAAGTGTCATTTTTATAATTGAAGAAATAAAGGACTCTTTTTATAAACAATAATTAATACGTTGAGAATGGCGAATAAGAGTCAATCTAAATCTGATAATATATTCTAATATTCTTATATTGCGAAGAATACTGATGAGTCCAGTAGTGGAAGCCGGGACGAAACGCCAAACATTACGTGATATTCTTCGCAATATAAGAATATTAGAATATATTATCAGATTTAGATTGACTCTTATTCGCCATTCTCAACGTATTAATTATTGTCATTTTTATATTAAATAATAATTGTATTATTGATTATATATATTAAATGAAAATTGGTAAAGTATGATTTAAGCGACCACAATACGCATTCAGTATATTCTCTCCTACTGCTTATTAACTAGGCTCTATTGAAGCCGATCGTGCCGACATAGTAACTTTTTTTTTCTTTATAAAGAATACAATATACAGAACAGTATGTTGAACCTGAATTAATTGGATGATTTGAACTTTGTGAGACTGATATTTCTGTTATTAAATGGAATATGTAAATTTCCATGTAAACATTGTTAATGTCAGTATGTTGATCGACAAGATCGGCTTTGATGGGGATGTGTGTTTTTACCCACACAGTAGAAATATCCCGAATGTATCATATAAATGTTCTACAAACATTGCGACATGTTTACGCTGTCCTTATAATATTGTATCAATATTTCTGCTGTACGGGATGCATTCAATTTATTGAGATAAAATGATCTTTTTCTCGGATTATCCTAAATTTATCTGTACATGATAATAGAATCAGATTCAAAGTTCACATCTATTTAATTCAAATTGATTTGACACATAATTCTGTATAACGCACGTATATAGAACAGTTGAAATAGAGAACCACTGGCGGGGTAGTAAAAATTTCTTTTCTCATACTAAGAAGGTCTAATGGTTCTGCATGTGTTTGCCAATACATGTGAGTTCAGGTTGTGCATAGGGTCTGTGGAAGTCTGGCTTACCTCCGAGCGCCGACAGACAATAAACAGAGTCGCCAAAGAGACCTGAAAGGACGCAAAAGAAAAAAACAGAATATAAAATCAAAATTTTTTGAATTTTAATATACATAATTTGATAAAAGAAAAGAAAAGATTTTTAGGACCTTCTAAAAGATTTCCTGAACAAGATTTCCTGAATAATAACGCGAACATGTTGTCCTCCAAAGAGGGCAACATATTCGAGTTATTATTAACTTTGGCATTTTGTCAAAATGTGTCTTAAATACCAATCGTCAAAACAGCATAAAGAATAAATCTTGTCTAAAATTTTCTTTCGGAATTATCAATCGGACATAACCGGAATATTTCACGGCTTAATTATTTCCTTTTCGACCTGGTAAGCATCATAAACATGTTGTTACTCGCGCGTTCGAGTATCTCATTCACGTGAATGACATGATACGAGGATGTGTTTCCTAGTCATTTGTACGTTCGCCGGCTATAATTAGTCGTTTTGCTCGTCGCGTTATCTCGCGCGGAAGCGCGGATAATCGATCGTGATTACGTCTCTACGCGCAATGACGAGATACCTATTTCCGTCGCGCGTCGTCGATAACGAAAATCGGGGGCTTCCTCGTCGAGGACGTGGAGCGCGCGAAATTTTTCCGACGGCACCGTTATGCTCCGCTTTTTCGTCGCGCGCTCATGGGAGTCACACTCTCTATACGCCGACTCACGACTTAGACAATGGCGAGAGAAATTACGCCGGTGAATGTCGTGAGAAACTCGGTTGTGCGCGCCGTTGGCTCACATTGTCGGAACAGGTCGTGTAATTGGCGACGGTGCTCGAGATCTTTGGTCGTCTCATCCTGCGTTCTGATACGCGAGCATATACATACGTTACGTACGAAGCGGAAACGCGAGCGGTTTTGCTACAAAAATACTCCTCCACCCTTGACTTTCCCCTCTCTATTTTTACAAATTGAAGAAGTGCCAAAGAGTAATATGTTATTACTCAACATATTCCGACCTGAACTGCGAACTGGGCTAGAATAATCGTACGCGTTTTTCCTTTGTGCGTATAGTTAGATAACAGAAAAACGTTTACTTATAACATGAATTCCGTGAAAATTTTATTGCACTGACATCGCTCACACTTTGCGTGAATCGTTTACATTTTGTTTTAGCACTTATGTGTTAAGAAATAAGATAATTTTTGTCACAACCGAACTCAAAATTTTTTTATAATGACTTTTAATTTTTCCTATAAAAATCTATTTTTTAAGCAGCGTTTAAGAGGTGTTTATCGCATCATAGATAATTTACGGATAAAGCTTTATATGTCTACCTTACGCAGAAAGGATTCAGTTTTATATTGTCTATCGGAATATTAGCGGAATAATTATTAAAGGAAGGTTATTGTTTCCCGCAAAGCATTTCAAAACGCTCGCGTGAGCAGCTAAGTTTTCTCCTTGATCTTATCGAACTTATTATCGTATCTCGACAATATGTAATAAACTTTAAAATTCCAATGCGTTGTGGTCTGTTAAACGATTTCGAATAAAAAAGAATGCGGTATGCAAAATGTGCAATAATTCGAATATTGATAAATACGTAAATATAATATTTTGTGTTTCTTTGAAAGTTTAATTACAAATAATTTATGATGTAAATAAATGTATTTAAAGTAATTATATATAGTAAGTACATATGAAATGTAAAATTTTATATACAATATTATTTAACATGTTATTGAATAATTATAATTGAAATAAATTAAGTTATTTATATTTTTTCTAAACCTTGTTTATCTTATTTTAAGTTAATTCAAAAGTATTTAGAAGATATTTATCATAAACTATATCAAATATGAGTTTCAACACATATTGACAATCTGTTTGTGCATCTAGTTTTTGATAAAGAACAATTATTGGAAAAGCAATTTTGTAAAAAATTAAATCGCTTTTGATTAAGCAATATGATCCTCTTTTGCTATTACAGTTAAAAGCATTTTCGCCGACACATTATCTGTAATTATCTATGTACACGATATTACTTCTTAAGATTGAGATTCCTCGTCAATCGCAAAAGAAATATTGGATCTTTAAATAAATATGACTAAAGGTGTCTAGATTTTCTAACGCCTCCAGCAAATTATGTCATTACCGAGATTAATTTTTGATTGGATATTGTATGTATCGGAAATTGGATTTAAACGATTTTTAAAATTAAGTATATATATTAATTTGAAAGTAACTTTTTTTCTTATAATTTTGTTCAGATATATTTTAATAAAAATTTGATTTGCAATTTTTTAGTAACAGAGGTATTCAATAATAATTACATCGTTGCTATATTTATGTCAATTATATTTTTGCTTAAGACAAATTAAAGAATTTGTCACTGGATGATCACTATTAAATAAAATAAAATATTATGTAAATAAAAATTAAAATATATTTGATGACAGATTACAATTAAATTTTTATTAAAAATTATCTACTCCAGATTTGTCAGAAAATTAATCTCACTAAGAAAAGAGATAAACATTTGTAACATATTATCTATATGTTGTTTACATGTATTATTCAATTAATGAATAATTTTCAAAATTAATTTTTAATCTAAATTGATCACTAAATAGAATCGACTCCAAGGCATCAGATCTTCGAATTTTGCTTTCATAAACGCGCTAAAGAAAAGTTCCTTCAACAACTCTAGTTTCAAACATTCTGATGAATGAATCATTACATGAGCAATCGAGTTTGCACGGCTATTGGACCTTATCGTGAAAATATCGCATATCGTGCTTGATGAAGATAGCGAATTTCGCATACCTGGGTTTCGAACACAAAAATTCTACGAGGAGGTAGGTTTCTCTTTGCCTCCTCGAGAAGGGGTGATCACGCTCTTCTAGCCGGCAGCAATCCGCAGGAGGATGTTTCCGCAAGGTATTTGCATACAATCCGGAGACGGGGGCCGACGGCGGTTGAGGAATCCGCGGAAAGCGACCGACCGGTTAGCTTCTCTGCTTGCCTTCCCTCTTCTTCGTTCGTCCGGTGCGACGCGTCGCGTTCCTCCAGGTCGAAGGCAAAGGCCCCACTTCGTGCGGTCCCTTCCTTCCGGTTTCTCTTTTCGGTACCGGATGTGGTCCCCAATTGACGAGGGCCAACCGGAGAAACGACAAACTCTCGTCTCTTGGATGTACACGCGCGAGAGAGAGAATTCGTCGGACGAAGAATACGTGGAGAACGTGGAAAGTCCGTCACTTCGTCAACAGCTTCGTCAGGCGAAAGGTGCCGCGCGGTCGAGAACCCAGCAAGTACTGCTGAGGCCAACAGGTGAGCCGTGCCAGCGGTTTACGGCCAGTGGCGTATCACACTGGTATCCTGCCGAGGGCAACAGGTGTGACGACGCAGCGAGATACCAGGAGCGTAACTTGCTACTTCGTCTGCACGTCATTTGCTGCTTATCTATTATCCGCTGTTTCCAATCAGTTTGATAAGAGCGCTAGAAGACATTGTTTGAAAGCTTTACAGCTTAATCTGAGAAGCAGAGACGTGCGTGTTCGGAGACTTACTTTTTAATAAGAGATCTGAAAAAGGGCGAAATGTGTCTATTTAAAATAAATTAAATAAATACAACCATATTTAGCCAATCTGCGATTGAATAAATATCAGTCTTCGTTACTGTTCCATCTTTAAATAATTGTACTTTGGAATTTCAATTGAACTCCTTGAATTTCTTTGGTATTAGAAAAAACGTAAACAGCTTTATAATCATCATCGATTAATATTTTTAAAGAATGGATTATGCATTGATTTGCAGATATTTGTAATATATTTTCAAATGCAATTTATTTTTTAATTTGCTTGAATATTTAATTAAAGGAGAATGTGCAATTAATTAGAAAAAGCTAGACGTCATATCTGTAACGCGCTATTTGATTAGCTTTATTCATAAGATTAGATCTGATTAGTGTGATAAGATGATTTTGAAATTTTTAACAATTTTTATGCTGTAATTTTGAACGGCAAAGTTAACAATATATTAACAAAATAGTTTTTTCACAGATAATAATTTTTGTAAACTTCCTTCTTTCTTATTTTATTGTTTTCTAATAAGATATAAAGTATATCTAAGATGATAATTGAACTTATAAAATAAAAAATTAACACTTTGTTTGATGTGACTTTTTTCTTCAAGGAATCATTTATTAAAGAATTATGTTATTTAATTATGATTAAATTTGTACAATATAGACGACTTTGTATCAGAAAATTGAACAGTAATAAACAATAGATAAGAATATAAAGAATGGTATCCAGAAAAATATTTAGTAATTGTGCATAATGAAATGTTTAATTGATATTCTTATTGAACCATCCTTGAATTAAGTTATAGAGCTTTATGAAGGAAAACCGGTTCTCTCCGAATCCGGAAGAAACATATGTCGAACAAATGTTGCCGGATAATTCACTGACGCTTTGGCGGTTCTCATAAATATCGACGATCGCGGTTTCCGACACGAACTCTCTGCATCCGCATATCTACATGACACACACACTTCATAATATATTCGCGCGAAAATGCACGACATAAATTTTGTTTGTTATATTTTTTACAAAAAAACAATCGCTGAAAGTAAAAAGGACGAAACAAAATTATAGAAATGTTGGTAACGAAACGTTATGTGTATGTTTTCTTTACTTTTCTCTCACCATCATCAAACTTTTAATTTAAATTATAACATACTTCATCAATCTCCATTTATCTTCATCAATCTTCTATCGCCCGTAATGATTTATCATGCTGTTATAAAGCACTTAAATTTAAATTAAATTAATTTTTATTTTACATTAACAATAGTAGTCGATATTACATTATATTGTTTCGTACTTATCCGAAAATCATGATTTCTATATATTCATGAAAGCATATTGCCCGACTACTTCAAAGGTGATGAGGAATGCGAGCAATTGAGTTTCTTATTAATATGCACAGTCTATGGTTCATCTAACACGTATTGGCTACTGCCTCATTATATACATTATAGCCACATCGTGATCTGTCATTAATGCTCCGTGAAAGGTGCGGATGGAATTTTTCACATGGTGGAAGATTAATGTTCACATGCTTTATACGTATAAATTCTGTGTGTGTTTAATTTGATTAAATTAACTTCAAAATGAAAAATATAATGCAGTTCAAATTATCATTTAAAGTATTAAACATTATATAATAAAAATATTTTTTAATTATTCTAATCTATTGACGATAGTTTTGATTTATCCTTCGTACGTAAACATTATTTAACATATAGATTATGAGTTTAAAAAAATGTTATATATATTTTGTATCCTACACAATTATTTTACCTAAAAAGATATGTACTGATTAAAATATATTATTCTAATAAGCAAAAAAAAAATTATTTGAACTTATAAAGTGTTCGTACAATCGAGATATTTAATTTCTAATTATATCATAAACCGATTTTTGCGAAACTTTTTTCTTTATATTAGAACAATATTTACATTGTTAATAAAATGTTAATTAATGATTATTTTCTACAAATAAAGCTTTTTTATCTTTTACAGTAAATAATATAACATTGATTTAATTCATCATTTTTGGCCTAATATTGTATTGTTTCAGAGCATTTACCTTGAACAATACCTAAAATATGAAACAAGAAAAGCAGCACATGCCATTATCTTCCAACAAAATGTGCACATAGGAACGTTATATTTTAATTTAAAAGACGTGAGTAAAAATCTTGACGGCTGCGAAAACAGATCAAGTATATCACAATGAACGAAAGTCGTATCGAATGTGGGTTACACATTCGCTCATCTAACATCACCACTTCCTTTAGAGGCTTTCCTTCTTGTGCGAAGTAAAAGTGCTGGTGCGAAAGGCGTCGCGCGTGGCCGGCCGCTTTTGCACAACATTCTCATTCAAATCATCCAGCCGATTTCGCATTCCCGAGAGCCATCGCTTTATTATTATCTGCCGAGTGGATCCTCTGATCAATCCGCCTACACCTCTATATAATCTCACAGGTCGTTTCTGCTTCCTGCGGTGATTATACTGCGCCGCAAGACTCAAACGAAGTGAGAAGATCGTCATATTTTTTTTAGTCGTGGGAATAGTCTCTTTCTATGTTTAGTCATAGCGCCGTTTGCGTTTTTTAATGAGACGCGTGTAAACGTTTAGGTAATCGGATTCTTTGCACGTCGACAGTATAGATCTGTGGAGACTATGGAGTGATCTATTAGCATAAAAAAAATACTAACAGTTCCAGTGACACACTTTTTATTATTCTACAGTTTCTTCTAAAAATAAAAAAGGTTCTGCACTTTTTATATTATATAAAACTAAAATTAGCACGCCACATCTTCAATTATGATTTTTTAGTATAAAATGCGAAATTTTTTGCAAAGAGACAATGCGTTGTCTCGTATGAATGATGTGGAATTTGCTTGCTTTATCTCACCCAACTTCGAAACTTTTTACAACCATCATTGTTTGCCGACCTGTGCCATCGACAAAGCTCGCATACTTGTCGCATAAACGACTCGTTATCTCATAGCATTATATACAAATTATTCGCGTAACAAGAATAATAAAGATTACGTTGAATAGCTCGAATATCTTCTGTACATAAAAAAAAATATCTGTTGAGGTCTGAAATTTGAGATATTCAAAAAAGTAAATTTATAAAATTGAAATAATAACGTAAAATGAAAATTTTATCACTTATATTTATAATAGAAATTAAAAACACATTTAATAAAGTTCACAAATGTAAGGTAAAAAATAAACAGACAAAAGAATATATATATTTATAAATTTCTTTCAACAAATTTCATAAATGTAAAGAAAAATTAACTACAGATCGCAATTTTAGACAATAAAAATTATAATTTTTAAACATGTTAAAAGAATTATTTTTTATTTAAAATATAATTTATAAAAATTTTATATTATAATTATTCTCTCTAAACTAATTTCTTGATGTTTATGATAGAATAAGTACGTTACAATAACATTATACGTTATAATAGCAATGATTTAGAAACAAATTTATTAAAAAAATTATTGAATCAATAAAGTGACATGCGCATATTATTTTTATTACTTTACCGATAGAGTTCGATGAAAAGCAATGCTATCATTTATTAATGGCTGGCCAACAGATGACGCTATCTTAGCAGATTCTCCGTGTCAATATTATTGATTTTTGAAATCATTAAATAAATCAACAATTTATTGACAAAAAATAAAGGAGAAATATGTGATAATATTATTATCTATATTTAATTATACTAATATTTTAATTTTGATTTTTTATAAAATACTTTTTATTATTATATAATATTATTTACGTTTGTATTTTACAATAAAATATTTATTATAGAAATAATAATTATATTATCTACATTTCTGAATTTTATCAAATATGCTTTATAATTTTTGATAGAATTAATTTATTTAAACAAAGTTATTACGAGATTTGTTTTGCGTTATTAATGAGCAAATATATTTTGTGTACATAATATCATCTCAATATCTCTTTTCGATTAATTTAATATTGATTTTGGATGATTTTAACTGGTTATCTATGATTGTACATGGTTGTGTAAGCAACAGCTGCGGTGTCCGAGTGGTTAAGGAGTTGGACTCGAAATCCAATGGGCTTTGCCCGCACAGGTTCGAATCCTGTCCGCAGCGATCTTTTTTTTATTAAATATTCTTTTATTTCTGCACGTTTGACATTTGTATAACGTTAATATTAAAAACATTATAAAATATTTTTTAAATATAAATGTTATCGCTTGATATTCCAGATCATCGCGTTTGATGACGAAGCTGTGAACTTCTTCTTATAGAGGACAGACTGCACTTGCATCATGTTAGTGCAAATTGAGTGCGAACTTTTTCAGTGGTACACATTCGGTTTGTGTGCATTGTATCATGCGTTCAGATTGTCGTATTGATTTGGTAAATGAAAACTGACTCAGTAGTGTAGTGTTGAAATTTTATATTCGAACTAATTGAATGAACTGAAAGAATTCAAGAAATGTTGTACTGATGTTTCTGACAGTGCAGTTTGGCATAGCATTGAAGTGTTTCTGCATTTGCATCATGTTAGGGTAGAATTAGAATAGAGTCAGCGCATATATGTGCTGAATTCGCCATTAATCTCGCATTATACATAGATCATTTTTTATTTTTAGCCCAAAAAATATAAAAAATGTTGCACATGTATAATTCTAATCGTTATCTATATATAAATTTTGCTACCTAGCTTTTTCCAACAGAGTTTGGTCTTATATAAAATTTATTTTTTTTATTAGATGCTGTAAGAATACATGAGATATTATCGGTATTTTTGAAATCGGTAGTCCTAGTTTTTTATCATAATTAAAGCAAACATTATTGTAACGGCTGTTATTATTTTGATATAGATTGCCCATATAAACTATTGATTTTTGGAAATAATAGTATAAATCAGAACACAGTCCTAATATCAATTATATTAGTTACTTCTTCTTTAGGATTGCTCATTATAAGTTTAACATTAAGTAAAAATAATTTTTTTTCAAAAATTATAAAAATTTTCTTATTTTAATTTCTAATATTTTCTTTAATTTTTTTTTCTAATTTCTGTGCCATATAGTTAAAACTACAGAAAAAAATGTTATAGTTGTCACAACCGGAAATAATGATAATTTTCGTCCATCAATATATTTAGTTGTGATAACCATGAGATAGACATATCTTAATAGTCATATATAACTGTTAAGATATGTCAATCTTACGTTATCATAATCATATTATAGTTTTTATAGCCAAAAAGTGGGCGTCTTTTGATCGTGGTAACTGTAGCTGTGTTTTCCATGTATATAATGTAAAAACATATATTTTTAGTATTCTTACATCACAATTAAAACAAACATTATTACATGTATAACTAGCTCTCTTCTTAATATTGCTTATTATATAATATCATCGTTTAATATCAATCGGGAAACATTTCTTCTACTTTTTGCCCGAAAATTATAAAAAAATGTTTACAATAACTAATACTTATCTAATATATTAATTTTAGGATTATTTTTTTAAATTATAAAAAATTGCTTTCATTGTTTATTGTTGAAAAAAACTAGTTTTAATCTTTAATTCTTTTTTTTATCTTGATCATTTAATAAATTAATTTTTATTTCTTAACTTCTTTATCACTTTCATCATAAAAAATTTCACATAGTAATTGTGACAGATAAAACAGATACATATTATTATGTAGTATAATTTTTAAAACTGACAGAAGATATTTTAGAGTAAATCCATGTGACAATGTACGAAGATAATTTCCATTCATGGCAAAAGAACACATCGCTAATGTCAGTTCGATCTTCGTGAACAAAAAATTATAGATATATTAAAAATGTAATAATCTTCAACATCCGGAATATTGAGGGTTATCACAAAATCGTCTGACCATTTAATCATCGGAACGAAGTTCTGTGACGTGATTCCTCGGAGAAGGAGATCGCCGCGCGCATAGGTTCCATCGTGATAAAGGCGCTATCAATTGACCTATGGTCCCACCACCCTCCCACAGTTTCTCCGCTCCGTTATTTGCGTTATGTGTGGATCGACCCTCACGTCGACCTTCTTTCACTTGGCTACGAACCACCAACCATCGAAGATGAATCGGAATATCACTCTCGTTGTTGTCCTGATCCTGGCCCTGTCCACGGTCTACGCGGAAATTGTACATTGGACGCAGTGTCCATCCGACTGTAAGTATTCTCCTTTATTCTATTTTAATTAGAAATCGCGATCTGTTTAATTAAACGACGCTATAGAGATGTTATCTTGATGAAGATCCAGCAGCGGGCTCGCTAAAGAAGTGACAACGCGTTTCTCGCTCGTGATGTCGTTGGCGGTCCTTGCTCGTGCTTGACGGCATAATCGACGGAAGTTGGAAATAAAAATTGGTCTAAATTGTATTATGTTCGGAAAACATAATTAATAGCGTGTTTTTATCGCCATTAAAACGACGAACTTTCATTTAACGCAATTGCAACGTCTCGGCAACACGCATAAATAAGCCGAATCTGAAACGTATATCTGAAACAGAAATGGGTTGGCGACAACTTTTATTTGCACATTTTATTTCCAACTTCGATACAGTTATCGAACGTATGTTTCGGAGGGGTGAAGTTATTTATGAGTCTGACACATCATCGCCATCGCGAAATATTTTACTTAGTCATTTCAATAAATGTATATTGATCGTATATCCAATTTTATTGAGATGTCCTCTTTCTTAGGACAACGATCAAATATCTGATTTATTTGATCAAACGTTGTCCTAATTAAAAAAAGCAACAACTCATACACTATATTAAAAAGGACTTTAATGGATAATGTACTGTATCAGTTTACCAACAAAAAAAAAATTCATGACAGGTTATGTTATTCAAATTAAATAGAACGAAGATTTTTGTAATATCGCATTAACAAATCACGATATTGATAGTTTTAATCTTTGTGTTGATAATAATGTCTAAGTACCGTTATATGTATAATTTGAAAATTTATATAAATACTGATGATAATCTAATATAAGATGATAAAACATGTATGGTTTTATGTATACAAAAATTATAATATGCACTTACACATACATCCTGCGAATTAGTTTTTATGCATTAACTATATTTTTATAATTCTTGGCCAAAGATTAAAAAAATACTGTCATTTGTTTAATTAAACCTATATAAGATATAAGAAAGTTTTTATAGTAAAGTTTTTGACAATACACGAAATTTCTTAAATATATAAAATTTTAATGATATAGTAATAAATTATTTATTATAGGATTTTAATTTAAGTTATGTTTTTTTTTATTAATGCTTGTTAACAATAAGTATCGTTGCAGTTAGCAAAGTTATTTTAAACTATAAATGATTTATAAACTATGCTAGCAAGGAAGAAAGATTGAAATCGAAGCAATAATACTTCTTTCTGTGCAAACAGAGAAGAAATTATAATACTAAAATAACATTGTTTTTGTTTCTCTCTCTCTCTCTCTCTCTCTCTCTCTCTCTCTCTCTCTCTCTCTTTCTCTTGCAACGTGAATTATGAATCGTCTATAGAACACAAGATCATTACAAACCCATTACAAACTTTTTCCATAAGATATTGAGTAATGAGTTTCACAAGTTTTTAGAATTTTATATTGTCATTTCTATACAGTAAAAAATATAATAATTTAAGAATTCTTAATTCTGCAAAAAATTAATTTTAAATATTATTGATAAAAAGAAATTATTGTTATTAGTCATGATGTGACACCAAATTATACACGTTTAAAGATTCAGTCAAAAATTTATTTTGGAAAGCTCAATGTTTATTAAACGATTCAACCTTGATAGATAAATTTGACCAATTAAACGATACTCAATTTGTTTGATTCAAATTTTAAATATTAGATACCTACTAAAATATAATAATAAAATAATGTTTAGTTAGAAATAGAAATGTACTAAATAATAATAGATATAAAATCAAAACAAAAAGCAATAATAGAAATTTCTTCTTTCTTTATACATATATATATATATATATATATATAGCGCGAGAGATCGAGAGAAGGGAAAGGAAGAGGAAGAGACAACAAAAAATATATTACAATAAAGCCAAATGTTGTGTATTAATATACTTCAATAAGAACTAAAATTGTTATAGACGAGCAATATCAAGTCATGGAAAAGAACAGATAAACTTTTCGAATAAAATATCTTTCGAAGAGGAATATGTTGAATCAATGAAGCGGTAAAACTTTGACATAGGAGAGACATGCACGAAATATTTTACGTTTTATAAATTTTTTACACGTATCGAATATTCAGGAAACTTTTTCCAGCGCTGCTTGCTTTTGTAATTTATAACTGAGTCATTCGCGAGGCGCGAAGGATGAGTTAGATATCCAATATATTTTGCAGGAAAAATATTAAAATACTTGCATCTCGTCAAATAGAAACTTCGCAGTTTCGAATTAGTTTGCATCGATCTGTAAAGATTCGATATCGTCGAATAACGTTAATGATGTGTCATTATAGTTTTATTTCTTTCTGTTTCTTTTACCAAAGTTCACTCATGCTTATCTCAGTATTCCTTACAGATTATGGAAGAAAAACGAAACTTTTTTATTGATTATGTAGATGTTAAAAGTAAACACGATATTGATTGTTTAACTCGTGGGAAACGTTGCTCAAGCAAAATTTTCTTATGCAGCATTTTGCATAGCATAGCAGAATATAAATTAACATTTAAAAAAATTTTACTTTTGATTAATTAACATAAATTAATAATGTATACTGATAAATAATAAATTTAAAAAATAAAAAATAAATGAACGCGTTAATAAGATAATTAATTAAAAAGAGATGTTATAATATATTTTTTATTAGAATTAAACGTTAAGTCAACTAGTCAGAGAAACTGACTATAGATAACATAATTTTTAAATTGATCTATTATATTTTTCTTTTCTTTCTTTCTCTTTTTCTTTCTATCTTGTAAGACATAAACATTTTAAACCGAACTTAAATGCACAAATAAATTCTTTATGAAATCTTATTACCTACGTTTCAGCTGACGAAAGTACTTCAGAATGTACCATCCACGAAGTACGTGTTGTTCCATGCAGAGAAGCAGAAGAAAAAAAGCCCTGTTCTTTGAAGAAGGGTCTGGATGCAAGCATAAGTTTTGACTATACACCCCGTAAGTGTATTTAAAATATCATACATGTTTAACCTACATATAATAATGAATAAAATAGATAACATTTTTATTATGTATATAATAAAATATTTTGTATTTAGTTTGGTATTTATATAAGAAGTTGGAAAATAAAATATTACAATTGATGATTGTAAAAAGTTATTGTAAATCATATTGATATGTTTTCAACAAATCATAAAGCAGAATAATTTTTGAAATACCAGTGAAAAGTTCCAATAAAATAATTAATTATATTGTGTATAAGAAGTAAAAGTTGCTACTGAAATAGTGATTTAATATTCAGTAAACAGCAACTAACAGTAACATAATACAACTTCATGTAATTTTATACTCAACAATATAATTTTTACATACAATGTGTATTATATTACATTTATTCTGTTAAGTGTGAAATTATAATATTTGATGTTATATTAGTATTAGTTGGTATATTTATTGGATATTGTTATATAATAGCGAACATAATAAAATTAATCGATCGTGGTAAAAATGAAAAACCATTTATAATAATATAAACATATAAACTCAGTTATAAAACGTTCTTGATTTATACTTTTATTTTAATTTTTAAATAAAAAGATTGTTTATTTTCTATAATGTATCAATTTTGTAATTTGTAAAGCGATCATGCACGAGAGATCATCAATAATATATATATATATATATATTTATTTTGTTTTAGAGTTCAATGGCTCGTTATCTAGTAGGGCATACTGGGCTTCTGAGATCGTAGATTTGCCATTCTTGGGTATGCCACTCGATGCTTGCAGATCCACCGCTTGCCCAGCTTCGCCTGGTCAAAAGCAAACGTATTCAGTGGCGTTACCTATCTCTAAGAAATTCCCTACGGTAAGTGATCCTTCGATCTTCATTCTGATTCTTTCGTAAATATCTGCAAGTTATTGACATTCCATATAGTAACTTTCTACATTAAAATCTAGTCAAATATTGAGATGTCAAACCGATGTAGAGATATGAAATTTAAATATAATTCAGAATATATGTATATAAAAGGAAGGTTTATGTACAATACATAAATGTTTCTGATATAAAACAAGCATATTCATCTTAAAATGTTTTTCTAAAGAATGTCTTCTCTTCTTTTATTGCAGCGAACGTATGATCTCAAATGGAAGTTGTGGAACGAACAAGATCAAGGATGCTGTTTTATGTTTCAAATTAAATTGGTAAAATGAAATTGTTGTTTTTAAATTTTCAATGTGTATCATCCTTTGCAATGATTATAATTCGCCAATCAATAATTTAGTGAAATAAATGATTTATTCATATCAATGATGCTGCGTTCCATTGCACCCATCTTTATGTCATATATTTCAGATACAATAAATATTTATCAGAATAATAATAATTAAACAGCTTTATAGAAATATATTATTACAATCAACTAACGATTCTTAACCAGTACAAAAATATTTCGTGGAAATTGTATTAAAAATCAATTTGATCTAATTTTTCGAGATGTTTTAATTTTATTTTAAATACTTTAAGTGTAAGTTAAATTTACGTAAGACAGAATATACATATATTGGATTTATAGAACTATTAATTAACTATCAGTACTTTGTGTATAATTTATATATATGTATACATTTATATATGATATATGTGTACGTTTTAAATGTGCATGAAATCAAATCAGTCTAGTAATCATAAATAAAATTTATTAATTAGAGATAATATTGACGCTACCGCCACGAGGTAATTCCTTTTGCAATTGAAGTAAAGCCGTTATAATTTATAATAGATATATATGAATACCGCATGGAAGAAATGGAATACTATATCTCTGTAATTAGTATTCATAGTTATTCATATTTCAAGATCATCTTTATAAGTAATGTCTCAGAGTACTAATACGGCTCTGTGATTGGTTTATGACATCTTAAGATGGTTTTAAAATAGACTATATGAATATATATATATATATATATATATATATCAGCCTTTATGCTGCGTATTTAAAAGTAAATCTATTTTTATACTAGCCAGGCGTCACTTACTTTTTAAATGTTCAAGTGAAACGTGTTCATATTTAAAATGTGATCAGTCCACACGTCCTTAGATATTAATTAATCGCACGAGTTTTAATTTTGCTATTTCCGAAGTGATCTATCTGCGGAAACCAATTGGATTTATGAACACACATACACGTAGACAAGATATTGCAAGATATCGAATTAATAATATATTTTAGTGACCTTTCTATCAAATAAAAATTGTTAAAAATATATTATTTATTTAGAGAAATATATCAGATATTTTTGATAATATAACACAAGTATAACACAATATATATTTATTTTATTTAAATATTAACAAAACAATTTTATGTGTACTCATTAAATGTGTACTCATTTTATTTTAAATGTACATGATTTTCTAATGCGTGTATTTATAATTAAAATTCATTTATGTATGATAGCAAACAATTAAATTAATGTTTCCATTCATTCATACATCAGCAATAATAAGTTGCTAAATATAATACTACGACCGTGTGATTCGATCTATATATGCAAAACATCCTTGGACAAACATAATGTGAGACACAATAGACGACACAATAGACGATCGTTTGTTCAGTTACACACGGTGACATACCGTGCGATGCAAAGGCCTACAATGTAACGCGGCCTCAGATGTCCAATCAAAGACGAGACCGCTAGAAAAATAATTGGCCACAATTGTTAAATTGTGCATTTCCTGATAAAAGTGGCCGGAAGACGGTCTCGCCGTCGATTCTGTCGAAATTTACAATACGCGCCAAGTAACGACGTGAGAGCTCATCTGAATCGCGGTCCCTTAAATCACTTTAAACTCAATCGCTTTGATTCTTTTATCTTCGACGAAGGAAAATAGGAATGTGGGTCATCCGTTGAACATAATCGGAAGCGTTACTTTTCATTCGATCGTCAATTAAATTCATCAATCAACCGATTTTTATCCGTTCAATGTCTATTATTGTTTCTTTCACAATTGTTCTTTTAATTATCCTCGTGTTTATAAATTTGTCATCGGGAGGGAATATCGAGGGAGTATCAGTTTCATTTATCTTCATACTGTTACATCCACTCGCGGCGCCTGCGATAATTATATTCCTGGCTTATACAGACTGGGGTACACGAGCAGATGAGCGACCAACCAAGTTAGATTAGATTAATGGCGCCAAAACATACAATTGATATTTCAATGTTATTTATTGTTTGATTGCAAAATAACATTTTAGTAAATACTGCCATATTTTTTGATTGAAGTATAATATAAATTCTGAAAGCTTTATTTTTTTTATATAAAATACTTTATAAAATCTATAGTTTTCTAAACTAAAAAAAAAACGATTTTAAATTAGCTTTCTTAATTTAACTTTTCATGTTAAGTTGATATTAATATTCACATATATTAATATTCATATATTAATAATTAAATAATTAAATACATTCATTTAAAAAAAAATAGTTATTTTTATATCAAAAAACACACTTTATAGATAAAATATCGTTTAACTGTTTTAAATTCAGTTCACTTCAATTAAAGTTAACGTCACAATAATTTGCATAATTTGCTTTAAGTATTTTAAACATAAAAATTGCTTAAATAAATTATCCAACTTGGAGGAGTAAATTAAATCAAAACACATATATAGAAGTCAATAGTAATTTGTTAATCTATCTTCCTACAATGTTAAACTGAGAGAAATCTCACCATTAACGTCGGAGTTTTACACAAGATAAAGTATCTCTGAAGTTCAATGAAATGTATAGTTATCCCATTTTCGCGAATCCATTCATCAAAACATTTCCATCGTTAGAAATTACAATTAATGTGACGATTAGCGCGGCAATCGTTACCATTGTCAGATGCGCGTGTAATAAGAAACCCATTTTTACAAACCTTGTTGCACGAAGGAGGCGCTTCCGGTCCTTGTTACAATCGATCGAAGATAAGATCGCAAATGAAATAATTATCATCCGGAGCACCGATTGCCAGCGCAGCTCGGCGTGGCCCGAGGTCAGGGGCCATAATAACAGATCACTTGACCCGACTTGTACGGCATACGTTGTAACAGTTAATGCGCAATTATTCAATTGAAATCAGTTGATTGATGCAGGAACTGGTCGCGGCAAAAAGTTCAGAAAACACATCGTGTAAATTTTTGCACACGAATTTTCGAAAGAAGTTGCAAATAATTGTTATATCGATAAAAAATTCTAATAGTTCCAAAATATAAGATACGATATATATGTGCTTCAAATGTAATTTTCAATTCGTAATTCTGAAACTATTAATGTGTGTGTGTTTCGACGTTTCTGCTAACAAGCATTGATTCTAATTGCACGTGAAGCAAGGAACAATGTTATGTACAATCGTTCCATCAATTCTAGTATTATATTCCCAGTTGTTACATTATTAAAGCGGCTTTGTAAGCAGCTTAACATTACGAAACTAATGAACATTTATCGGTATTAAATAAATCCTAGAAGAGAGTTTTACCTGCAATAATATCATTTATTAAATACAAAATTTAACAAAACACGTGATATAGTAATAATTATTATCATTATACTAATAATAATACAAATATTAAGACGAAAATAATATTAATAATACAATAATAATAATATAATAATAGAAACACTTACAAAAAACTAATTAACTGTACAATACTCAATAAGTATAATATATCGTCAGGAGAAAAAATGAAAATATAGAGACACGTAGCACCAGCTAGAAAACTCTTAATTTGTCTACCATTCTTAATATATTAATCATAGCTAATTGCTGGAAGTACAATCAAATTTATAAACAATCCATTAACGATGCACATTATTATTCAGTAACTTCACACTCTTACGCACATGTATTCTAAGTATTCTTGAACATAGAGTTCTTTCGAGAATACAGAGTTCTTTTACTCGTATTATAGTGGCGTATCTTTTCGTTCCTATGACCCGCGATCACAAGCAGCGATTATTGTTGTCGTTGCGACAAGGGAACAGGTATCGATTCTTTGGTATCGACATAACGCGGCGCATGCTGCCATGCGACCGAAATTTCGGGCAGTAAAAATATGAAGCGAGCAAAAATATATTGCAAAAGAATTCTTTTATGCCAAATCTAATTGTTCCGTATAAATTATCTATATCTATCTCAAAATAAACAAAATCTTTAAAATAATACATACACATTCGGTAACAAAAAAGAAAAAATCTCATAGTCTAGCTTTTTTTATGCTTTACAAACTAAAGGTTCTATAAAACGTTTATACACGATATTTCAAAATTGGCAGAAAATACTACCACTTCTCACAGAATTGGGCGCAGACTTTTACAATGCAATAATAGAAAATAATTGATATTTATGCAATGTTATCGAAAAAAGATACTACAATATTGGAATGTATATAATGAAAAAAATCTCGGCCATACCACTTCGACGATGTACGTCTCTTTGGCAAACATACTTGTGTGAGATTGTTTTGTTCCCAATGTGCGCAGCTCTTCTCGCGTTTAATCATCGACTTTATCAGCGCCACGAATACGGCTAACCGTACACGGTAGAGCCGTAACATCGGCTTTTAACCCGCACGTAAAATCTAAATCTACATAGTAATCTCATTATTTAGCGAACGATATGAGAATTGAGATCCTCGTGGATCGTCTTTGTGTCTCTACTTTTCTTATATAATACAAGAACGGTATAAATCTTCTAGCACTACCGATTAGTTAATCAGTAGTATCGTATTTACATTTTGATTGATTCCCTCGTAACTGTTCAATTTGTTTTTTATCTAAAAATTATATATTATAATTATATATTCGACCACTTTCATTTTTTCTTGATGCTTATTCATTATAATCCTTTGGATACAACAAGAAAAGTTTATAAACAACATTAAGTATATAACTTAAAGTTCATAATGTCAATATATGTTTTTTAAGTTTCTATTTTAATCCCAGCGTAACTTCCATCGTAAACCAATTATTTCGCAATATTCGAAGAAACGCATTATCGATTTACGATAACGAGAAAATGCGAAATATTCCAAGAATGCTTACGCGATGATATCTTTATAAATATATCCGAAATAAATACGTTCGAAATTAGCTGAAATGATCAATATGTAGCGTATTTTCGAAAAATTTGTTCGAAAAGACGATATATACAAAGACTACTAGTTTTATAAAGATTTATAATATCAATATATCATTTTATGATATAACGATAAACAATATATCATATTATTTGAAAAATATTTTCTTTAAATATTTCAATTTTTATACTTAGAGCGTTTTTCATTCTGTTTTTATTTATTTAAATATGCAAATATGTATTCGAAATTAATTCTTCAAATTTTAATCTACCTCAAACAAAACCGCTTTTACGTTAATTAAATTATTATTTTACGAATTGATTACATATTCGGATTCTCCTGAAAATGTACAGCGGTGAACTTACAACAAAACAAATCTGTCAACCTAAAGACGTGGTGAAACAATTTCAGCATTTCGTGAGCATAGCTTTCAAACGGCTATTGATTGAAACGGGGAAAAGAGCTGTCGCTCAAACGGACCGTTTCGAGCTCTCGAGCTCGTTTACGAGAAATGCCCCGAGGAACGTTCTAATGCGTTCATCGGTCAACGGCACAAAACAAATATTCCTCGTTTGATTTTTGTTCTTCATTCTTCTCTTTATTGGCATTTTTTTCGCAATTCCGTCTGCTTGCATTGCGAAATGTTTTTGCACCGTTCGCAAGATTTATACTACGTAAATCGGATCCTTGCACACCGAGATTCTTGCTTCCTGGAGGATTCTTAACCTTGGACCTAAAGGAACCCCCATCTTTTGAAGTCTCTCCTCACTCAGGTAAGGCAACTCCACCATCCCGACTTTCTCTTTCTCGAAAGCGGTCGCGTATTTCTAAAATTATAATTATTGTTGAAGATAGAAATTTCAATCAATAGTAAAAAGTTCTATTAAAAATTAAAAAAATTTAAACAGTCACACACAACACACAAAAAATTTATGATTCAGATAAATCATATCAATATTTTTATCATCTAAGAAAAAGCAATTTTTTTTAGATTGATCAAAGAATTTTTACTGACATTGGCTTATCTTCGCAAAATCGCGCATGACATAGCGAATGTACATACCTCATACCCAAGTTCCCTCAGGAACAGTCTGATGAGGGGAGGTTCCGTGCCGAAAAACTTGGTCAGTTTCTTCACTCTCGAGGGATTCGAAAGTGCCGGCAGTTCCGAATCCTTGATTAGGGGCTGCGACTGCGATCTCACCATCGCCATGCTCGTTTGTGTTCTGAGGGCTGCGATCTCGCATTTTATGCTCTCCATTTCCTGCGAAAACCTGATAGTAGTAGAATCTTGGAAATTCCAGTTTGTTTCATGCCGTAAGTGTTGTTAACTGGTTTTCTCACCTGTATCATCAGATGCTGAGTCCTCATCTCCGAGCTCAGGTGGGCCACTGATCTTGCCAGTGTTACCACGTGAGATTCTAGTCGCTGAAAACGCTTGTTGATGCTCTAAACAATTAAAATTACATTTCACTGTAATTTAATAATAATAATAATTTTAAAGGATAATAATTTTCCTTTGTACAATACATTAATTTAGTTAGCGACATTAACAACAATGCAGTACGTTTTATATTTTAAAACTCACTGTGGAAGATTGAGTAGAGCATATATGAGAGCATATATGAGAGGATAAATTTTAATAAAAATTATTAAATTAATTAAAATTAACGCCAAATATGTGTACAGTAGAACTCCGTTTATCTGCATAATTTATACGAGTAAAGTCATGTTCAATTTCAAATATCTGAATTAATAGCTCCTATCATCCGAACAACGCCGACGCAATTCGGATAATAGTAGTTCGTGATTGACTCCAGTTTTCTGACTATCAGTCCTGTTATCGGAACTAATAAATACTATAGTAGAGGGGAGAGATAGTGAACCTCTATTATCCATATCATTCAGTTATTGGAACTGTCTTGTCCCCTCAATAAGTTCGTAAATAAACGAAATTTTGCTGTATATAATCACCCACCTTAATGTCTTTGGCTTTCTTCATTCTGTCGTCAATTACGTGAGATCTACGTTTGTCATGATGCCTTGTGACAGGTCTTGATGACACAGAGGATGTCGGTAACGATGAAACTGAACCATAACTAGTGAGTCCTCTAGCCTTCCGCCTCTTTTTTACGCTGCCACCGAGTAATTTAAGTACCTGAGACAATTTTTTCACATGCAAATTAAAATAAATTCAATTACGCTCATGCCATCCTGAACACTTTTCAACACGCGTACAATGTCCTCGTTAACTTTAACATACGCTGTTATTTTTCTGCGACTAAAAAGAGCAACATATTCAATGCTTTTTAACTTGCACTAGAAGATAGATACAAAATACCACGCATCTTGCCTCTACTTGAATTATATTAATAAAATGATGAGAAATCATTTCTTATATTGAGTTATATTAATAAAATAAAAAATCATATCTGTATTTGAAACAAATTTTTTATACAAATTTGGTAACACAACATATATATTTTTAGTTTCAAAAGAATGAAAGAGTAATACGTTTTCTCTTCTGGATTTGATACATTTTTTCCTTATTTTTAAAGAAGAAACAAATAACAATAAAAAAGACGAATGATATTTTATTAAGATAATATTGTACTCACTTCGCTATACATATTTTCTAATCCTTCCAGTTGTTTCCTAATTGTCCTTGCATCAGTGGTACTGAGATCGGAATCGCTTCTATCCAACATGGAGTCCAAATCAAGTCCTGTCGTGGTGGATGTTAAATCAGCAGCTTCTACACCAAAAACTAAAAAGTGTGAATATTAATATCACAGAAATATTAAATTTAAAAAATTAGAATTCTCAGTAAAATTAACTATTTTAAAATTATATAAATTTGATCATAAAAAATTCAATATTATTTATAATAAATAATTATACTTTTTATATAAAGATAACAAATATTTGTTATCTTTGTATGTATTACAAGTATGTATTACTTGTTTAGAAAAAATATACAATAAGAGTAAAAATTGAAAAAAAAAAACTGAAGGAAGATTTTATATAATATTTAAAGAAATACTTACGGTGAGAAAACTTTTTTGCAGCCTCCTTTTTAGACGTCGAAGCGCCACGATGTTTTGTGCTGCTCGAGAAACCCCTCTTTTCCATAGCCTTGCCGTAATCGTTATAACTTGGTTTCGATCCATACGGCAAACTAAAACAAATACATGTCTATTAGTATTACAAGCACTTACATTTGAAGTAATAGCAAAATGTTACATAAAAATTAAATTCCTTTGTATAATCAATGATTGCTTTGTAAAAATAATTTATTGAAAATATCTCGTGTCGGAGATTATTTTTTTAAAATTAAAGAAGAGAGAGAGAGAGAGAGAGAGTAATCAAAAATTGACATTTCAAATTAAATCTTGCATCCGAGTCTCGCGTGATTAACAGTTTATAAAGTTGCAATAGAAAAGCATTTATTTTTAACATAGTAAAGGCCACTTTTCGGCGAGACATCGATATCGGAATTTCGATATACGAGGAAGGTAACAGAATCGGAAGTGACTAAAGGCGGTGACCGGAAGTAACACCGGTTGCATGAAGAAGAGGGACCTGTTTGAAGTTGAGTTACCTCGTTGAGTATCGATTTCTCGGCGTACGTGGACTGTCATGGGGTGACAATGGTGGCAGAGGCGGTGTCACCGAGGATACACTTTCGGACAGAGTGGAGTGCGCCATCGCTGGAACGTCCCTGGGCTCCAAAATACTCCTCAGCTCTGACTCCACTATGTCCACCCATTCGGAATCTTGTGCTGCCGAAGAGAAACAAAGAGATAGAAATCATATATTCTGACAGAACGACCGATGCTTTCGAACTTTTCTTCGAAAGAAAAATAAAATTGCGACTCTAATATTATAAATTGCAACTAATAAATCACGAATATAAAAAATGATACATATAGAGATAAGTATCACCACTTTTAAGATATAATTAATTAAAATAGCACACCTATTTATTTTTTATTATTAATTAAAATAATGTATTGTAATCAATTTTTATAATATTATATAAATAAGTAAAGCAATTACAAATTTTTTCTAAAATACAATAATTTGTGTCATTTTTAGATATCTTTAATAAAATATTATAAGAAATGTATAAAAAAACTTCGTGAAGCATATGATTCTTTTGTAAATTTATATTTTTGCAAACATTAAGTAGCAAACAATTATTTTCCTAACAAATGTGGGAAGTAATATCTCATAACAAAAAGAAAGAGAAAAATATAATTTTGTCAGCTAATAATAGAAAGTAAAATGTTTATAAAATTGAGATGTTAAAAAATCGTAAAATATACTTTTTTATTACATATTATTATTTGATTATTAAGAATGAAAGTCTAAGACCGAGTATATAAAAATCGATTGGCCTTTTCACAGAAAACAGCTGACGCTGGAAAAAGTAGTCCAAAAGCATGTATGTCTATGTATGTATGTAGTAAGATGACTACAATCAAAAAGTTCAAGGTGAAATCAGAAAGTCAATTCTTACCTTGCGCTAAAGTTTGATCATCGGGCGGCGGGCATCTTCCACTCGAATAGACTGCGGAGCCCCTTCCTGAATCGACATTCGAAGAACTCTGGCCAGCCTTGTCGTAATCCGAGCCTGAGCCTTGATTCTGGATCTTCAATCGGCCGATACCCTGCTCCAGATCGTCTTTCCTATCTGATTTCACGACGGATTCCTTCCCGCTATATTGTCCATCGAGCCTTTTCGATGCCTCGCCGATCATTTTCGTAGCTAAACCGACCCTTAAGCCGTCCGTATCATCCTTTGGTGGCTTGGAGTTTAAATGACCCTCCTGCTCCGTTCTCTTCTGCAACTCTTCGATCCTCTTCTGCACAGAATTTCCCTCTACCGAATTCTGACCTCCCTCTTGACCCGACGATCCCTGTTCTTGCTCTCTCTTTGATGTTCGTGTCTCATCTCTTCGAATACCGAAACTGGTTTCCGGTCGATACTCCTCATTCCTTTGTAATCCGTTTCTTCCGGGCTCACATTGACTTCGATCTTCTACCGTAATCTCATATCTAAAATGTACAGTGTTCTTAGAGCGCTAAGCTTTTAAAGCTCTAATACACTGCATTCTCAAAGAAAAACATAGTGTGACATCTGTATAAGTTTTATAATTTTATATTGTGTGTAATTAATGTATACAGTTAAATGTATATTTTATAATAAATAATATCTATATTATTTATTATAAAACTTATTTAATATTATATCATCATTATATATATTATTTAATAAATCATTTTATAGCTGCAGTAACCATAAAGTATTCAATTATGTGTATTAATTCTGTACGAATAAAACTTGTATAGTTGTCACCTACATAGTTTTGCTATCGCTATGGATCGTATTCAGAACGCGCTTATAACGATGTTAGCGCGCATTTGGCATATAGTTTACGTTATACATACTATAGAATTTCAGAAATAAAAGCGCGCACTTATTCGATAAAAGCGCGTTCTGAATACGAGCATTTCCTTCTTCTCAATGTATGTACATCCATGTTACTTTAATAATTCTTCAAAATATTATATAATATTTTTTGTAAGTGTTACCACACTGACAAAAATATTACGTCAGTTATATTTGTTATATCTATATAAAACTCTTGTGTATAGTACAATAATTTTCTTTAAATCTTACCTCTCTTTATCCAACGGATCTACTATTAAATTCTTCATATTCTCTCCGGGATTCTTCGAAACCTCGGTATTTCGTTCATCTTCGTAACAGAGTTGCGGCTGTGAAGCCGCTTTCTCGATACCTTTCGCAGAGTTTCGCCTCTGAAATTCCGTTTCCTGATTACTCTCGGTCTTCATATACACCTGGGGAATGCCATAACGAGCCCTTCCTTGAGCATAATGGTAGTAAACCTCTTGGCCCGATACTCGGAGCTCTTGCGCTTGTCTTGACGTGCTCGGAAGATCGATCTGCGACCTCGACATCGCCTGTCGCGCCTGCTGATACTGTTGATAAGATACGCTATTGGGAAAATATGACTGCTGCATATTTCGCGCACTTGCAGTTTGCGAGCCCTGTTGGCCGGCCATTTGCTGCTGGTGCATCTGTTGGATTAATTGCTGACGCTGATGCATGTTCTGAGCGTGCTGTTGTGCGAATCGTGGACTCTGATGATGGTTCTGATTCTGATGAAGTAACTGCTGAGGACTCTGGAAGCTTGGACTCGTCGTCGACATCGCATTGCCCACTTGATGCTGTTGTACGGATAGACCATGCGGTTTTTGCACTGCTGTGCCTTGCCCCTAAACCAACCAACCGGCTCGTTAACAATAAGTTACCGTTAAATCGTGAATGCCTATCTGCTTTTTGTAGAACTATTAACATAGTGGAAATCTACTTCAGTTAAGCTTTAATTAGCTTTTACAGACGTGCGTATCGGCACGATAATTCACTAGTTTTTAGTGTTCGATAACTGTATTACTTTATTTTCTTTTACAAGTAAAATTATTTATTCGTAACAACACTTGTGATATCCTATTCTTAAATTGTTTAACCGAAATGTCAATAATAATTTATTATTAAATGGATAATTGGCCTGTATGCTTTTTGTCGCAAATTGATAACGTTTAAACAATTATTGTAATAAATTTAATTGTAATAAATTTAATAATTATTCTAATATGAGCAAAATGCATATGTGAGCTTCCGCGGATGTTGGTGCATAAATTATGTATTCATAAAACCATAGATACAATTCACATTATACACATACACGCGTACACACATGTCATACATCACCAACCAATTAAAATGTACTTACCAAACGAAACTAAAGAAAATGCAAATATTTTGACTCTGGATTTCAATTCTCTTTGGTAGTGGAAGTTAAGTACAAACTAGTAATGTATAAATACTTGACCTGGACAGGTCTCCGTCAAATACAGAATCAAAAAGTTTGTGTTTACTTTAACTTCGTTTAGTAGGTACTTAATTTATTGCAAATTGTATATATCTGTTAAGAATATACCATTTATGTATCAACGTATACAGAACGAAGGTTGACATGAGCATTTTTTATTTAGATTTTACCTTGGATTCCCATAATATTATCATAATTATTAAATATTAATATTATTATTTTGCAATTGTATTTATTTTATTTCAATTTAATAATTGTTTTATTAGACAGTATTTTTAAATTTTATACGTAAAAGAACTTATGAATTTTTCTTATACGTTATTTTTCATGTTGGAACTCTCTTCCGTACTTTTTATCCTAACTACCACATCACGCATCAACCTCGATCATCGCCATTGCATGGATCGCATTATAAAAAAAAGAGTAATCCCGTACAATTTTCAGCGTGGTTATGTAAATTTTACAGACTTCTCTACGAATCTTTCCCATCGCGTACGCAACTGCATAGAAAGTTGTTGAGATGCGTCATTATGAGTAATATACTGCGCACAGTTCGTCGGTGATTTAGCGCTCCGTAGCACTGTGTTGCACGCGTTCACTATCATTATACCAACCGTTATTTAACAAACTGTTAAAATGTTGGCGCGCTGCTAAGCGAGTATCAATCATTATATACTACAAACGGAACATTCGTATGAGCCGTGTCACGCCACGTTATACATTATCATTCGAATATTACATTATGCCGTTTAATGCTCCGCGTACATCAGTCAGCTTTTGTACAAAACATAATTACTTGTTACGTGACTACGTAGTTATTTTATTTGAATTTATATGAAAGAGATGTCATGAAGAGACAGGTGACAAGATATGAGACATATTTTTTCATTTGCCGATGAGTTTCTGTTTCCTGCACGCAACAAATATCCGCACCCTCGCAAAAATGTCGAATGGAGAAATACCACGAACTGTGTATTTCGTTCAACAAACTTATACGTCTATCTTTTCTTATCAGAAAGCAATTTAAATATAGGTATTTTGAAGAAAAATTTTAATGAAATAAATTGTACTTTTTATTAAAAATTATTTAAATTTGTTTTAAAGAAAAGTTTAAATAAAATTAATTGTATTTTTTTTAATAAATCAGAGCTTATATAAAAGAAAACGGAGGAAGACAAGAGAATTATTTTTTATTTAAAAATATTTTGTTATAGGATAAAGTATCTCAAATAATATTGCATCCTTGAGAGAAGAGCATCACAGCTTAAAAGAAGAAACGATGTTAACAAATTCTATTAATCTTATAAAATAATAATGAATTAATATATTATTTTATATAACGTTATAATATTAATTTTATTTATTAAAAAAACAAAATAAAAATCTGTAACATTTTCCATTTTTTAAATTTATATTATTTATAATTTTAACATTTTCGTTGCATTGTTACGGTCTCTTTTTGATAATATTGTCAGAAGACAGATGTGATCAATTCTATCTTTAATAACTTTTTTAATTTTAGTATACACAATTAATTTATAATTTCATCACTTTTTTTATTCGAATATCACATGAACTGATCAATTTGACTTTTGAAAGACAAGAAAACGCAGAAGTTGTTAACGTCAAATTTTCGCATCATTTATTCACCAGCGAGTTTTATCGAAGATATCAGATATCGACGCGAACATTTCTCATTTTGATCTTGAGATGTACCTGTGCTTGCGTGGGATTCTGATGGATTCCTTGATGTATTTGCTGTCCGGTCATACCGCCCGATGTCTGAACCATGTACTCCCTCGTAACATTTTGCACCTGCTGCGCACCTGTCGTGGTTTGGCCAAAAGCAGGAACTTGAGTTTGATGAACTGTTTGAATTCCTCCTGGCGGAGTATGGTGTGTTACGTGAAGCTGAGCGCTTTGCCCTGGTAAATTCGGCTGAATAGTCGCGGTCGGCTGCAGTTGACCTGGTAGAGGTATATTTTGCTGGTTACTTTGATAGCCGTACGAGTGACCATATTGACCTGAACAATGAGAGCAAATATTTCATATTGTTTCAATTCGTTACATAAAGAAGATCAATTAATACTAGCTCAGGCTCAGACTGCACAGTATACGTTTAAGACGTGTGTTGAATTACATTACTTTATAAAAAAAATTTTATTCTCATGCATCTAGCAAATCTAACTATTTGATGTGCAAAATTTGAAGAATGTCGGGCATAATCATTGCGTTTAATTTTAATCCTTAACGTTTATTTGCGCTTCTTATTAATATGTAAAAACTTTTTTAAACTATCTCATTGTATATTGAAAAAGACTCAAATTCAGAGTCGAAACGTTTATATTATATAAACATCAATATTCATTATACATTAATAACCTGTTGGCCCTTTAATGGCAAATTGTTCACTAAGATTTATTCATTCGAGCTTATTGACCATGTTTAGTTTCTAAAATTAACGTTATTTTTCTCTGTTAAATACATTATCTTTCCGTTAAATTTGGTATATATTTCTATAGTTAAATTTACATATTAAAAATGCATCTATGTGTATTATGTAAAGATTTGAAGTAACTGTTTCAATATACTCGTACACTCAAGTATAGAAGTACAACTGAAACGTTGCATCATATACGTACATGCTCGTTCTGAACGCTATCAGGAATGCTAAAATGTATGAATATGCATTGCGCACTGAAGTTAATTAAAAGGAAAGTTTCTCCTCCATTTATGTGCCAACTACATACGTTGAAGCACACGTATGGTGCAAACGAATCATTATTACGGTTATAGAAATTATAGAGGAGGTTTAAAATGCTAAAAACAGGAAAATTACAAAGAACTTTTAAACATTAAAAAAAATATAAGGGATATATATGGTGTAATGAAATTTGAGATATCAATAAAAAAAACTTCGTATAAAAACAATTGTTAGAAATAGTCGAATGAGCTATACGAAATCTTATAGTCGATTTCACCGATCTTTTTCAACATATGTATATATTATATGTATCATCTTTGAAATATTCAACATACTCGACTATCGTAATTTTTTTTATCACGTATTCGTCTTTTCCCCTATCATAAAAGACTTTAAAATTATTTCTTTATTTTACTTAACAGTTAAAAACTGGCGAATCATTAATTTTACATCCGTTCGTAAAAATTTAATGTTCATGTATCGACCGCTAATCTCGATTTAAGTGAACGATTAAACGAAAAGATATTACTCGTGTATTAAAGCTTACCGTTTATTGCGAAATAATAGCGGCGATATTGCGCGTGCGAAGCTCTCGTCTTCGTACATTGTGAATTTACAGGTTTGCACAACGAGCGAGTGCGAATAATACACCGTGTAAAAAGGAGGAAAGTCTCACACGACGCGTGCACTTGTAAGTGACAAGTTGTAAGTTACGAGCGGCAAAGTAAGCTCACTTGTTAAATAAAAATCAGAAATGTATAATCCAATAAATTTGCCATCAAGAGCTGTGACATATAATGTTACCTTGGCTGTCGTTATTTAAAGATCATTACGAAGACTACGAATGGAACTCTTGCAACTTTCCATTTTAAAATTGTATCAATTGCTACATAGTGTAGCATTAATTAAAATATTTCTACACTTTGTGAATTTATAGTGGTTAATTATTTAAACTCCCAGCTGCACGGTAATTAATTAATTAATATCGCTGTGTGTAAACAAATTAATGAATAAACGATATAAAATGTTTCTTCTGCAACAAACTTTATGTCATTAATTTTTTGCAAATACAGAGCTCGGCTAGTGCTCTTCTAGGAGCGGAAAGGCCCGTTGCTATGCACGCAGACCATACACGCTTGCATACACCGTTTCATATTTATAAAACATGCAACTCCGCCATTTAACGTTCCGCTCAACAGGCTCTTTCCTCAAATTAATTCATCAACATTTATGAGCTAATTAACGGCACCTCGCTGAGCATTGCGCTTTAACGCGCCTAATTGCCCGACTAGCATCTTGCTTGGTCGCGTCTAACTTACCGTAAGTATTCTTTGAATATTGTTGCACATTAACCGGCTCCTGCGCGCGAGGTTTTCCATAAATCCCTTCCTTCTTCCTAGTTTCGTCATCGTCGATGCTCCTGCTCGACTTTCGCAGCTCCTCCGTGACGTTGTTTAGACTGGCTTCCGGTTCCGGCTCAATGTCCTTGCGACTAGGTCCGAAACGACTCGAGATCATGTCCTTAATCGTGTGATAAGTTCTGGAGAGTGACTTTGTCTTTTCCTCGTCAATCTTCGTTGTCCTCGGCACCGCTCCGCTAGACGATCTGCAGAACACAATACAATAGGAAGTTTAATCTCACGAAGGCATTAACATGTTATTATTATAATACACGCCGTAGATATGATAACATTGCTGCAGGTATGATAATATTGCTCGTGCATTAATATTACCGTTAATGATAGGGAAACAATTTATTTCACTTAACGTCGATTGTATAATAAACAAGATAAATATGAGAGTGAAAGAAAGAAATGATATCTGAGATGAAACAATAGACCCGCAGGTCTCTCTCTTGAATCTTTATAAATAGAAGGACCGTAATTTAACGTGAGCGTGAAATAAGCATGAAGTAATTACGAGTAGGCGTCCTGTGACTGATAGTTTCTCGCTTGGCCGTCCTGTCTTACTTCCTGCATCTGAGTTCCCTGAAAAAAAGAAGAAACGCATTCGCCTGATGAGTGCACATTGTTAATGATCGGCACACATCGTTAATAAAATATCCTCTATAAACGCGTAAATTGCGGAACGTATAACGTCCTATGTAAATCCATTAATTCCGTAACGGGGCGGCGCGGGCGGTTTCGTTAGATGCGTCCAATTAAGCCGTCAAACGAGGAGTACGTAATTATGTATCGGCAACATCAAAAACGAAGCAAAGTCTCGCAAAATCGACACTCACCGACTTAGGCATCGATGAAACTTACCTCTTTCGATTAAAAAGTATTAAAAACCACCTAAACGCAAGGGAAACTGAAGTCTAATTAAAATTGAATAAGTTCGCCGCCCCGTTGTTAGCGAGTTGATATATTAAATTATTACCAGGCACGAGCATACATTAATCCGTTAGGGGAAAATTGTTTACGTAGTTTGTACGTCAAAAAGCAACGGGGAAAATGCAGTAAACTTTTATCATCATATCTTAAAATTGGCGTGTTACGCTTTTTTGAAGTCTCTATTCGTTGAGGCAGTTAAAGTAATCCGAAAATGGTGAATTTTGGTAACAAGGAATTTTCGGGGACGCTCTTTTAAAAACATGGTAAAAATTATAATAATTAAAAAAGACTTATCCAATATGGCGGACGGAAAAGATGCGAAAATCTTAAAGGTTTTCCGATTTCGGCGAAATTTGGATTAAGGGGGCTTACGCGGACGCTGATTTCGAATCCGTGATCAAAATTAGGAAAATCCAAATGGCTGATCCAAAATGGCGGACGGAAAGTGTTACGAATTACATAAAAATTTAAAAATTTCGGCGAAATTAGGTAAATGGGGGTTACCGCGAACGCTGGTTTTGATTCCGTGTTCCAAATTTTTAAATTCAATATGGCAGACGGAAATGTTGCGGAAATCAATAAGATTTTCCAAATATGACGAATTTAATAAGACGCAAAGAAATGTAATTATAATTTAAAGCTTAATCGACCATGCTTTGGTGTAAATTTTGTAAGAGAAAATTATATGGTCGTTCAAAAAAAAAGAATCGCGCGCGTAGAGCTCTGTGAAGTTGGCACCCCTAAATGCGAATATTGGTAATATCATTATTGCATTCGTTTGTCCACTGTTTGTCCACGTTTGTCCACCCGTTATTTACTTTGGTCCACCCCGCAAAAAAAGGTTATACACAAAAAAAAATTGTAACATCCCCAAGTGATAATTTTTCATAATTATGTACGGGTATCGTTTGTCCACAACGCGCACGTGATTGTCTACCCATTAATAACTTTTTTTTGGAGGGTGGACAAATGAAAATAACGGGTGGACAAACGTGGACAAACAGTGGACAAACGAATGCAATAATGATTTTACCAATATTCGCATTTAGGGTGCCAACTTCATAAAGCAGCTCTGTAAAGTTGGAATCTGTAAATGCGAATATTGATAATATTATTATTACATTTGTTTGTCCACTGTTTGTCCACGTTTGTCCACCCTATGTTTATTATATTTTTTGTAATAGTGTAAAATAACCACTTGGGGATGTTACAATTTTTTTTGTGTATAACTTTTTTTTGGAGGGTGGACAAATGAAAATAACGGGCGGACAAACGTGGACAAACAGTGGACAAACGAATGTAATAAT
>NW_017275965.1:4841943-4872119 GCF_001594065.2 Cyphomyrmex costatus | reverse complement strand
TACGAAAATCAATAATTTAAAATGAAGACAGTTAATTAAAACTAACGGAAAAAAAGGAAAAAACAAATAATAATCTCATAAATTAGACAAATCCGGAAAAAATTTTTAAGGATGTATAAATGCTTAAATTTTTTTAAAAATTAAGTAAAGAAAGAACCTACGTTGTAATTTTAGGGGGATTAACAAACCAGTTTGGTCTTTTCCAGATTTGTTTGTGTATCTCCAATAATTCTGAATCGCGCGCGTAGCGCGCGTAGGAAAAGGCTAGTCATAAGAAAAAGCGACTACAACACTGAGTAAAACTTCTGGTAGAAAATGAACAAGCCAGAAGATTCTGATCACATCAATCATCATCAATATAGTCGGATTCTTTTCTCACCAGTAGACCACACTAAATATTACATCGCGTTGAAAAAGAATCAGAGTGTGTGCTAACAAATTTTTATTCTTTTAATTTATTATTAAAAATTTTTTTAAGATAAATAAAACATTTTTTAATTATAAATAATTGTGTGTGCTATAAAACCCTTAGAAACTAACTATTCGTTTTATATTACGACATTTTTTTTAATATAAGAAATGATTACTAACTACTTATTGTTAGATCATTACTGTGAGTAAATTGAAAGAAATATATAACAGTATCATCTCTTTCTCTTTTTTTGTGTCGCGGGAAATTGAACAATAAGAAGCGTGAGTCCGAGACATGACATCTTAATTTCGCATACAGTTCGTCAGAAATGATTTTCTTCGGGAAGTAATTCATAGCATGAAGCGTGCACTATGACATAAATAGTGCCTCAAAGTCGTCTAACTCTTTCACAGTGAGCGGAATTCATCTAAAGTTTGTTCCAAAAAACGTGCTTTCTCGCCGAGAATCGTTTAATAAAAGCAGCGAGTGAAATAAGCCCTCGCAGTTTTAACGATCATAGTTCGGAACCAGCTGCCGCGAAATTATGGAAAGTCAAACTATCCCGGGGACATAATTTCTCACACAAACAAGAGTCAACCTTTACGTTATGACCATAGAAAAGATTCATGGTTCAAACGAATGTCGTTGAGATACAATTCTCGAAATTTATCTTTCCTGACAAAGAGAAATGTTTAGATAAACCGCACGCTCTTCTAGCGAACGATACATTAAGATAAAAGTATTACAAAGATATACAATAGGTCAAACAAATTAAAGATCGATAAACGTAAGATAAACGCAAAATATATTATTAAAGTTTCTATTTTATAATAATGAAAAAAAGACAGATAAGTTTTGTTTATTAGCAATCAATAATTTCACAAAAATAAATAATCCTAATATATTTTATTAGTAATTGAGTAGATTATTAAAACTTCCTTCCAATTTTGCTGAAGAATTTTAATCTTTTAAAATAGTAAAAGGAATGTGCAATATTAAAAATCAGATAAAATATATTTAGTTTAAATTTTCTAAAACGTGCTATGTATGGAATTAATTATACGAGAGATCAGCAAGATTTATATTTATGTGTAGCCAAGAAATCAACAATCTTAATTAGTCATCGTAAATTGTACACTATAAACTTTCTACCATATTGACGTTCACTACTTCTATCTCCCTAAAGCAGTAAAGTCGTTAAATTAATATGGCAAACTCGTGTCACAACACGGATGATTATGAATACAGTGACGCGACGCGACGGGATGTGGTTGGATATGATTCCATTCGGCTGTATTATAATGACAGTAGTGGTCGTAAAATAAAATAATATGTTATCGACCTTCCAGGATCGAATACTATTCCCTTCGAAAGAGGACATCAGACATCAGCTAACGGCCACGGTGACCGGCGTGCGCTGCCTCGGCAATTTCAAAGTTAACGTACTGAATCCTACGGTCCTCGGCAAGAGAGATGCGCCTGGAATAACAACAGCCGCGTAGGGCCCCGCGGACACGCGTTGCGCATACGGAAAAGGCTCTCTGACTTATGGCCACGCTGATATCGTGCCGGGATTACAGCCGTACGAAAGATAAAAGCGAAGTTTTTCATACCTGGCGCGCTACACTTCGAAAAATCACGACTCCCCGATAACGCGTCTCAATGCCTTTTGTATCTCTAAAGGAAGGTGCAAAACTGAAGAAGATAAAGGAAGATAAACGAATCTAATTATATTCTCGTGTATTATACGAAAAGAATAAAAATATCTTATTCAAATTGAGGTAATAAAATATATCTTTCAGCAATAAATAAATATATGCATGAGTGAATTCGATTAAATGCACTCAGCGCGTACATTAAAGCCATTGTACGCAAATTGACATAAAAGTATGTGTTTAATACAAAAACGGATTAAACCGTGAAATTCTCAATACATTTTATTGTGCTGTTAAATAAAATCCGTATTTTATAATTCGAAATATTTGTATGTTACTTTTATATACATAGATTAAATCAGCGTCCAATCGATTCGCTAATAGACTATTCATTCGTCTTCCATATTAATTAATAACGATTGAAAATCTACAAATTAAGAAAAAATTATAATGTGAAGTATATGGTATGTGTAAAAATGTTCTGAAAAACTTTTTCAGAAAATTGTTTCACTTGAAAATAAAAATAAAAAGAAATAAAAAAGAAAACGGAAAATGTTGCATTCTGTATTTTCTAAATATACGCACGCGCGCTCTTTTTTGGTCAAACTTTTCAATTCATAGTATTTTTACATTGAAGAACTTTCACGGTAAAACTGCTGTAAAGCGGAGCTGTAGAGCACAGCCGTACGTGACGTTAAAAAGAGAAAACAAGGCTGAAAGCTGTAGCACGTGGCTTCCACAAAAGTAGGGAAAAATTTACTTATGCGGAATCCTCAAAGTTAGCAACACCCAGGGTTTCTGAGAGCGCTGGAAATAAGTTTACGAGCTACGTGAGCCTCTACGGCGCGATGGTGTACCTTCTGCGCGACACGACATGCTGCGAACATGTTCGGCGCTGATTAAGTGTCGTCTCGCACTATGATGTGTATTATGTAAAGTAGATTTAAGTAATTCGAAAGGCAACGAAAGTTGGCCATTCTGCACGCCTGAGCGTATCGAATTCGTCGGCTGCGAGCGAAATCGTAGAAAGGTAATCCCTTCAGTGCGCTCGCGCTCGCATGATATTTCGTATTGTAATACAGCGCAAGTTCTTTCTCACCTTCACCAAATTCAACAGCACTCTCCGTAACGATATTGTAAGAATAAAAAGAAACAATAGTTGGTAAAAATCGAGAAATCTTCAACAAATGAGCGAGAAAGCATTCGTACGGAAAGGTTTTGCTGAATATAAATATCTAAAATCTATAGCTAGATTTATAAAAATAATTTTATATGGATCATACAAATAATTGCGTAGGAAGTTTAACTAGTTGTTAGAATGTTAAAATTCTCTCTTTTTGCAATATTGTCATCAACGTTAAATTTTACATAATTATTTTGATGATGTTTATAATTAAATTTCGCTCGTTTTTTGCAATGCAAAGTATAAAGAAAAAAAAATGGTCTAAATCGAGCGATAATAAGATTTTTTAATTAATAAATTTCTAATTTACACAATATTACTAAAAGACGACATAAAATAAAAATATAAAAAATATATAAAAGTATAAAAATAATATCGAACGTTTCGGAACTCACAGGTCCTTCTAATATTGTAAACTAGAAATTTATTAATTAAAAAATCTTATTACCTCTCAATTTAGATCGTTTTTTCTTTATACTTAAATGTTTATGTTTAAAAATGTAACGAAAAATTTGATTTTATAGAACTATAGAACTTATGAGAAATTAAATGAAAAATTTATTTATTTTTTCGTGAAAATCAGGTCATTTCAGGGATGAAGTTGACTGAACAGTCACAAGATGAACGCAAAATACAGAAAGAGTATTTCTATTTTGTTATAGCATTGGTACACGCAGTGCACGCGAGTTGCATCATCATATGTTTCAGATCGCCTGAAGTATTCCATAAATGAATTTTAGAATCAATGAGACTGGCCAACGACTACCCGAGGGACAACAACTGCAGTTTACCTAGTGCGTAATCTTGTAAACAGAAGAGACCCATTTACAGCGTAAGTACCAAATGTACTATGGCTGTAATTTAAGATCATCTTGTTTTTGTAACGTGTATACAGGAATGTCATACTACATAGCAATGTCATCTCTCTTTCTCATGGTACATCGTTAACGCAAATCTCACCAGTGATGATCGTGCAGGATGTAATTTACTCTAGTAATACGATCACGGCAGTACGAAGATGTTATGTTCTTAATTAGCAACAAATCCAAACTTGGAAATATAAAATTAAAAAATTGACTTTAGATATAGAAAAAACTAAATTGCTGTTACGTTATATATATATATATATGTATACATATATAATATTAATAGAAAAATGTAACTTGTAAAAATAAGAGAGATATAAAAAGAACTATTTTTCTAATAAAATAAAATTAAATTACAAAATTAAATTAAATTAAATACAAATCTAAAAATAATGTTGTTAAACCATCAAAATAATTTTGTAAGAATCTCAAACATGATAAGTTACGCTGTAAAAATTTTTGATATATGAATAATCAGTTAGAACTTCCCACATAATTATTTTAATAATCCAACAAAATTATTTTCAGATTTGTATCTAACTAAAATTTTAGAACTTCAGCAAAATCATTCTTTATGTGCACTTTTTAAAAAAATTTGCACATTTCTTTTATATTCTTAATTTTATTAATTCTTAGTAAATATGAAATATTTACTAAGTCTTAACGTAAATAAGCCCAATGTAAATAGAGAAAATAGAAATATGTAGAAAAGTAAGAAAATAAATAGAATAATACATATTTAATAAAACCACAAGGAATAAAATATAGTAACATACAAGCCATAGATAGAACACATAAATCATCACGACAATAATAATAACACAAGTAATTCATATAAAAAAGAACATAAAATACATCTTTGAATTTCAATCCAACATCAATTTATACACCCTTCTCTTATGCCTAAGGTATCAGTAGATATAAAACCAGAAAAAAAAGAACTCCTAGAACGCGTGTTTCTGACGCCTACTGACGCTCGCGTGGGTGGCACGTGTATATAATGTTGCACACACGTGACGACCGATTAATCGAGGGATTTCGTAATAATGGTTAGACAATGGAACCTGTCCTCTCAAAGTAGGACGAAAACTTCCTCACTCCGGCTACCGTCAGAAAAACTTCAATTAACGATTCATTTAGATTACTAAACTTATATCTCTTCATATAGAATCTCGATTGAATAACTCTCTTAGGTGTATAAGGTAGAGTTCCACTACAATGCCTTACTGATGAGTCCAGTAGTGGAAGCTGAGACGAAACGCTATAATTACGTGATATTCTTCGGAATATATTAAATTAATTTAAAAAGATTTTTAACGTAATTTATTGGTTCACATTGCCCTGTTTCTCTATATTAGTTACTAAACCTATATTTACTCGAGGAACACATATCGCTTATACGTATACTTGAAATAACAAGAGAATGCAGATATGCAGAAATACGGAAAGGAAGAGAATGCACTAACAAGTGACCCAAGCATCTCGTTACGCTAGCCACTATTGTCCGGAAGAAAAGACGCGAAGAAATCAGCGCGGTTTATTCACCGTGAATTATCAAGGAAGATCGGACTTACCTCTTGAACCCAGGCCTGTTGCTTGATCGGCGCATCCGGCGCGATGGCGACTCTTCCGGCGGTCCTCTGTTTGTATTCGTGAAGAATAGGGATCTTAGAATTCTTGTCTCCCGATGACAGGATCAACTCGCGTTCTATCTGTAATCGGAAGAGACAGAGATTATTGTTTGCTTAAAGTAGTTGTCTTTCTAATTTTGCTGTCGATGTATCAAAAATTTGATTAAAATATACGGAACAAAAATTTTTGGTTAAAATATATACTGAGCGAAACTGTAATTTTGTGCGAATTAAATTGTTTAGTTGATAAAAACAAGTATTATTGTTATTTACAAAACAACAATGTATTTCGTATAGAAATAACTAAATATTTTGTTGAATAAACAAACTATTTAATTGTTGTTAAAAATTGTCTCAATTAAACAGTTTTGCTGACACTAAATTTTTTTCTAGTGTGACATTGCTCAGGTAATATTCACCAGATATATTTCGAATATTACGAATAAATTGCTTATTCATTCGTCGATAATTTACAAACAGCTAATTAATATAAACTAATTAACAGACTCAAAAGATTTAGCATAAATTATTGTAATTGGATAATACAGTATAATTATTAATCGCTTACTTGCTTCTTATTATGCTATATATTTCAAATATGCAATTTTTGTAAAATTACTCTCAATCAAAAAAGAGTATTAGTCAAACATATATATTAAAATAAATTACAAAATCGTATATTATTATTTACATCTTCTGAGTTTTTTTTACGCATAAATGAAACTACGCTGGTCTCACTTTTTAGCAAATCTTACTTTCAATTTTTATATCCTAATTTTTAATCTCGCAACTTGTGCAAATTGCTCTTCAGAGGATGATTGACGCGTTAAAGCAAATTAATCTGCTGATAAGCTTCTTTTCTTAGTAGCTCGCGCGCAACCGAGCGCGCCCTGAGAGGCGCGCTGTATGCACCTATTATAGGTAAACAGAGCAAAAACAGACGGATGATATGCAGACGGCCATCGTGCGCCGAGAGATTTTCCGTGCGGCTTTCTCGGTCGCGTCCACGCCAGGCGGAGCATCCGTGTCGAAGGCGAGTTCGCACGCACGCACGGCACGATGATACGTAAAGTGCGTGCACGGCCGCGCGGCGAGCGCGACGTGTGCGTTCGTTGCGTGCGCGTAATAACGCGCTGCAGAGTAGGTGTCACTGAACTAAACTGGCTGCAACATTGCCGGGCATCGCCGCAGCAACGCCGGGCATCGCGCTCGGAAGAAAGCAAGCGTGATGAAACGAGCTACTGCCGCGGAAAATAAATGCACGAGGATAGGTAAGCCCCGAGCATAATCACGCTTGCGGATACGTAACTACGTTCGCGTACGTGCAACTACGAGATTTACTTCCCTACGAGACTCTCGACTCTCGTTCGCTGATCGCGTCGGGAAACGCAAGACGATTCCTTTTAATGATCACGAGCTTGTCATACGAGATAAGCACAGTATTTGATTGTTAATCGTTCTCGCGATGTCCAGCCTTGGACGTGCGGTTACGAATTTGTGTGAGAAACCGAACACAGGAGCGCGAAAAAACATGAGCATTCGCAGGGAATTCCACGCTACGAATGTTAATACATTCATTTGCTTCGAACGTCACCGGTATCCATAAATATGTGATTCTCTGATAGTGTGATGTATCAATGTATTTTTATCATGTATGAATGTATAATAAAACGAATAAACATGATATATACGTTTGTATATGAATGTATCACAAAATACAACTCGACTGGTTTCACATAAATTATCTGTAATTATGTGATCTAAAAGATGAGATAACAATTCACCGTGATTAATGTTCACACAAATGAAAAATTTGCATTAATTTTAACATATTTCACGTATCCCAAATAATTCACTCAAGTTTTTGCATTAATTTAACACAAGATAAATATATTAAAAATTACACAAATATTATGTAAAAGATTTAACACAGAAGTCACATTTTAATACAATTTAAAAACAAATTATATGAAAACACATTTGTGTGATAATATTAACATTTATATATATTTAATGTTAAATTGCTTTTAAAAAAATTAATGTTTATTAAATTCACTATATTTCATTCATTTACCTTATAATTTACGTTTTAAATTATATTTATTTTATGTTTTACGTTTTACTATCTTTTTAATTATAAATTCTTGTTATTTTAAAAAATGTTGAGTTAATTTTAACGTAACGTTGAGTTAATTTAAATGCAAAACATTCAAATAACACAATCATATTATGTTAAATTAATACTCGTGTATGTGAAAAAATCAACACAAAAGTTTTAACAAAGACTGGTTTTAACAAAAATATAAATGTAGATATGTGAAAATAACTTATTTAATTCTCTAAATAATTTATAGATAAATCTGCTTGTTTAAATATACAGTTCATGTGTTGTTTGAAAAAGAAAATAGGTCATAGTTGACACAAGACTTAATTTGTGAATCAATATTAAAATAGTTTTTAATTGTACTAATAAATAAATAATAAAAACGTGCATTTGTGTTAAAGGGTTGGTAATTCCCGCATTTAACAATAAATATAACTAGATGTTTGGATCAAAAATGGAAATAAAGCGACAACATTTAACGTAAAACGCATAGCGGAAATACAGGACGAAAAGATTTATCGGGAAACTTGGGAAATATAATAGCGCAATGTAATTTTCTTCATACGATAACTCTTTTTTACTACATACTACATTTTTTGCTTAATCCAATTTCCAAGAAATAATTCAAATGATCGCGTATTTCTTTTTTTTTTTTCGGAAAAAACCTAGTAGTTACATCGGCATCAGGGTGGTCGATATGTGACGTCACTCATCGACAAGCGCACACGCACACACGCGTACACGCGGCGGTGTACTTATTGCGTCATAAAGCTTGATTATAAAAAAAGCTCGAGGTACGACGGTGTGATACGATGTTTTGCGGAAGAAATAAAGCGTGCTAATAGAGGAACGGCGTCACGAGAACGCGCGTAACGCGGTGCGTCGAGGCGTAAGCTCGCGAATAAAAATACCGATCGATTCGCGCCTTCCGGGGATAATAGGATATGATAGAACCCCGAACACAACTGCACCTGATATTAGATTCCCTTCTACAGCTCTTGTACCCGGCACTTAAGAGACATTGAATCTTTGATAGAGGTCATTTAAGTATGGTTCTTTAAGTGATAATAATCTCGAACGTGATCGCTATTGTTATTCGCTTGTGGACAGATATTAAGGAACCCTCAATCTTGTATCTTAAAGTTTCAATCAATATATACGTATATGTCTTGCATTCGAGATATTCTATAGTTAATTCGATAAAATTAAGTCAATTACAATACATTATCATAAATTAATCTAAAATGTCGACATTTTTATTCAAGACTTTGCAAATTAAAGTAAAAAAAAATTAAGGATTCTTTACAAAAATAAAAGCTTTACCTATTAGTTTATTAGATAGAATTCTCAGCATTAATTGAATTTTTGTTATAAAGCACAAAGCAACGATCCGAGCATGAGAATGTATAGCTACTCTTTCTCTGTCAAAAGAGAATTAATTCGCACAGAGTCCGCAAGCTTTTATACTACGCGATAATTAAAATGCTGTAGGAGAATTGATCACAACGTGACAATGTTTAACAAAAAAGGGCTAATTAACATTAATTCGCAATCAATAGATATCGTGATCGATAAGCGTGATAGGCCGTGTCGCTTTTAGAATTTTCCTCTTCGATCAAGCGAGCCCGTATGCGTACATGCATGCGTACGTATGACGTCACGCGAGCCAACGGTGCGTGCTGTGAAGAATTGGTGATAAAGGCGCTGGCTGAAATGACAAAGACCGAAGCTTGAAACGTTGGATTGGCCCGATTTATTCTCACCTGCGGTTGTGCCGATTCTTGCAGAGAAATGTGGTGTGTATCTAAACGGCTATCGCGAGTAAGGCCCCCTTACCCGACTTCCGGCGAACGGTACGCGCGTATGATGCCCCCTTTGTCTTGATGGAGAACCTCTGAGAACCTTCCCAAGAACAACGTAACTAGCGTACAACGAACTGTTACCGAAGATTTCTCCATGGACCGCGTGCTAATTCTTAATGCCGAACGCGGAAGATTAACTCGCGCCGTTTGTACCGCGTGATTACGCTCAGCTAATTAGTTGGAATTGACTAAGGTCAGACGACGAGAATCAAAAGATAAATCTTGATAGACAATGAAGAAAATTAGAAATTAAAAATGAATACAAACCTCAATGGAGAGATAATAACGCGATAATAATTGGCGGCCGAGATAAAACACGAGATAATGCAATCAAGTCAGAACTTAATTGCTTCCAGATTTATATTGATGGAAAAATGTGTGACTGAATTCGTTGAAACTAAAGTACAATGTGTAGATATTTCATCTCTTTACAAGTACAACTGTCTGTCAGCAAAAATTTCCCTTTGACGTTCCTCGTGGTGGAATTATAATTGAGCCCGGTTTGTCGTGTCCAAGAAATGTAGTATACTTCTAGAAAGCCTAACCGTTTATACCGAATAAAGCGTGACATCGTGAATTCTACTCATTCCTTCTCGTTGTACTTAATTCTGGTCTCTACAAGAAGGCATATCGAAATGCACGTGTGGAATCTCCTTATTCAGAAAGTCGCGTCCGTCGCATCATCTGCACAGCAGGTTGATAATTACAAGAAATTATTAGCGGGAAATCGCCTAACACTATCAAAGTTTCTACAATTAACGAGTGTTCGATCGAAAGCGCAAGCGACGGTAACTATAAATATAATATGTTCGAGAGAAAGAAAGTTTAACTTCACCGACGTGTATCAGGTGTCCTAGAACCTGTTACTTTCGTTTTAATAACGAATTTATTAATGAATCTCAAGTGATTTTCTCCTTAGAGAGCTTCAAAAGAAATAGTCATCTGCTATATTTCGTATATTCAACATATTCTGATATAATTAGATTCTAAATTAATTTTTTTTGGGAGAATTAAGATCTATTTAAGTATTGTAAAATATTTTTTATAAGATATTGTGTAATTTTTATATACTATATTTTATTATTGTACTAATTGCAATAACTCTATTATAAACCAATTATCATTCCATTATTTTTTTATAATTTTCTAAATAGTCTCTATTTTCATTAAAAAATTGACTTTTAAAATTTCTATACAAATAGAATTATTATAAACTTTGAAATCCTTTATTTTAAGTTTATACAATTCTTACAAACATGCGTATTTAAATTTAAAGACATCCATCAATATTTCTGATCAATATTTTTATCAACTTTGATTACATTTGAAATTAATATGCTTGGTGGTTTGTTATAATTTGAATACCACACAAATAGTAGTCGGAAGATCCGTAGAATGAAGAAGACGGAGTAGAACATTCTAATAGAATACTACCAATTTGTTTCGAACGACCAAAGACATGCGCTCTTTGGTCGTTCAAAACAAGTTTCTGGCGTTTGATTGAGATGTTTTGCCCCATCCTCCTTGTTTTTTTGGATCTTGCCTCTTCTACCTGCTATCTGTCACTAAAAAATTCTTTTTGTGATAAAGAATTCAGAGAGAGCTCTTTAAATGATATAATAAACTACTTGAATATTTCAGTATTTTGTCAATAAATCAAAGAAACTTTTAAAAACTGGTTTCTAGAGAGCTGGAAAAAATGGTAGAATGGTTTATATACTTCAGTAAAATGTGTTATTCATAAAGTAAAAAAATGAAAAAACTTTTGGGACGACTTCATGTAAATTACCACGATTCAGTACAGTAAATAATTGAAAATGATACTCTAAGAAATATTATATATCATTGTTATCGATATTATTTTTATGAAAAAATAGTACGTAAGTATCTCTTATATAAATAAATATAATTAACTGGAGAGTTATGAGAACAATAATGAAATTTTATCTCTATTTACCAGACGCGAAATTTAATTTATCAAAAGCAACATATATGATATTCTTCAAATAGACGCTTTAATTTTTCAACGCATAAAACAAGTGAACACGTCAGCCACGACGGTGTATTCGTTTTAATAAAAATTTTAGCAGGATTTAAAAAACCATCGAAAGCGAGTATAACAGAAAGAAAAAAAATTATTACAGAATGTAGATACACGACTAGAATATGAGAAGATGCATTCAGTAGAAGCACAAAATAAATGAATGTTGCGGGAAAGCAAAGATTTAGAACCACCACTGTCTGCATTATGCGTTGCGGCGTTGTTCTTTTTTTTTCGTCTCGTTCTTCATAGTATATACGAGGCGACATGGAACGAGCAAGGTGTCGTGTTCGCCCTCCTACAATAATTAGTGACCTGTTCGTTTAGCGAAGGTGCACTAGTTCCAGTAAGCTTCAAAACTGAGTAAGAATCTTTCTACGCAAAGAGAGATTTTAACCGGTTTCAATGATTTTTAACTTTTATTGTACATATAAATAGAATTAACATTTATATTTATTCTTTTATAAAATTATTTAAGCAATAACGTAAAATACACATTTCTTTTTATAATTTACAAAATTAAACTAACTAAAATTATCAATTTTAGTTAATTTTTAGTATCATTAAAAGCATTTTATGACTCAATTTCATAATCTTAATGGAACATTAATTTCTATATTGCATAATCATCTCGTTAAAAGGAAGAAAGATGATACATATCTATCGTAATTTGATCAATGTTTTATATTACAATGCTATATATTTATCAAAATAGAGAAAAATGATAACGTCAATAAATTGTATCTGTTTTGATATTTATCTCGATCGGAGTTTCATCTGCCTTTAGTTGTTTTATTTATATCGATAATGATCATCATCTTACATCTCCGTATCGATTATATTATCGAGTATATTCGAACGTCATACTTTTTAAATATTAATGTAAATTAATATACAATATATAAGATTTATATAATAAAAATATAATTTCATAATATGTTTTTACGAATGTATTTTGTTTTAATTATTGCATAGTAAAAATGAAAAAAGAGAAGAAAAGAGATAAATTAAATAATAAAAAGGCCTGACACCTAGTGATTACAATTTTCCGGAAAAACGGCGGAAATCACGGTAACGAAGTGATTGATAAGAATAATGGTGCTATATTTCACCGTTCACGTGCATTATCGCACTTACCGGGAACTTGCTGCTGTGAGTCTGCAAACTGGCCGCCTGTTGAGCCTGACCCGAACTCTGCTCCTCCCCGTACAAGGGTGGCATCCTGTATTCCGGTGCAAAGGGCTGCCCGGTTGCGCTTCGTACTTGCCCGTCCTCTGCGACGTTGGCCCTTTCCGGACCGGAAGTCGTTCGCAATGACGGCCGCTCGGCTACCGACTGCTCCCGGTATTCGTCCTGCTGAACGTCTTGATTCTTCTGATTATTCGACACCGGTTTCGGTGGTGGCACTGGTTTGTAAGGCCCCTCTTCATCTGTACAGACAGAAATACATAATCGCTCTTTTATAACGTTTTAACTTCGATATAAGATAACTTATTAATTTAAAATATTAAAAATGTCAAAAAGAAAAACGTTGAAAATCGAAAAAGAAGTTACGAATGCAAATGCCGTAGCGACTTGCATGATTATACATTACAATGTTAAAGTTACGTTTTAGTGAGATTTTTCATACAGCACAATTAGCATTACAAAACAAGAATGAGCAATAAAAAATATGAAATAAAAAAACAATTTTAATTTAAAAACGTAATGATAATGGGAAATCCAACTATTTTATAGTCAAACCACAATAAATAAATCACATAGTATAAAATATAATTATAAATATAATCATAAAAAACATCTTTCTAACGCGTATTGTGAATTTTTCATGTCATACTTTGACACAAAATTAAATCAACGAAGAAAAATTAAATCAACGAAGAAAATATGTACGTGCAGTGAATGCATATTTTTAAAAATATAAAATAAGTAGTAATATATTCATCGCTACGGCGCATCCTGGAGCTTGTGACATAAATGTGTTAAACAACTTATTCAAATGAAAGACGCCTAGAGAGAGAAAATTGCTATATCTATGTATTATACATAGTCTATCAAAAACTATTATATATTATATTAAAGATATTTTATACTCGTAGATAAAAATTTGTTTGTAAATGAAGAACATAAGTTACTTGCATTTAAAAAACCATGAACATTTCGTTCAGTAATATTTACGTAAGTCTATTATTCGTTCAGTACCATTTACGTAAACTTATCGTTCATTCGATAATAAGATACTAGTTAAAGTACATTTATTGTTAATTTAAGCCTATACGCTCGTTAATACATTTTTTCCTCACTCTTCCAATTTATTCCTCATTTTCAACATTTTACACACTAAAGTCTCATAATATTTTCAACGCAATTACAACAGAACGATTGTAACGATATTATAGTTATACATGTATGTGTACTGCGTTATTAATGTCATATTATATTCCTGCTACATCCTAACTACGTCCGCGTTAATTCCGCAGGAGGTGTGATATATTTCAGTGCAACTAGATCGCAATTAAGGTTTCCCTTGGAAATATGGAGACGTGCAAGTTACATTATGAATCTATATAGAAAGAATAATTTTATTAAAGTATTTAAAGATGTATATATAGAAGGATGTATCCAGTAAGTTTTTATATAAAAATATGTATGTATAAATATATAAATAATTACATACTAAGTGTGTCCATATGTATGTTTCTTTTTCTTTAATAATATTATATTTGGTACAAGCAAAATATAATAATAATAAAAAGATATAAAAAAAATTAAACGGATATTTTATTATTTTTTAAATTTGACTGTTTATGAAAAAACAACACAAAAATAATATTTTTTATGTTTTCTTATTGTTATTATTTTTTATTAATAACTAAAAAAATTAAGGACTCAATATTAAAAAATAACAATTGTGTGATATTAAAGGCATCTCCTAACCTAGCATTTCCTACATAACTATTCTGATACTCCAAAATATATGTAGTTATTTTTGGATCTGTATCTAGATAAATTTTTACCGAAGCAAAATCTTCCTTTCTACATAGGTAAGTATATTCTTAGAGAACATGAACCATCTAGCAGTGTGAGATCAACACGTGTCTATGTGTACCTTGGCTTTGATTCTGCCGCCTAAGACGATTCTCCTGCTTAACTTTACGGACGGTAGTGGCCATCGCGTGTTGGCTGACCATCTCTGACGAATACTTTCACAAATGTACTTTGAGTCCCCTGTTTTCACCCTCGATGGTCACCCTAGCGAACGAGTTATCGACAATGACAGACCCCGACTCTCTGTGTTCAACCCAATGCGTGTTGCTTCGGATAATGGGTATTTTTAGATGAAATCCTCCAACCCATAGTCGGAGCCGATCACTATAATCACCAATCTACGATTTAAGATTTAAACTGACGTATCATAAAAAATATACTGTCCTGATCATAAGAAAAGATGTTATACTGATGACGACTTAAGTATGAGGACCACCCAAGACGCGATTTCTTGTACAAATTGAAAGTCTTTTCGTCACACATCAGCAAATTCTTTGTCTTACACGAGAAGAAGTTCCGGCGATGACAGACTGCCAGCTGTCGTGACGAACATGCCGAGCACACTTTACAAAATTACAAAGTTCATTAGTTCTCCTTCATTAAGACGTTGCAGCGGTTTATCCCAAATTAGTTTCGCTAATTTCTTTGCACGATGACCGCTTTACTTGTTAAGGTACACTAATTTATATTTATGGTCCCGCCTTTTTTGTAATTGATGCACGAGACAATGATTTCACTTTAATTAAGGAAACACAGGATGATAACACAATGAATTGAAATGTATGCTAGTTTGTTAACGCAACTTTGGGAGGAATTGGGTTAATTAACATTCTTCTACGCGACGGACTTCCGTTTCACAGACAACCTTTTGTCTCACCCACAAAAATTACATGGATTTTTTTCTCTCAAAGGCCGTCATCATCTTGTCACTTTCACGCGAAAATGCTTATTGTTCAACGCAGCGAAAACTCCTCTATTTTTCATGTGGTTGCGCACGAAAAGAGAACGCATTTGAAGTCGGCTTATGGAATAACTTTCCTCGGTGAGTTTTATATATTCCACGAAAAAGTTCGCGCTGACGAACCGAAATTTCAGCGTATTTGCTTCGAAAAGAAAATTACAGAACGGTGTGTCGATCGTTTTCTCGGTATTTCCAGATAAAACTCCAAATAATTTATCACGAATACGATACTTTAAAATTCGTGCACCGAAATGGAAGTTAATGTATAATGTCTCTCGCCAATTTATCGTTTCCCTTATTTTTCACGAGAGAAAGCTTTTTCTTTGCCATAGCTTAATGGCGACTTTCCTTGTGCGTCCTTTTTCTTCCACCCTTTTTCTCTCTCGACGGTTCTTGTAATATCCCCGATCCAATTTATTCAACCGCTGCCTTGATTACTCGACGATGTTATTTGCTGCTCCCCGAGACTTCCGGCGCTTCACAATAAAACGTATTTCGTTTGCCACGATAATGCAACTTGCCTAGATAAAGAATGCCTAGATTTTTTATCTTAATTAATTTAGATTTTAAGCAAATTTATTTTTTGATTGATCATTCGAATTCCTTTCATCACTTGGTCGAAATTTTTTCAATCAGAATGCACAACTCTCGCGCGTATAACTATAACAGAAATCAATTGGTGAACTGAACCATTCACTTATTCTTCCGAATCAAATCCATGGACGGTCCAATCTTCTTTTTTATTCATCGATCTTGATGAAGTTCCGTCAGTCAACACGGCACATTAAATTAAACCAACGTCCTTTGTAATTCATTCCTTCATCACTTCAAATATTCGGATTACTTTATTCCGATTTTCTTCTCTTAATCTTCTTTTTACGCTGGATGTTCAACTGAATATTAACATCCCTAAATCTACAGCTTTCACTTCCGAGTATTCGATCAGTTTTCTTCGAGAGACGTCGCACTTTTAATGATCTTCCTCGAGAGGACGAGATATCGACACGACGTGATTTTTCCTCAGCAGTTGCTCGCGCGTGGCTCGTGTTCGCGCGAATGCCGAGCGCGCCGGTCGAAAGGAGCGGATTTTCCTCCGCGCGCGCTAGAATAGAGTCGAGCGTGTGTAGCCACCTTAGAGCAGCCCGCGCCGGTGGAGCTCAAACTTTCCATTGAGTGAACGTCGTGGTTCCGCCGTTCTGACTTCACTTCCGGTATCGTCCCACCACGAGGAATCATTATAGACACTCCGGCGGTGGGAGCGAGCGAGACGGAGAGGGATGAACGAACGACAACGGGGAGTGATTGCCGGAGCAGGAGGAATGAGATAGTCAGACTACGAGGAGAAGAGAGAGGGAACGACGTGTGATGAAAAGGGAGAGAGGCAAAGAGAGGTCGCAGGAGGGACCAGACTGACGCACCGGGATAATTTATTCTGTGCTCATACGCGTCCGAACTCCGCGACGCGCATCCGACGAATATCAAGCTGCCTCGTCGCTACCGCGATCTCTCGATCACCGATCGTTAGATCCGCAGCCTGGAGAAACGCACAAATTTACGTCCACGACAAATTTTTGTTCCTTCCGTGCCCGGAGTTCGCTTCAGTACCACAGAAAATCGTGTTTTTCAATTGAACCTTTTCTGTTTCGTGTGAATATGTAAAAAAGAGAAAATTATAGTTTCTCTCTACTTTCCGAACTTGAGATCGATACAGTTACGACTTTGGTGATGGAATTGGAGTGCATGTGTGATTTTAACTCGAAACGCTATCTTTTCTAAATGTATTCGCTATATTAAATCGGGATGGGATCTAAAGTTTCTTAGGTAGATATTTCGCTATGATTTAAGGATTAATAGAAGTTTGTGAGAAATTCTCTTATAATTCCTTTCGTGAGCTTAATAACTTAACGAGGTTACGAAGCATAACGCAAGAAGTTAGACGAAGTTTAATCATTCTCAGACATACTTAATTCAATGATAACTTACATAATTTTTAAATAAAAACAGTTGTTAGCTTCTCTCTCGGAAAATGTTAAAAATATTTTTAAAAGGAGAATTCGAATTTTTTTAATTTAATTAAAAACTTTTTATTTTGCATATAATAAAAAACAATTCTTATTCACTCGACGCATCGCTTCCGTTCTTACGATCCTGCATTAACAAAACTTGCATCAATTACGAGCGACAATTTGAATGGGGAACAACTTTGCATTCAAGACAGCAGTGCGGAGCGAATTAAAGCCCCTGATTCGAAAGAAGAAAAGAAGGAAAAGTCTGAACATCCAGCACTTGCTTTATGGTTCGGCGAGATTTCCACCGCCGGTAATAACACAGTGCGGTGCACGCTGGGAAGAAGAAAAAAGACGCGATCGAAACACAGATTAGTGGTTGCCGATTGCGTAGAATCATTATCGGAATGTGGGGCACATCGAAGATAAGAACAAATCGTGCGGTCTTTCGCGGTGATCAGGGAAAGCCGACGAGGATGAAGAGGCATCACAGAACTTGATTCTACTCGTTTAATTCCTATCTTGATCAAGCCGTGCAACTCAATATCCAAACGCTATTGATTATCGTCTTTATGTGAGATAGCTTAACACATTCCCATTGCACGCTCGATATATTTCCATATCATGTTTATAATACAGAATTAAGCAGATCTTATAATCGCAATTCACGGCTTTCAATTGAAAATAACAGATTTTAATTAGTAATTTCGCGAAGCGCTCACTATCTGATATCTATGCGGCTATGATATACATAAGTATATTCGTACGTATAGGCTACGGTCCATTTTTTTTTATGCTACAAAGTTTCGAAACATTTTTTAATTGGTTAATTAGTAAAATTCTTTCTTCTGATTGGTCAATCAAAAGCTTCGAAACATTTGTGTCGTCAAATGAACCGCATCCATATAGTCCGATGATAATCAATTCTCATATTTAAGATTTGTTAAGCAGTCTTATAAGATTGATAAGCTCATAGCTTCTGAAGATATTACTTAACCCCCCGTTGATCTATTTGACTCTCTAAAATATATATTATTTTTTGTATTATATTAAAAAATTTTTTTCTCTGATATTTGATGATCTCATTTATTAATTTTATGTTTTTTCTTCTATTTTGTAGAGCTTTTTAATCATATTGACCGAGACAATATAATTGTATAATGAACCATAGTACACGTTAAACAGATGAGAGCTTGAAATAAAAATAATCAATGTCTATCACCCACTGAGAAAAAAATTTTCACAGAAGAAATGCTTGATATAATTTTTTTTATATGTACTTTACGAAAATTTTTTAATTTTTAATTTAAAAATTGTATTGTTTTAACACACACAAAATAACACAATTTTGGTTTAGTTAAGCTAACTAAATTTTTCACATATCAACAAAATAATAACTCTATATTTATACCAGCATTTTTTTTCAGTGCTTGTAAATGAGTGTTGTTTATCAGTAAATATTCATAAAGAATTGTTTGCTCCAACCTTGCTTCTGACCTTGTTTTTGCAATTTGATTATTGACGTGACACACTGATCAATATACGGTATACACAGTGGCGTAATTTAATTTCCCAGCTGACATCTCAACAGAACGTAACAGTCGTTTGCGTCTTCGCTCGCAGAACGAGGAAGGTAAAAGTCGCGGCTAAAAAATTTCGCTTACACCCACCTACTCGTTCTATCCTATCTGTCACGTTTTAACTACCGTGATGGATTATCGCCTCGACGCAACGACGTGGATTACCGTCTTCCTTCTCGATGCTCCTGAGATCAATCAGGATAAGAACTCACGATTATTATTGGTAGAACACAGATTTCAGTTACGCCCACCTGTCAATTCTGCTGCTTCGATTTAAAGCACTCTGAAAATTTCCTTTCACATAAATTTTCTCACTCGCCGTGCTCGATCTGGAATCTATATAATTACGTTGATTTTTACACGCGCGAACCATGCCGATCTGCCGGCGGCCGTTACTTCTAAATACGGAATTTAGCATAAAGCTGTAAAGTCGGATGATATCGTACCGCTATACGGGAATCGATTTGTGTGATTCGATCGAAAGTCGCGTTGAGCAGAGAGCCGATGTCGCGCGTAAGCGCTTTATAGTCGAGCGTTTCCTATTTTCTCGGCTCTTCCTTTTCCTCGGCGAACTCGTTCCTCGACGAGCGACGATTCAGTGCGGCGAATGTAGCCGAGTCGATATCCATTCCGCAGCCGATGCTTGTCGATCCGAGATTTTTAACAAACCACATATACCTGCCGTGCTTACCCCTTTCGCGGTCGACTTGATGGCCGCTCGTAGCCACTATCGATTTCTGCTATCGAGCCTGATTATGCTCGCGCGAAGGCGCGTGAAACGTGTTCCAAGATTATACATGCAAGCAGAAGATATTCCTAAGGTAAGTTCGAGCACAATAACTCGGTCTGATACTGTGCTAATCCTCAACTGCAGCTACGAAAACTGCGCCCAAGTTCTCAAGTGTCCTGTTTAAAATACAGAATAAACCTCTACCTTACAGCGATTGGAAAAAAGATTTAAAGTTTTTTCACCTACAATACAATTTAGAATCTCCTAGTATCAATAGTCCAAACATTTTTTATTTGAATTCCAATAATTCGTTTTAGTTAAATAAATATATAAACGTAACGTAAAATATATAATACTAGAATTAATCTTGCTTGTCCTTCAAATACTAATCACTAATAAAAAATATTCATGACAAAAGTTTTTCAGCATCGATATACGCTTATACGATGTTACATTTCCTTGAATATAAATTACAAGAATATTATAACAGACAAGAATGCTTCATTTTCTACGATAATAGCAGCGTGTTATTATGCAGACCTTATATAACTTTCCTAGTACTGTTATTTCTTCATTTCACTCACAAAGTTTCGCTGTTTGTGCTTCATCATGGAAGAAGTTATCGCTAATAGTTGCTATAACGTGTTCACGTTGTAATCTCTCTTGAAACGCAAATAGTGTCATCAGATTGTTAATTAGAATTTGCTGTTAGTTTACAGTCTATTAGAATTAAATTCGTCAGCAGATTTTTTACCAACTTCGGATCCATGTCTTGATTAACAAAAATGTTGGGAAATTAATGTTTTTTATAAGTCTAAGACAAAAAGCATCTTAACAAGAATCAGAAAACAGTACAACAATAATGTAAAAATTCAAAAATTATTATAAAAAGTGACTTGAACTCTGCGTTTAAAAGTAATTCAAAATTATCCATATAAATAAAAAGCGATACGAGACAGGTACGAGAATCCTGCTGTATATCGTTCAAAACAATAAGTTTCGCATAATTCTCACCTCCCGATTTACTGTCATTAAAACGTATCATTGAAACGCAAGTAATATTGTAATTTTAATTCGGATCTTAGTGCAAAACCGATTCTCCTGGCATTCCTGGCATCCTTTCTGTCGATACTGCCGTTAGTTTCGCACCGTATCGCTTTCCTCTTCGGGACATCGCTGGAATTAAACCCTACGCGAGATTCCGGCTTTTCTGATTCCGACAGGATATCACGGCAATAGCGTTCGAGTTCCATTTAACCGGTTCGCTATCGGCGAACGATGCGACGTCATCGAAAGATCCGCTGTGACGTCCCATTATGCCGTTCGCTCAGCATCGTCGGTCGCTTCTCTATGCGCTTTACGCACTCCTCTCGTCTTTATCGCCCGCTCGTTACCACAGCACGCACGACGAATACGTGGGAAATATACGTCGAGGGCTCCGAGGCTTTAGGATAGCGAATTCGTTTGACGCCACTATACGCTGTCGCGTTTGATGTTGACTTTACACGTCGAAGTTATCGGCAAACCTCATCGACTCTCAACGCCAGCATGCGTTCCATCGCGACGCTCGCCGCTCGAAAAAGAGACACGAATGCATACGCAATGCTGAAAACTAAGGGTTAAAACGTAGAGGAATATTGATAGCACTTGTAAAAATAAGGGAAACCGTTTAAAATAATCATCTATAATTTCATACACATACAGGTATCATAAACGAAAATTGAATAAACGTACCCTGAAAAAAATGTATTAAATTTTAATATAGATCTTTATTTGTAGTGCCAATGCTTTTATAGTGCCAATTGAATATTTACTCACAGTAATATTTACTTAATAAAAAAAATTATTGTTAAATCAAAATAAAAGATTGTTGTATAAGTATAGATACCTTAACATTTAATAAATATTTAGTTGATGATATATAAACAAATGATTTATTAAAATTTAGTATATTTTTTTAGTGTATCGAAAAATTCCAATTAAATGCTTTGAAAGAAAATTTTAGTCTTTGTAAAGAATCATTAGAATTGGAAATTTATATTTTCCGTATAAAAATAAACGTGATATACATGAAACAGTTCACCCCATAAGACCCTAATATGTATATTTAATAAAATATAGTTTTGTAATTTAAACAAAATTTTATTTTATCTTAATTATTTTTTAAAAATATGTCTACTTCTTATTGAAGTAATTTTTGATCCAGGTTCTCTAAATCACTGCCAAACTTTTTGTATTACTTTCAGATACCAGATTAAAAAATCTACAATTTTTCATAATTTTTTCATTTTGTTAAAAAATACGTAATATATACGTCCTGATTAAAGTTTGCATTCTTAAGTCAGTACTCAGTGTATTAATGTACTTTACTTTCTATTCGAAATTCCCTTCTTGCTCATTGAACGTCTTTAGAAAGTTAAAGTAAGCCATTATTTTATCAAAAAAGAAGAAACGGTAGTCTCATTATCATACTTATGATAAGTTATAACAAGCAAGTTGCTTATACTTATAGAGTAGAGCAATCTCCATCCATAAATTTAGCACAGTCTTTAGATATACTTCTTGTCCTCTGCAATGAAGCACCAAGGTATCTGTTTTATCTCAACGTTATTTATATTTACCAAAATATTTTTCCTTATTTTCCTAATTATACATGCACAATTTTTAAATGAGTTAATTAATGAAATAACATCTCGTAATTAATTTAAATTCAGTAATTTAAGAACAAACAAGAGAGTTTATCAAGAATTAAACAAAATCGTACAAAAAGATCTTTATTGAGCCAGTGGTCGAAAGAACAATGTTAATTTGTTCGAAAACTAGAAGTGGTCACGAATTAAAGAAACGGTAATGGAGACCGTATAAGATACGGTGAGGCATATGGAATTCAGGAATTTCTTTAATCTCGTTAATGTCGTGTAGGACAATTCACATGATTAACTGAGGGTCGCCAAGACGATGCTTAATGTTAATTAATTATCTAAAGATCGATCGTGGAATTTCTACAACGTCGTTATGCAATTCTTAAAAGATACCTCACTATGCAACGTAAACGGCCAGCGCAGCGTACCATCAGCTCTATTCTTTACGCCTCGTGCACATTGCACACATCAACGGTCACACAGACAGTCTCCGTTTACGAATCTCGTGTCGCAAACTCACGTAGGCGATCATATTCACTAGCCGTTCGAATATCCGCCGGCGAAGATAATAATCCGACGTCGGGAAAAGAAAGTGTTGTCGCTATACGATGCGAAAATATGTCGCACTACGCCTTACGGAGACAGATTTTACGTGTCTCGTATCTCGCGGTTCTCCGCTGTCGCTTCGTTCGCTGCGTTGGAGGATCGATAGGATGCTTTATTGTAGTTAGGCTTTACTCTCGTCGTTACTGTCGTGTGGGCGTCCGCAACGCTCGACAAATTTCCCGAGTGGGCAGAAGAGTTGCGTTCAGCAAGACCTGTGATGGCTCTCGTTTCATTTGCGACAATGTGCGAAATTTGAGGACCGAAATTACTTTTTAAAAAATTCTATTTAACCCTCCGGAGCTGAAAATGGATCTATTGGGCCCATTTAATTATAAATTTCTTTGTCAAGAATGTCAAATATCTGCAAATTTAAATTATTTTTATTAAAATACACTTAGTATTTATTCATTTTTATGTCATTCTGGTACCTTGAAATAAAGTAATTTTTTAATTAACTACTAAATCAAATAAATAAAGAAAATGGCTTGCGCATTGTAAATAATAAAAAAGGAATGTAAACCAACTAAATACGTGAAAATAAATATGTTAATATAAATAACGGTGTATATTTAATGCAGAACATTTCAACCTGACTAGGTCATCATCGTTAGCTTCGTTATCAAGTAGTTACTGTATCGTTTAATTTATTAGTTTAAAACCGTTGATCTTTAGTGTTATTTATGTGTTTTCCCCTATACACAACATTGATATTGCGGTTATTAAAAACTTTAATATGTTTTATTTGAATTGATATTGGTAGCTGACCTAATCAGATTGACACGTTCTGCGTCATTAAACTGTATTAAATATACCGTTATTTATATTAAAACATTTTATTTCTATTCGTTTTATTGGCTTTAGTTTAACATATATTAAATGAGTTTTAAAGACCTGATGTCAGTAACTGTTACAGATTTTAGCATCAACTCAGGAGGATTAAAGAGTATTAGGTCTAGAGATGACTTGTTTACAAATATTTTGCGGAATAATTACTTTGTTTTTACATTTATCTTGTCTTTATCGAACAAAGTATATGATACTTAGCTTAAAAAAGTACTTTTTCAAAAGATCTTTAAATCAATAGAACGTGCTAACGCAACTTGTCATCATTTGTAAACGTGAGAGACTCAAGCGTGCACGCTAGGATAACGTCCAATTAAATCTACGAATTACATCTCTGCTTTCCTAACGGTAACACAGTCGCTAAAGGAAACACGCAAAACGCGGGAAATATAGCGGTCACATAAATACGTTGTCGCGATGGGAAACGAGATGGTGATATAGCTTGCCGTAATGAGGAATGGTGGGTCCACTTTCAGGGCAGATTTCATTGACCGAGGACACGAGACGGTGGACACACAACGGTGCTCGTGAGAAAATACGTTGTGGAAGAGGAAGAGAGAAGAAGAGGAGGAGGAGGAGGAGAAGGAAGAAACGAAGGAACCGATGTGTGTGCGTCACGGTGAAGAGTTTACGTGGTAGGTAGGTGGGTCGACCGAGGAACTAGACTTCCACCATGAATGCACTTAGACGACTCAACCATGCGTGCTTCCCCCGCGCTCGCGAGCGTCACAGGTGAGCTAAGGGGAGCTCGCCGTGAAACGAATCCTGCGAGCGCGTATGTGGAAAAGAAAGAAGAAATGAACGGGCGGCTGCACAGAAGAAGAACAATCCTCATGCTCGCTAATCTCCGAGATAGGAAAAACACGCATACGGGGTGATATAGCTCCAAGGTTCATTGCCCACCCCTCGCAGTTTTTAACCCTTTGCGTACTGACAGCTCTGACATAGTTTTAAACCTGCGATGACGTAACAAAAGCGCTCTCCTGGTGGCTTTATTTCTACGCATCTTTTTTACGATTTTATTAAAATAATTCATAAAACACTCGCAGTGTATTAATAAGGGAAACATTTATCATTTTTTGAAAGGTATACGGAAAAAACAATTTTGCTAAATATTCAAAGAAAAATTTATTAAATTTATTAAATTTTTTTCACAACGTATATAAAAAACCAACTTAAGCTTTCTACACAAAATTGTTTTGATAGTCCAATAAAATAGTTTTCAGATCTGAATAGCGATTATGTAACTTTTTCCCAAGGGCGAAAACGTGAAAAGGGAAAAATTTCTTTATTACTTTCAATGATAAAAAAATGTTCACTTTTCACGTTTCCGCTTAGGGAAGAAGTTACAGGATTGCTATCCTACATCAAACTTTAGATACTTCAGCAAAACCATTTTTTCCAAATTATATATATATATATATATATATTCCTTTTAAATGTTCTTGATGCAGCAAGCTAGACGTTTGATTAACTTTACTTTGTTTTAATATGCACTTATGCAACAAAATCATTGATGCATGACTATCATTTCTCTTCAGCAAATTTAAGCCGTATACGAGGCAGGATAAAATTTTATATATTATACTACTATTACTGATATTTAACGTATCATTTAAATGTTTTAATCAATATCGTATGAAATGATATATTTTAATCTTTTTCATATTTATTATAAGCAATTCGCTTATTTATAGTTATCATTTTGTCGTAATGGCTCTTTAAATATAAACTGAATTTTCTAAGAAATTTATTTGCTGTGTAATCGTTTTATTATTATAACGCGTTGTATCTTATTATATTGATATAATACTGGTATTTGTTCGGAATAATAAACTGATTCCTCTTTCTGTCTTCGTCTGTCTCTCTATGATATTTATTGCCTTTCTCAAAACGTCGTACGCCCACCCTTATCACAGCTCCGCAATCGCGCAATATGCGACAAGTGAGTATACACGCATCGAGGCAAAAAGAAAATACAAGATTTATGATTAGTCCGCCAAAGAGGAAGAAGACCAGGGCTGGCTCGAGGAAACAGATCGCTCCACGCTACGATGCACTCGTGCAATCGTTAATCGAAGCCCCAGTCTTTCTTCGCCGCAGGAACGAAACTGTGTCGATACTATCAGTAGGCTCCAAAGGCGGGTGAACTGACCGTAACGATGCCAATAACGATTTGCCGAGGTATCGATCGCAACCATTTTATCAATACGGGAGAAAACACCTCCGAAGAGATAATTAAATTACCGCTAGACCAAGCAGATCATAACGTCGCGTCGCAAAAGATTCTTGATTATAAGATTTTCGCGATGTGTTTACCACTTAAAATTAAACTTAATACATATTTTTGTGATATTTTCATTTATATATGTATTTAACATAATGATCAAAATTAACGTCCAAATAGATTTTCTTAAGATTCTTCGAAAGAAGAAGAATTAATTTAGAAAGAGGGATATAAATAAGAATATTAATTTAATGGTTGGTAAATGATTTCTATCAGAAAAAGGAACAGTGAGTCTGTGGCATTCCGTAGAGATATAATTAAGACGTGCGGCATATCAACAAGATTACTTGTTGTAACGAGTACGAGGATGATGGGACGACATGTTGGGTAGACGCAAAAGTTAAAAAGCAGCGTGACTAGACATATAGGTTGCTAGAATTAAGCGTTTTCCCACAAGTTGGATCCAGTCTCGTTGTTTTATGTTATGTTGCTATATTACCGAACCGGTTAAATAACGCGTGTATATTCAAATATCGCTGCGAAGACGACGATGACTGATATTCCCTCGCAGCATCCACGCGAGGATCACTTTAAAACCATCATCTGGGTACGTATTATGGAATTATTTGAATTAATGGATTCTGTGATCGGGAAATTATTCAATTATTCTCGATATTTTTTTATTATGTTTTCTAAGAAAAACGCGGAATAATTTCGATCGGAATCCGTTCCATGAACAATACGTGCCCTGCTTACTAAACGACCAATTAATACGACACGTTTCGTAATGCTACTCTATTGGTCGACATACTCTACATATATTATGGAGTTATTATAATATTACAATTTAATTTATAATTATATAAACTGATCTCCTTGTATCCTGATTATGTCGTCCTCGAAACAGGGTGTAATTATTTTGGGCAGATATTATCGCGAAAGTGCCGGTAAAGATGACAGGCCAAAAGAGAATGTGTAATATTGCTATAAAGCTATTTTTATAAATCTTAACGTTATTTGTACTCACTATATATGTAGTGAAAAAATATTATTCATCTAATTTTATATATTTCTTATATAAATGCAGAAAAATACATATATTGTTGAATATACATCTCTTGAATATTCAATTTTAATGTGAGCATGTATAAAACAGTGTCGCATTTAAAATATGAATTGAATCAAAGCTTTTTAATAGAATTTTCATTTTCTAAATAAAAATAGAAATTACTCTCTAATGACACACACTTAAACAGTTTTATTTTCGTATTTCTTTATAGAACTGACTATTTAATGAATAAGATATTACAACTTAAAAAAGATGTACTGGCAGTATTAATACTGATCAATTATTTATTACCTGAGAATTAAAGTCAGAGACATAGAAAACTAATTTTTTAATTCTACACGATTTGGTGATTTGTGTTCTGCATATATATTTCTTTTCTTCGAAAAACTAGGAGCAACAAGAGTAATCAGTTATAATATTTATATTAAAAAATTGTTTTTAATGCACAAATACTTGGTAAAGATGTTAAAGTATATGTATAAGAATAAATTAATAATTTTTATATATATATTTGTTAAAGTAATGAAAATTAACCCAGAATCATATCTAATAAAAAACCGAAAATTCGTCGTATATAATGTATTAGGATTAATATATCTTTTTTTATAAACATGATATATATCTTTAAAAAATATTGATATAATATTGATTTTTTCAGGGATTCACCTACAAACGTAGACGATGAACCTCGTTCTTTAAGTGTAGGAGTGTCTTATTTATATATATATATATAATAAAAAAAAGATTTTGTGGCCAACGACACGTGCGGTCTGCCCTCGCAAAATCATTTTGTTCTGGCTGTTTTGAGATTAATTCTTTTTTCGCCGGAATAACCTTTTGAGTCGCGCCCAACGCACGCATCTGCTTTATTTTACTCCTATTCTCTTGACGTCTGAACGCGAGCGAACGAACAACTCGTCCGTCCTCTTTCTCTCTCGTCGGTCTCACTGCGTGCTACAAACGGCCTTTGAATAGCGTCTAGTTTTTGTCGAACAACTAGTTTTACCGGGGGTTTTCATTCTTCGTTCTATCCGCAAGCACATTGAGCAACCATGAAAATTAATCTCGCTGGTTCTCTCAATGCTGTAAAATTCGAATGAAAGTGAAAGATGTTCGGAATACACAAAAACCGCCACAGTTCAATGATTAATAATCAACTGATTATCTTTCATATTCGTTGTTATGACATCGCGTTTTACTAAATTATTATTCGAGACAAGTGTAATACTTTTTTATCTTAAAATTGTTTACTAAAGAATAAACATAATATAAAAAATATATAACAACATAATTTCTTAAAATGATTATTATCTATCTGTTATACAATAAAATATACATCACAATTATTTTGATCTATTAATATCTATTACAAATTAAGAATTTTAATCAATCAAATTCTTGTTATGTGATTGATTCAAATATATATGTTTAATACGCAGAATTATATAAAAGAGGAAATAATACATAAACTAAAAAAAGAGAAGCAGTTTCACAAGATAATAATTTCTTATTTCTTTTTTAATGTGTAATGGGAATATATAATAATAATAATAATATTGTAAAACTATACTGCAGCGAAGCATCAATTAGTAGTAATTTTTATGCGTACGTTACACGAATAAATTTCAATCGACTGTAATAATCCCAAAACGGGATTACCTTGAAACACAAGGCGCATTAATCGACAATGTAAAAAGAACATCGTACAAGGGAAACCATAAAAGTATTCCCAGCATGCAATCTCACCTCAATCACGTCCCTACTTAATATTTTACCTTTGGAAGTTGCACCATAGCTGACAGTAACAGTTCACAAGCGGGAAAATTAACCCCAATTATAAAGTAATATCGACCGACCATTAAAGAAGTACGTTAATTAACGATCCCTTTAACCGGCGCTACCGACGACAGCGTGAATTCGCCTCGTTCGATGTAAAATCTCGCGGTAAATCATCGGAGACCGCTACACTCCACGTGTTTCTTTCCAATACACGTGGCATTTGGAGCGCTTTGACATTCCCAGCATAAAAATTGTAAAGAGATTAATGATCACGCTAAACCCAAACGCGCGAGTTTTAGTATTATCTCTAAAACTTTATCTCGTTTGTAATTCAGTGTTGATACACTTGTGAAAGTAGAACAACCAAATAATGCGTACCAGGATTCTAAAGAAACGTACTCAGCTTTTCAACATTACATTAGAAAATAATACATGTATTTTAGTAATTTTATTGAGATAATTATTTTAATGTCACTTGCATAATATGATGTAACAAAAACAAGCACGTGCAGTATAAGGAGCATAGAGGATAATATCTAATGAAGTTATTTTCAAAAGATAATTTTTATATTATTTTAGATTATTATCTAAATAAAAAATTATTAATTAATATAAAAAGAACGACGTTCATATAAATTTATGTCATAAGAGAATATGAGAATTTTAATATCTCTCTCTCTTGAAATTGGAACGTCATTCTGCGGTCTGGTCATGGAAGGACGGATATTTTATGCTCAATTTTTACATTACATTCCTCTCCTTCTACTTTAAAGGCACAGAATCATATCATTTTTTTTACTTTCAAGATGTTGAAGTGAAATAACGTAATATAATACGGAATATACCGATATGAATAATAAAATATAATACCGCCACGAGAGAGAGAGAGAGAGAGAGAGAGAGAGAGAGAGAGAGAGAGAGAGAGAGAGAG
>NW_017275965.1:4783986-4841846 GCF_001594065.2 Cyphomyrmex costatus | reverse complement strand
AGAGAGAGAGAGAGAGAGAGAGAGAGAGAGAGAGAGAGAGAGAGATAATATAACAAAGATAAAATAATATTTTTTACATAAAAATGCGTGCATGATATTAAAATGCGATATTAAATGTGACTCATATAAAATATTCTCAAACAGAGATATAAAAGTTGCTTAGATTATTAAAAACCTGATCAAAAAAATTCATTAACTTTCATATTTTTTTAATTTTAATAATAACGAAAAACACTACGAATAAGTCTTTCTAAAAATCATATTCAGTCATATAATCCTTAAAATCTTCATTTTTATCAGATACAACTATATCAGATTTGACTCCAGTTACAATACAATTGGATATATGTAAATAGAGATTGTAGGGGATGAAAATTCCATCGACTTCTCCTTTGCGCTTATATCCGCGGAGGATGAGCGCGTAAGCACGTTTGTCTAGTAAAATGCAAATTTCCGACGTTAATAATTTCACCAACGAAGAAGTTAATTGAATAGAGAAACTAATGACTTTTGCGAAGCTTAGAACGTCACTTTATCGACGCCGTGGGCACTGTTAGCAATTTTGCTGCTTCATTTCAAAGTATTCTATGTTACCGTTCATGTGAAATATTCCACACATAACCGAATAAATTATTAGCAGATTATGTTCCCCGTTTAAAAAATAATCTTCGCCATTCTTTTTAATAAGTGCGTAATAAATGTACATCATTTATAGGCAATAAAGGCATTTTTTTATGTTTATATATGTTTATAGATAGACACGTATAATTTCGCATAGTCTTTTAAAATACGACGTTAAAAATAATTGAGAAATTGCTACGTCAAAATAAAAAAGCTAATACATTCACAATTATAACTTATAAAAATGTCGTAAAAAAAGTAATAATACTTTACAGTTAATTTTAAAGCTACAAAAATAACTTTAAATAAAGTTTTTCACTTAATTTATAAGTAAACTCATTTAAGCAATTATTTCTATCAAATCATTTTTGAAAAAAATGTTAAATTAAAAAATATATGGTCTTTCTTTCAAATATTAAATTGCGAGAAAGACAATTCAGTTTATATCTCAAAAACAAACTTTATTTAAGTTCTTGAATAGAATTACGATTGCGAATAATAAACATCAAATTAATTCTTAAGATCTTTATCAAATCGTATTAAAACTGGTTTTGGCTGAGTTCTTCGGTAGAAGCTCTATTAAATACCAGCCTTAAAATAATATGCGATATTTATGCAATATACATATCATTTCATGGCGTCTATTTAATTAAATATGTATTTATTTGAGATATATGTATATATATGTAACAGAGACTTAAATATAGAACACAAAAGTGTTTCCTCGCAATATTGATCTTTTTAATTTGAAATTCAATTAAGTTTAATTGTTGCGTACAAATAATTTAATCCCTTTGTATTGAAAATTTGCAATTGAGTGAAATTAATTGCTACTTTTGACGAAACAAAATATATAGTGTGATAATAAATCGCATCTACCGGCGTTTGAAACGTAATGTATATTTCTATATATTATATAATACATATGTACATATAATATAAATAGTGAGTACAAATTTGTATATATATATATATATATAGAGAAAATTTTTATTGAAAAATAAACATTAATTAGAAGTTGTTTTTTCATTGATTAATCAGAAATTTTATACAATATGTACGTTTTGTTATGATGTAAATAAAAGAATTTCGCGGGTTTATAATTTTAGAAACTAATTTTTTTGATTGTACGAATATTTTTTGTAAAAAAGATTTTTTTTTAATTTACTTTAAAAATGTTAAAAAAATATATAGTCTTTCTTTCAGATATTAAATTTTTATTTTTAAGAGAGCAAATTCAGTTTTAAGCGAGAAAATTTAGTTTGTGCCTCAAAACAAACTTTATTTAAACAAACTTTAAAAAGTAAAAATATTAATTAATTTTACTAATAAAGAATAAAATAGATTATATACTTGCCAAAAAAAATTTGTTTAAGTGTAATTAAAATATATTATTTTAAAAATAAAAAATTGTATCATTTATATATAAACATATTAACCATAAAAAGTATTTGTATGATCAAAAATTTAGAACAAACATTCATTAATGAATACCCTTTATACATATTTTTTCGTCGACAATGTAAAATTTTTATCCTTCTGCCTTCGAATATTAGTGTAAATTTTTATCAGATTCGCGTAAAGGAGGCCACGGCAGTGTCGCGCGCTTGGCTTAGCGCGTCTCCAGATATTGTTTTGGAATTATAAAAATTTGAGAAAATTCTTACACTTTTGTGGAAGCTTTAACAACGAGTTTTTACTATTTCAGAAGTTTCGCATTTTATTTTTTTTATACATTAAAATTATCTACCCGATTTTTACAATAAAAAAGTCGACTATGTCTTTAAAGTCCAACATTACCAGCATGCCAGTAAACGAGAAATATATAATATATGTAGCTTATATATATTTAACTGTATATATATATATATATATATATATGTAATTTGTTGGAAATTTTTACAATATTTTGTACTTACGTTTGAAACGAGAAAAGCTTCTCATCGGAAACCGGAAACTACCTAGTTATTTTATAGTCCACTCACCAAAGTTTGTTTGAAACCAAGAGGAACCGAATATTCCACGTAAATCTGTTTTACGTAATGAAATTTCGAAGCGAGGTAACAAGCTGAGTAGCATGTAGCCTTGATTTATTTCGTATATACGACGGGCCGTTGGACGTTACGATCATTGCGTATATAGTGTGTATACTGTGTGAAGGTTGCCGCGACCGCTGTGCCTTGAGCAGGCAGTTAAGCCTACAATGTGCTTTCTGTTTCCTGTTCTTGCTTTTTGCTTGTTATCTTATTTTTCGTTTTCTATCATCCGAGAAAAGTTAACGAACTTCGGAAGAAACAAGAAATATAATTGTCAATAAAACGATTGCAAAAAGACAAGAAAGTAAGAGGTAAAAAGCAAGGAACAAGAAATAAAGAGCACATTATAGAATAAGTTTTAGCGTCGCACTTCACTCCGTATATCCGTCACATTATTACCTTTCGAAACGCGATTCTTCCCAAAATTCTTTCCCAAAATTAGATAATATTACTGCACACGATAACTTGGATTTTATTATAAGCAATGAGTACGTAAGTTTATCGAGACTTCTTACCTGAACAGACACACCGCGTAATTAATTCATTCGCTTTACGAATCGAAACGGCAAGAAACGCGACGTTTTAAAAATGCAACGTTCAAGCAACAAACAAGTTGACAATCATAGCCGAGAATGCAAGATTTTTACGATTTTAACACTCTCGCCTGTCATTTATACTTTTCACGTGTGCTATATAATAGAAAGCTCAGTTTATCATATCGTAATTTTCGTGCCAATTCTTTCTTTTAGCGTCTATTCTTGTTTAAATTCGAATTCTCGCGTCGTGTTATTAAAATATCTGCAGTATTAGATAATATTGGAAGTACCGTATAAAGTATTGCGCGATTGCGATTTTTTGAAACACATTTTCGACCGAGTTTTCGACAATTAGCTCGCGCGTGATTCACATTATCGCAAGTTCCGTGCGAACATCGCCACAGAACGCGGCAGGAATCGCCAGGGGGGAGTGGGGGACCGTGGGCGACATCGGTTAGTAACGCCTGGTGACGCCGCGACCGCCGCGATAGTGGAGTGATCGTTAGGTGAGTAATTACAGTAATTCTCATAGATCCATTTACTTCCCTATAGTCAATCAAATCGATCTATAGTAACGATTCAACGCAGCTGGCGTTGCTGCAATGTTGTTCGAAAATGTTTCTCGTTTATTCGAGTGGACTTGAGATGAAGAGGTTAGAACGATTGGCGATTATTGAAACATGTGTAATCGTAATCCGGACAAACGCATTATCAAAAGTGCATTCCACTTAATACTTGCAACGCTCATGGAATGTCCTTGTTTATCAAATGTTAAACACGGACAAATGATACTCGCGATCGTTGTGAACGTCAAGTGAAATGCACTCCGTCTAGAAGAAATCTTTATGTTTCTTATGGTTAGATTTTTTTTTGATACGTATGTCTCAAAAAGACGTTATAATGTCTTTATGATGTCTTTTAAATATGCTTTGTGTTATATTCAGTTTTAAATATTTCGGTTGGCAAACCTTTTGTAAGTGTTTACGTTTTTATAATGCCCGGAGCGTTATTTTGTTTACCGTAGATATAACTGTGCTATGTCGCTATCATTCATAATCCAACACCAGAAGTAGCAGCGCGTATGCCTCCTCTGCGTCGTTGTAATAATTCAAATAATAAAAAACCGCAACGTATAAATCTTTTATTACTAATATTTCATATATTTTATATCTCTTATCATCGCTACTTTCATAATCAGTCTATCGCAAGTATTTATACGCACTAAAAATACATTAATATTTCTACAACTAATTGTAAGTAAAGAATAATTGTTAAAATAATTAATTATTTTATTTCATTTTTCATTTTACTTTTTCTCTAATATTTTTTACATAAAACGTTCTATCAGCATTTTTATATTTTTTTTACGTTTGTTGCTAATTTTATCGAGTTTTTTTTTCATTGACCATTTTCTCTTACAGATACATGGGCCTATTATCCGAGGATCTGAAAGCCGGACGAATTAGTTAACTTCTCGTCGATTTAACTGAATAAACGAACCGCAGCTGATTTGTCGCGTTGCGTTCGGGAGTGCCGCCAAGTAATCGGACTAAAAGATTTTTTTAAACTTATTCCTCTCTTTCCATTCTCCAATTATATCCTCGTTCGTGCCGATAGTTACACTTCTGATAAAATTGGTACATTTTAATTTGAAGTGCAACTTATCCGACAGAACTGGATATCTTATCATGACCGTTTATAAACGGGAGTGTTGCGTGAAAAAAAATTTATTGACTATTAGTCCACGCGCGATTGTAATAATTCGCGAGGGTTATGTAATCTGAAGAAGGGACTCGACAACCTGAGAGGAAGAGAGGAGGCTTAGGAGAGGCATCGGGCACCGACGGAGCAATCTTGGGGTGAGTATTTTATTATTTATTATCAGTTTATGAACTATTTATTTAGTTAATTATTTAGATGTTTTGAACAAGAATTAGGGAAAAAGTTTTATATATGAATAGAATTTATATTCAAGAAATACAATCTTTTCGCGAAAATCAATATAATTTTATTTTATTCAGTATCTTCTTAAAAAAAGAACAGAACATTCAGCGCATACAGTTAATTCTTTTTTAGATATTACGATTATGAATGCTGCTATAATTTAAATCTTATATTTGTGTGTTACAGAATCAACGGAATCAACATTAGTCATCGTAGCTGATAACTCCGCTGTTGCACATTAATATTGGTGAGTGACGAAAAAATTTATAATATTTTACATTGCGACAACAAATTTATAAGAAAAACTACAGTTAATTTTACATATACATACGATACATCTGCATTTTATATTTCAATGTAATAATAACAGTATAATATATCACAAATAAATATTTTATAAATCTGTTGCATTAAAATGGGCTAAAACAAATTCTAAAGAACATTTAATTTTTTCTGGATTTCGATTATTATGCATGCGAGATTTCGAATGCATTCGTATCTTTATACGTACAAAGCTTGCAGAAGAAAGAAAAGTAGAGCTCGTTATAGTGACATATTATTTACTCGGAATATTCTGGTGTGTATTTAGTTTATATATAAAAGCAATTAAAAATTAATAATGTTTTGATACATTAATATTATTTGAGCATAATTAATGTCAATTACATTATAATAATAATTAAATTTCCGAGTTTATATATATATATTAATTAGGTAAATATTAGAAAAAAATGGAAAAATAGATAAAAAATAAAATAAACTACGAGCGAAATGTTTTATGATACAACAATTAGATAAAACTACAAGCTGAGATGTATTATATAATATAAAAATTAGGTAAATTTTATTCAAATCTCTCGTGGTATTTTATGAATAATAAAGAAATGAAGATTATACAATATAATAGCATATTTACATCATTTAAATACAAAATGAAAAAAATAGAAAAAAAAGAAACATACACGGAGCATAGGAAAGTATTGTAAGCTTTATTATTATACATATAATATGATACGTAAATACTATTATTTTATTATTATAATATTTATTTCTTTCTTTTCTTAAATATTATCACATCATGAGATTTATATTTTTATATCTCTCCAGAATCAAATATTATGTAAATCAATGCAAAAAATTGACAATTCAGAAATTCTTTTGAAATATATCTATATACTATAACATACAATGCAATTAATCATTAAAAGATAAAGATATTTTAAAAGTTATATATTTGGTTACATAGAGAGAGAGAGAGAGAGAGAGAGAGAGAGAATGTCTTATTTATCAAATTTATTTAACAAAACGTTTGCGCACTAATAATTATTGCAACTTTATAATTTTTATAACGTGCCAATTTCATCTTAATTTTTTTTATAGTTTACCTATCTCTATAGATAGCTTGGCTTGCAAAATTAAATAATGTGAGATCTAAAAAACTCTTGTTGTGGAACAAACGAATTTTTTAAAATTATCTTTAAGTTTAACAATTTTGCATTAAAATAGCTGATTATGAAATAAAATATTTTTCTAACATTATACATCAAAATTAATTTTAATAACGTAACTAATGTAGTAAAGGAATATATGTATTTATATAAATTCACGTGAAGACATATATTACACGAAATAACACAATAACAAAATCATAATAGTATTAATTATGATAGAAATTTATCATCTTTTTGGCTTTTATTTATACTAAATTTTCCAAGACCCCAGAGGCAATGAATAAATCTTATCTGGCTAGAAGATGAATTATGTAAGGTATAATTAAGGCGATCTATTTTTTTCGCGATACAAATGCTTCGATGATTTTGATTACCAAATCGAAAAAATTATATTGATTGAGCAATTAAAGAATGCTTCGACCATTTGTAGTATCAAGCGAACCGTAACCTATATCATAAGATATTGATAAATGATACGTAATGTATGTGTCAACATTAAACAATACGAGTGAAAGGTATGCAAGGTAGGCGTACAATATTTTTTCACACACGTGTACGTAATAGGTAATAGATGATCAGAAACGAAATATTATCGTCATATTAAATTCCAATCCTTCATAAATTAAAATCTCGACTTATTGCAAATGAAACTCTGATTCGCACATCATTTTCTAAGTGTCGAGTAATCACTGGTAGAGGATCTTGCTGGATTAACTAGTACGTAGGGCCCCTTCATGAATCGTGTATGATATCCGCGATTGGTGTACTAGGTGGGATTATAGATAGAAATGTGGATAGGTAGATCTCGAATAAGGATGCGGGTAGGCAAGCTGCGAATAGAAAGATACGCATGGACATAATTCGCGCGATAATTTAAAAAGAATTTATAATATAATTACAAATTTTAATTTGTTTGTTTAAAATTAAATAATTGATTTAGAAATGAAACATTTAATTATAGGGACATATTTTATCGTGAAATTATGTAATTTTGATTATATAATATGTTGTACAACTCATTTACATGTAATATTAATTATATAATAAAAATGTATTATATGAATATTATCTGAATAAATTTTAATGTTTTTGTATTAAAATTTAATACAAAAGTGTTAAAAATAAATGTAATACAAAAGTATTAAAATAAATTATTAAAATAAAATATTAAATTTAATACAAAAGTATAAAAAATAAATTCAGACCTTAATTGCCTTTTTGTATTTAATTCATTTTATATTAATTAAGTTTTAATTTTATATTAATCGGTCAGAAAAATAAAAAATTTTGCTATTTGAAAAGTTTTAAATAAACATTAATGTTTTTCGAGAATATACGGAGAATAACGGAATTCGAAAATCTCTACTGACAATTGAACGATCGACTCGATCAACTAGCTTTTTTTCGAGGGGAACTTCTATCCGTGAAGATGTTTGTTTCCTAATCCTGTGCCTCTTTGTCACGCGATTACGCGGATTATCCGGAATAATTTACACACCGCTACGCGGATATTATTTATACAACCGATAGGAAAAACCGGCGTTACGTGCCTGCTAAGCAATAGAATACCGAATTTACGTACTCAGGCAAGCGTGCGGTTCTTATCTCGTCCGGTTTAATCGTACGTGTTTTTTCCAAGATCGCATTGATAATTTATAAAATAAATACGGTTGGATGTTAAATATATGTTAATTAAAGGTCTGTAAAGTCTATAACCAGCATCCGGTAGCACTTACTCAAACTCACTGTTATTCACCTGGCTTATTCGTTATAACTGCGCATACCATGAATTCTCTACCGATACGTACATTGTACGCGCAACGAATCAGGCGTGCGAGTTCGAAATAAACGAGGACAGTAAGTGCTAATGACTCTTAACGACTCTTTCAACTCTTCCTTCTGTACGTATATATACGTAAATATATTTTCATCTTTATTCGTAAAATCTTTCCTTTAATTATCTTTGTCTTTATCTTTGATGTCATATCTATTCTCCGTGAGATTTATATATTTACTTCTACTTGCATTTCATTAAATTTGAGGAATAAAATTTTAAAGATAGCCTTTATACAATCAAAAATTTAATTAATGATTTAATTCTCTCTTTATTATAAATTTTTTTTTTTTAATAATACAGTTTTATTAATATTATACAATATTTGATTAACTGTATATAAATATTTCTAATTATATAATAAAACTTGAGAGATGTTTATTATGTTAAATAGCAATCTTATTTTTCCGGTAATTTTTTATCAAATTAAAAAAAATTTTTTTGAGAAAACTTAAAAGTAATTCTAAATTCTAAATAATATACATTCTAAGTAATATTCCTCGTATAAACGCTCGCACATTGTTATATACATTCTAAATATTAAATTCTTTGTATATTCTACATAAAATTACTCATATCTCTGTAAACATTTGCATCGTATTTCCTAATTAAGGGAACAATACTCATCCATTTCCACGCCCTGACCGATTTCACACGACTAACACCCTAACAAGATGTTGCTAACAAACCCTGTTGCAAGAACTAGTCAATTATTAGCATTCTGATTACAAGCTTCATGCTTTAATACCTTTTCCGAGCTGTAACTGATTTCACGCGTGTAATTCGATCGATTTATCCCTTACGATATAGCGCAAGTATTTTTCTTTAGTTCGTTACTCGATTTAATGAAATTAATTTGCCTGTGCAAATTGAGAGAAATTGCATGAGATAATTAAATGACATGAACTTTATTTAGACGTAGAGTAAGGATTTATTCTGTAAACAATATGGTAACTTTTATCAGGAAGTAAATAATTAAATGAAACATTTTATACAAAAAGCATCGACAAAATAAATGACTGATTAAACTTTTAACAGAAAAAAATAATTCGATTGTAACTTGAAGACTATAAAAAAAATTAACTTAGTCATTTAAGGTGACGCAACTCTTTCAGAATCTTCCAACTCTCTCTATAATGTTTATGTCCGAAAACGATTTCGAAATCATTAGGTTTCCATAGCCCGTCTCACAGAATAGCGTTGTACAGTTAGTCGAACGACGCGATATATGAGAGGTAGCCGACAGATGTTCGTACCGTTGAAGAAATGCGGGATGAGTCGACGTCCTAGGATATCCGAGCGAGGAAGTCATCTCCGAGCGACGCGACTTGTTCGTCACAGAGGAGATAGCAAATGCGAAACGGCGCGTCGGCAGGTGTTGGCAGATCTGCGCGCAATTCACAGATATGAAATACACGCGGATATAGGCGAGTGTAGAAGCGGTTATCAAATGCGGCCTTTAGAAATATGGACGGTTCTGGGAATAAAAGGGAATGGAAAAGGCGGAATATAGGACGCGCGTTGATGGGAAAACATATTTATGCATTTATGTTGAAGGATATCTAAAGAGTGTAGCGCGATGGCATGAAAATATTTTTGAAGAGATACAAGACTGATTTTTACACATCGCGTGCGAAAATTTATTTCATGGAAGCCGTATTCGTGAAAGATGTTTCATTCATATACGTGCGTGTTATATAATTTAATGCGTTTCGCGCAATATACAGAGTGATCCGCTTAAATAACAAACCTTGAATATATTTCACTTATTTTTAATGGCACGAAAAAATGTTTTAGATGAAAGTAGAACGGTTTTAAGGGGAATGTATGTCAGTTACTTTGTTTTTTTTTCTAAGTGGAAACGCCAAAAAAATATAAAGGGCACTACTCCTTTTTCAAATAAAATTATATGATTTTTTTTTACATACTATGATGTTTTTACATAATATTTATATTCTACATATAAAAATATTAAAGTGAAGATATCAAAAAACTAATGGTGTTTATGAGATATTTTACACTTTATTCCAATACATGTAGACATTAAGTATTCAATATTTATAAACTATTAATTTTTTTAAACATAGTATTAAATATGCAGAATGTATAATAAGTATTCAGAATAATTAGAGAGGAATCAGATTATATAAAAAAATCATATAATTCCATTTAAAAGTAAGTTTAATCTTTTTGGCATTTAATCCTTCACCTAGAAAAAAGTGACCAAAATACGTCCACTTGTTCTATTTTCATTTAAAATATTTCTTCGTATTAAAAATAAATGAAATATTTACATAAAATAAATTCAATGTTTTCGATTTAAGTAAATCATCTGGTATATAAAAATTACTTTATATATTTAAAAAAAAATATTTTATAAAATAAATTTTTAAAAGAGAAAACAAAATATGGACGTAAAAATAGGACATTTCTTTTGTGGCTGGCCTGAATTTGTCTCGGGTCAAAGATTAAAGCATGAACTGACGGCATTAAATTAGTAAGCATGTCGCTTACAAAGTTGTTGAACTATATGCTCGGCTTGTCACGACAAAATACACGTAGCAAATGCACCGCTGCACGCTAAAGCACTAACGCTAAAACACGACAGTGTGTTCACCACTCTATACTACCGTCTAATTAATTACGAGTGACGAAAAACGGCTACCGCGTATAACGACACCAAGAATAGTCGAATATTCGGCGCGCGAAGGGCTTCAAGAATTAAGAGCATCCTTGTCTTTTTCCATTCAGAAAACATTCTTACGTCTGGTTGCGGTTTTATTACGATCTACCTTGAGTAATGATAGGTTATTTAAGAATCTACGAACGACTACATTATAGTTTTCGTAATTTTATAGGATTTATGTAAAACTACCTCGAAACCCTCCTTCTAATGATTTGACATGAAGAATGCAAATAACATGCATCACTTTTTTCCGCATTACACGAATACGAATGTCTCGGAAACTATTACGTGGGAACTAGAAACTCGCTTAGTATTGTATAAAACTTAAATCTATAGGCACTCTAAAACGGTTCAGATATAAATATAATAACAAGATTAAAAATTATAAGCTTCTCTTATCCTAGTAAATTATCAAACAAATAATAACTAGAAGTGGACGGAACCAGAAGTGAAAGCACGTTTTTAAAATTTTATCTGTTGCAAAAAACAGTCTTTTATGCCTATATTATATATAAAAATGCAAACTTTAACTTCAGATACTCCTTTAATTTTTTAAAAATTAACAAATATAAAAATTTTGAAGATGATTGCAAAATCGTTATATTTATTGTCAATTATTGAAAAAAAAAGAAATATTTAAAGTTAGAGTTTAGAATTTTTAATATAAACATAAGAAACTATTTTTTATAATAAATTGCATTAAATATTTCTACTTCTAGTTCTTGTCTGATAAAATACTACATACGATATTTATTATATTTTTTTCATTTTTTTTCTCCGAACATCTGTTTTCGAAAATCTTTTTAAATATTGTTTTTGAAATAATTTCATTTTAAATTCAGAAATTATTAAAAAGATTAAAATGTGTATAATACACAGAAAAGATGAAAAACGAAATTATATTTAACTACACCGTAAAATTTATAAACTCCATTGACAAAAAACCTGCTATAAATCAAAAATTTTTCTTAAATTGCGATGACAATTCCTATATTATTCTACTATATTATTTATTAATAAAAAAAACAGTATTTTTGCTATTATATTAAAAAAAAAGTAACTGTAATACAAAAATTTAGATTTTAACAAATTTACCTCTCATTTCACGACATCGATAAAAATTTAATAGCGAAATATATTATGTTAACATACTGATTACAAAGTTGACCATAATAAGAAATTTCAAAAATTTGACTTAAAAAAGCAAACGAGAATCTAGATTCACAACAATTCAAATGAGACATCGTTTGTTCACGTCAATCCACTGTAATTTTTTTGACATAGTTCCTCGCTAGCATAACGATGATTCGATGATAAATCAAAGTATCTAGGAACTAACTGTACTTTTATCTCGCAATGGTCACGATTCAATCGACTGCGTTCCGGGACAATAAAGAAAAGATGCTCGATTGTGACTCGTGCCATCAAACCAGTCGATTCACGCATCGTTAATCGTTCGATAGGTAGCGTTTTTAAGCTCACGATATTTAACGTTATATTAAAAACAACGATATTTTATAAGGTATATCGTTAAATAATATTTTTTTCCCCGCGAGATAAAAAAAACGCAGATTTTCGTATTTTCTGAGAATTTATGTAATCGATGACTTACTTTCTGAAATAAACTGTAAACTTGCTTCCCATTTGCAACTAATAAATTGTAATTATAGATACAAAAAAATAACATTAGAAACATGACACTTGTAATTTCCATCTTTAGATACTTGAAATCTTGAGATACCTACTTGATCGCTTATTATCTGTCATTATAAAATATAACGGTATTTTATGATTTCGATAACGATATTTAAATAAATGGAAACAGATGTAATCCTTTTTTCAAAATGATTGCGTATCTAAACAACGTAGAATGCGATTCGTAAATCCTTGCTGCATCCAGAATGTTCGTTTACATACATTGACTGGAATTCTACAGTTGTCGTGTTTTTTGCGACAACGTGTAAGTTGACGTGCACCTTAATTAAGCCGGCATCGAGAGCATGGCAATAAAGAACGACTTTATGTTTTAGCGCCAGTAAAGTTTACTTTTACTGACGAATGCATTCAATATCGGACTGGTTTTCTTTCATTCGAATTTTAAATTTTTACGTTTCTTATCGTCATATATACATGTCATATATGCATGTGCACAGATATTTATAATTATTTGTTTATTATATATTTTATATGTCAACGGTTTTCTTTTTATTTGAAAATTAAACTAAATGTTCTCTCTAATTGTAATAATTATTGAAAAAGTAATTTTCAAATTATTTTAACTGCCTAATCTTAAGAATGTTTTCATTATTACTTTTCGCATTTATCTTTTTACAAATAAAAATCGTAACATAATAATTTAATATTGAAATTTTATTTGTATCTTTTGTATTTAATCATCATGTCGAGAAATAAATTACGCGCTGCTGTTAAACCATTTAGTAGTTAAACAACTTCATCATACAGTAGTGAATGTAGCTTCGTTTACTTCGCGCCTTGTTACGATTGTAGTTTCATATGTGTTTATCTGATGAGCAGATAATGTGTTCAACGTCTCTTATGTCCCGTTACAATTTAATGCCTCTAACTAAAGACGTAACATATTAGCAAATACTAATCACGTGATTGTCGTTGCAGTAATATATGTTCAATGGAAACATATCGCTCTTTGTCAGAAACTTGTACTTATTTTCAATGTCAAAAGTATAATAATTCTACAGAAATCGGAATTTATATTTTTATCGCATAAGTTTTTCGTTGAAAATTATTGATTAGTCTTATTTTTATATACATGATCTATTAATTCACATGAATCTTTTATCAAATAAATGCGTGCATGCATTTATTAATTAAAGAAAAAAAAAATCAAGTACTAAGGAGAAAAGCATCGATTAATAAATAAAGATAACTTTTCACGTGAAAGGAGGCCAAGAAAGTGAACGACAGGTAAATGTAACAACGAATAGCAACGAGCAAGGCGTAAAAGGTTCTGGTGGAACGGGAAAACGATCTGAGAACAGGTGAATGAGCGCGAGAGAACTCGGCTATTGACGCATAATTATGTGCACACCAGCGTGAGTTTGCATGTGCACGTAATGTTTCATGCCGGGTCAAAACCACTCGCGAAGCTATACCTAGACATCAGATTTTTTTCAAATGTACACGAATTCGCACATTTTTTTGCAACATAGAGTTTGTCCCGACGAATTGCGAGCCTGCTTTACGATTTAACTCAACACAACTCAGCTTCAAGAGCATGGAATTAATTTGTCATAATTAAACGATAATTATAGGATGTCGCGCGATCAAACGTTGATTTTGATTAAGCTTTCTAATATATAAATGGTTTTTTTGTGTTAACATTGAGTACGAAGAATAGCAGAATAGTGTCGATGAAAGTATTATATGAAGTACCTACCTATACATTTTGATTTATAAGACTTGTCCTATATAAAAATAAAAAGTTAGGAAAGAATATAAATATGTAATGTTGCTGCTCAGAAACAGTATATCTATATTATTGTCAAAGTTATACGTACACTTATATGTGTATGACATATTTCTCTTATATTCTAGCGAATAAATTTTGATATATCGATCTTAGTTAAAACTATTTTGTACTGAGCATTAATTCAGTTTTTGATTTTATGCTGTACTCTACAAATACCAGTAACTTTAGTCTCGCGTTTCTGAAGATTAGAAAACAGACGTGCTCCATTACGGAGGCGATCGTATTTCCCTGTCGCGTTACACAGCAGAAGCCGCGATCGAAATAACATCAGATGACGGAGAAAAACGGGTTCTCTCCCCCGTGTGAGTAAATATTAATAAATCCATAAATCCGCATACGTCCTCGAAACAGGATTTATATAAGCAGTCGATCGAATCACAGCTAACACATTGCTATCCGGGATTCGTGCCAGTAGATTACGGGTAATCGCCGCGGGAGAGTCGAAAATATGCTGTCGGCATCCATGATGGACGTGATAAATATGTATCGCCGCATTTTTTTACTCGCGACGCATAATTTGCGAAAGAATAATAGCAAAAGTTTCTCGTGGCTGACGCGTGTTAAGTTCGGAAAGATGAACAGAAGAGTAATCTCTTCGTAAATTGACTATAAACACTAGATAATTTTTAAAATTATCCAATAAAAATAAGCAATATTAAAATGTTTTCCTATTTACTATTTAATAAAATTATTTCTATATATATTAATAATTAAATCGCAATTAACGTGAACGATTTGCAGTTCTATCTATATTCTATTTATTATTAACTTTATAATATATATATTTATTTATGTCTAATTTTATTTATTTATTTACTATTTAATTTATTTATCTTGTGTGCAGATTGATATTCATCAATTATTATTTTCTTCGACGATTATTTATTTTGGGTTTTTACTACTTTTCTTTAAAAATTTTTTTTTTAAATATGTCTTATTTTTAATAAATATATTATAAGGAATAAGAAAGATTTAATATGGGAAAATTGAAGTAAAATAAATTATTTATTTTATCAGATTTGCATGAGAAATCAGATACGATGTAGTCTGAAAAAGATTTTGAATCTTTATTTTGTCCTTTTTTCTGTATTATTTACAGATTTAACATATTCTTTTTAGAGTTACATATTGTAATTAATTTATTATGCAAATTTTTTATCAGATGATAAAAAATTTATCTTATTATAATTTTCTTATTGAATTAGGTAACAGTGTTTTAATTTGCTATCATTAGACAATTTGATATTTAATAAGATTAAATAGCGTTATAATATTAAATAATATAAAGCTATAATATATAAATAAACATACCAGAACTAATTTTTAATCATCGAAATTTTTACTATGCTAAAATCAACATTTACTTAATTAAAATGTCGGTGAATTGACTTTCAGATATATCTGAAGTATTAAAATTTTTCTTTTAAACTTTTTAAATCTAATTATTTAATAAAATGTTATTGTATATTTTTTGTCAAAAGTTTTGCACTCAGGATTTAATAACTAAAATATCTATGTTTATGACTAAAATAGTCTTTCTCTTTCTCAAAATGTCTTTTAAGTAAGATAATTCCACGTCAAATAAAAAATTTGCCATTAAAGTTAATTACTATTATTAAAATTACGTAATTGAGAAATATTTTCCCATTGTAAATCTATACAGTTCTTGTGACAAGATCTAAAGATATGCAAAAATAAACCATGCTTCCCCGAAGAAGAAGCCATTGGACTCACAATGGTAATTCCGAAGCGACTGCAATTTCACGTCTTATTCGGTCGTCCTTGAACGCAAGTATGGATAGGCAAGCAGGATTTTCCAGTAGCCGGTGAAGAGGCGCCTCTTCCTCCTCCTTCTGCCTACTCTCGAGCACGTTCTTCACACGTAAAAATCCGGTTTTCCGAAGCGCAGAGAGTATCTCCCTTCGTCACACGCGTAAATACTTGACGTTTTAACGAGCGTAACACCTTTATTAGCATCGTTCGCATCACTTGCGCGCAAAGTTCCGCCGATGATAAAACCCTTTTAATAATAACGATATTCAATGAGTTCTCTAGCGTCTTCTTACTTTTCCGCGCGAATTCTTTAGCGAGTCTCGCCAACGTCTCGTAGACAAGAGTCCTCTTCAAAATTGACTCCGCGATGATTCACCGTTCGCAAGAGACTGCGAATAGTCCACGTAGAAACCGCGAAGAATTCCGACCGAAAGCAAAGACCTCTTTTTTCAGCACGGATTCCACTAATAGAAAAAAGAAACCGTTTACCGCGAGTTTTTCTCAGGACGACGCTCATGAGAACTCGAAGAGAAGACACGCACCGCGCTCGCGGACCGACGCGGCACTTAGGTGTCTGAAGGTGCCTCAGGTGAGACGCCAGGTGGGTACCAGGAGAAAAGGCGCAGCGGGCCCTCTCCTCTCCTTGTCTCGACCGGTCCCACCGCACCCGGCGAGCTACGGACAAGGTTTATGGCGAACGAACGGAATCCAAGCGTTCTCTTCTACGTCCTAGGGAAGAGCGGAGGCGCCTCTGTTGGGTCCGATGATCTCCTTGCGGGGCCCGGGCCCTTTCGAAGTTCCCTACTTTATCGATAAGGAGGAGACTTCAATGCGTGTACAAATAAATGAATAGATCGGCAAATCAGGTTAGACGGGATTGCTCGTTAAGTGCAAATCTCATTAAATCATATTGGACCGAAAGAATTCAATGAGATTTAAATATATTTTACTTATATTTAATTTTCAAATAAACTTCTCGACACATCTGAAGATATAGATGTGATCAGTTTTAACATTTTCTTGAACGTATGTTTCAAACTCGATAAAAAATATGTTTAAAAAGCTATAAGAAAATTAAAATCACGTTTACGTTAATTATAATAATTTTTTGTAGCGCTTTCATTTTATCTAAAATTTAGAAATATGAAAATTAATTTAATGTTAACTTTTAATTAATTTATATAATAATTAATTTTAAATTATTCATAGACAGATAATAGAGCAGGAGAAAATATAATTATTAAACATTTATATTAAACTGCGAGATACTTGAAAATTTATACTCAGACAATTTTAAAAGAAGATCGTATATATATACGATCTTCTTTTAAAATTGTCTGAGTATAAATTTTCAAGTATCTCGCAGTTTAATATAAATGTTTAATAATTATATTTTCTCCTGCTCTATTATCTGTCTATGAATAAATTAAAATTAATTATTATATAAATTAATTAAAAGTTAACATTAAATTAATTTTCATATTTCTAAATTTAAATATATATATATATATAAATCTAGTATAACTATGTTAAATCTTATTGGACCGTGAGAGTTTAAACTAAATACCGATGAAAACATACATAACGGTCAAGGTAGATCTTAGATGCTTCTAATATATAATTTCATGTGAATTTATATGCTACGTATGTAGATTCTTATAACTGTTAGATTGATAGGCAATTTACTAGTACTGCGGTAGTTTATTAGAGTTTGTGTTGTAAGATTGAAAAAAATTTCGACGCGTATTTAAGAATCTACATACCTAATATATAAATTCACACGAAATTATATATTGGAAGCATCCAGCTTGATCGTTACGGTTATGTTCTCATTGGTATGTAGAATAACTTATATAGTTTTTTTTAATATGTAGATATAATTACTAAGAAAATCATTAATCATTGTTGACTTATTATCGAGTGTTATTTTTTTTAGTTATGTGGGTGAAACTTTAAGTACCGCATTGTATTGGTGTAGTATAAAAAAATATGAAAAGATGAGTTCGGTAATGAAATAAATAGCGACTATGGAATCGGGAACGTGGAACAACTTAATATTTCTAGGTGCGTGACGTTGATTGTTAATTTGCACGTACTCTGTCGGCCGTAATTAATTGTATCAAGAATAATGCAGACATTACGTATGAACGTTTCAACATTCGATATTGGTGGTAATGGAATTAGCGCGACGAATTCTACTGCTACAATTAATCATATATATCTATTCGTGTTATATCGCGATTGCAATAATTATAAATAATTTTCCAATTGAATCAAATTATTGCAAATAACTTATTTATATCTTCCACGACATAACTAAAATTGTAATTGGGCAATAATAAGTTTCCCTTTCATTTAAAAATTACCGCCATGGTTTATGGTGAGCGTTAAGGAAGAATCTCAGTTCTCTTGCACGCATCAGGGACCTCTGCTGAGTTCGATGATCTTTACGCGCTGCGAGCCCCGTTTCCGAGGTCTCTCCCTTATCGATCACGATATCGAGGTTTCTCCGATCCTTCGCTCTAATGAAAGCTCTAATAGGAAATTATGCAGCTCAAACGCATTCTCCGGCAACAAGTGGCGAGCACGAGTTATGAGTTGCGGCACGAGTTAATTGCACTCGAATACTAATAATATCGTGAGTTATTCGCCACACCGGATGTTAGTTATGATTTATTTTCAAGTTTCCTCAGTTATAATGCAAATATTTTATTATAATATAAATTGTATATATACGTGTTAAAGTTGCAAATTAAATCGAAGATGGAAAAAATCCAATAAAATTTCTTAGAAACTTCTCATCTTATCGGTGTTTTCTATACATATAATAGCTTTTCTTAAAGAAAAATGGAGAAATATTTTTTTTAAATTCTTTTTTAATTAAATAACATTTAATTATTATAAAAATATCTAATCATTCTAATTATTACAAAATTTTTTCAATAAAAATATGAAAATTGGAACAAAAATGTACACGATAAATGAAATTTGAACATTTTTCTATTAAATACGCAGCGGAGTGACTCAAGCTTTTCGTTCTTTTCCGCTTTATGATTTTTCATGTAATTTTCAAAGATAGAATTGACACAGAAATTTGCTTTTCCTCCCGTTTAAAAGGAAGATAGTTTAGCGGGTAAAAGCATACTTACTTCCAGTCGGGTAGTCAAGTCGGCGTTTCTGCAACATATATAGGATAGAAGACACGTAAATTAAAACCCGAGTGAAAATGTATTTGAAAATTTAATTTTACAATAAATTTTACTTATAATGTATTTGCAGTGCAAACTGCACCGGGCGCAAATTTAAAAATAAATAAGAAAATCTCGAGAGTAATTAGGATAGTTAAGAACATAAAATGAAAATAAGCCTTGTAAAATTAATATGTTCGTAAACATTTCTTTTTCACAATGTGGTTGATAAAATAAATTTTAATTAACATATAAATACACCGCTCCACTTGTATACGTATTATATACACTCACCTCGTAATCACACGTTGGCAGATTTACGTTCTTCGTCTGCATTTTCTGTAAAGATGAAAGAAATAATTGTAGACTTGTAATATTACAAATTTTTTATTTGTAAGTTACACAATATGAAATCGAAATTGCATTATTTTGTTGACCACTTAATCTCTCTCTCTCTCTCTCTCTCTCTCTCTCTCTCTCTCTCTCTCTCTCTCTCTCTCTCTCTCTCACCGATATTTTTATAACATTTGCTTAAATTAAAGTCTAAAGTTCATGTTTTATAAAATGAAAAGTTTATATTGTACATTAAAATTCAAATTTTATACAATATATTCATAGATTTAAGATTCTCATTTAACATCAGATTATTAGTATTCTTATAAAGATGCTTATTAAAAGCTATTAAATTGCAATTTAATGAATGATATTACACTGATTCTGCTCATGATTGCGTTTCAAGACTAGACGCAATTTGCAGAATCATATATGTATACGTAAATTTACACAGGGATATTTAAATATTAAGGTCCATTTTGACCAATATAGGATTTCTCTTATTCAACTAAATTTTATGTTTTGCCTTGTCAGTTTTGCTGATTTCTTCCAATTTCTCCTACATTTCTTACTGAAAATAGAGCAAGACTGCAACTTTTAAGCAGAAAATAAGATATCACGTTCTGCAAGCACAAGCAGCCAACTGCATACGCAGCGACCTACATTTTTATTTTTATCATAATTCGATAAGAATTATAGTAATAATAATGACTAAATAAATTTATTATTTCTATTATTTACAAGTGCTTGTCTATATTTGCATCTATCAAATCTAAACATCTAGCGAACAGATGTTGTCGAATATTTCAATGCGCGCGCATGTTTATAACATATACGATCGATCGCAGCCGTAAAAATGAAAAGTGATACGAGGCCAATGTGAAACTCGCACAAACAACAAACAAAGTTAGATTCTGTAGAATTGACCAGAATGTGGCCGGTTGTTGCCATACGGTGTGCCATAGTTTATGAATCAAAGTCCGCGCCCAACGGACTTCACCTGGTAAACAAGGGGGAGGGGGCTTTGGCTCTTCCGACCGAGAGACAGAAGAGCTCCCTTCGGTTCCGTGACCCGCAGCCATTATGCGTCGGAGCATTTTCTCACGAGATACCCCGCTCTAATTATATGTCTAGCCTCTGCTCCTGAAACCTACGGCTTTATTGCTAAATATGCTCGCGCTACGAAACGGAGCCCCCGAGGAAAAAATCTAATTTCTACTTCGTGCTCCGTACTTAGGGAGCCCCCAAGTTTCGCGGGACCCATGGCTGCGTTCGAAAAACACGCTGCGGCCGTTCGGCTGCGGCCCCGTAGAATCTCGACGGTGGTATAATCTCGGGTTAATCGCATAATACCGACGGCCGCGACATCGTAAACGGGCGCCCCGACGAACGAGAGCGTCGACTGCTTCTCGCTCGAAAAGACGCCCGAAAGCGTTTCCAGGTAATTAATCCTTTTACCTCGGCATCTGTAGGTAGTAGCACGCTCTGAAAGCATTTGAACGTCATCCTCTTACGGAATTCCAAATTCAGATCATATTATATCCGACATACTGCATCGCGAGATCAATGATAATAAAATACAAACGCATTATTATTATTCACTTGCAATAATATACATCTGTTTTACATCACTTCAAATGCGCTTTGAGGAGTATTTAAATATTCCCGACGAAACGATATATTTGTAATAGATTGGAGATATAGTAAATAAATTCATTTGTATTATTATTTATTAGTTATAAATAAATATCAAATTATAATAGTAAAATTGTTGCGATCGTTGCTCGAAATTCGCGTTCACGTCTCGCACATTGTACGATCAATCTCTCAATATTGGAGATAATGTATCTTAAATGGATTTTTAATTTAATTATTTTTTTCCACAATTTTTTTATGTTCTATTTTAACTTTTTAGTGTCACAATACACTTGGATATGATATATATTCAACTAATTCGATTGCTTATACTCTTCATTAAAATAAACATATTGTAAAAAAAATTTGTAATGAAAATGCGAGACAAGAATATGACGATACCAAATATATGTATAGTGGCTACAAATATGCATGTATTTTTATAATATTAATAAAAAAGTTATTAAGCAATGGAAAAAATATTGGAAAAGCATTGGAAAAAACCCCGGTACGTCAAACCCAAATTGACACCGAAGGGTTAAATAAGTTTCAAATTGAGATTTTCTTTAAAATTTATATTAAATTAATTTCATCCCTAAAAGATTGAAAATTTACTGTTAGTTCTAATTCCCTCTCTATTATAATTTAAGGCTTATTGAATTTACTCTTTTCAAGGAAAGGTCAATTTTTGAACTTGTCATAGAATCTTTCTACGCGAAACATGTATTTTATATAGGTGAATGCATATTCGCGTGCATAAACGAAAGAAATAAACTGTGACATTTGTATCTCGCCGGCTGTAATAACGATAACTCTCTCGTTTTGAATGAGACTCGAATCCGTTGGATGCTTATAGAACAAGCAATATAGCTAAGCAATTCTGTCATACATAAAGTATGTGATGCAGTAAAATACACGAATGCCAGCTCTCTCTCTCTTCTTTTCATAGAAGAGTTAAGAACGCAAATGCGCTTATGTTTATAGAACTTAAACTGAAAACTGGAGTAGTACTGTTCCCAATAACGGGTTTACTCGCGTGTATGCGAATATATGCGTGTATATGAGATATACATGCACGTGCATATGTCGAGACCGCTACACGCTCGATAATCAACCGAATTGGTGGAACCGTGTGTTGTGTATCTGACAGGATATCCTCCATCAGCTTTAGTCGAGAGCGTTCGGGATGCTTCTTTTTTTCGTGGTAAAAAAAATCTGGTGCTACATCCGTTCTTTCGCAAGACTCTTGCCTCGATAATTTCGATCGGCTTCCCTGTCGGTTTCGTCAAACTTAGCCTGTTTGGTCGAAGATTCGAATCGAAAATTTTGCCATCTTGGCAGTTATCGGGAATATTAAGTATTAATCGTTATTTTTATCGCGAATTTTTTGAAATGTTTTGGCAATAATTATTTTTAAATTATTTTTATTGTAAATTTATTTTTCTATGATATCTTTTTTTCATGTAAAATGGCGAAGAAATGCAGAGAGAGAGAGAGAGACTTCCTTTTTATGCAAACTAAGTCTTAAAATTGAAAATTCTAAAGTCAATAAATTAAAATTAAAAAAGTTTTGTAATTAACATCTCTTTGTTGAGCGTAAATAACTCATTAATAAGCCAACTTCTATTAGATCTCTTGATTAGGGCAATATACACCTTGATTATAAATATGATAAAAATAAGATTTAGAAAAAAATACCACATGTATAAATATGATTAAATGCGAGAAGGCAGTGTCATTAAATCAACGAAGAAATGCTAATATAATAAATATTATAGCGCATTTATTAATGAATAAATTACATTTGAAAGATAAAAATCCTGACAATTAATATTAAACAGAAAAATAAATAGAATATATATACATTAATTCGTTTCTTTTTAGTGTCGTACAGTATATACACAGTATTTATCGGATATGAGATCATAACATGTAACATTTTGAAAGATATAATTCACACTCAAAGCTCACTACTCTCTTAGATTTCTTATACGTAATTAGCATATAATGTTATTTGTAGGTGTGCAAAAAGATTGGTTAACTTTAAACTCGAATCACAACTGTCTCCGAGTCCTGCGAATTTATACTCATCTTGAATATCAAAAGTTTAATAAGCTACAGGTCGCGGGATGAAACTCAGTTACTCAAACACGGATATTTTCTCTGTTAATGAAACTCTGTATCCGTGCCGGGCGCATGCACATTTAATTAATTAATTCGTCGGATTGTCGATTCTCCTGATATCTTCCAAATGTCTCCATTACGCGTAAATTCAACTGCTGGTCATAAATAAATTATACGTATAATCAAGATAAATAGAATGTTTATTAGCGTATTTATTTTGATTACTAGCTTATACATTTTTGATTAAGAAAGCTAAAGAGGAATTAAAGAATGCACTTGCGACTATTTAATCTTTTTTAATTGTAATTTGTTTACAATTAATTTATTACGATTATTTAACTGACAACTATTATAAAAAATCAGTTTTTAATATAAATTAAATAACAATAGATCTATAACGTATTAGGAAGAAATAGCTAACTCAGCGGTTTCCTTTGCCTTTTATTAATGCGAGGACATCAAAGTGTCACCCTTCTCGAGTTTCGACCTCTCGAGGCCGTGCCTGTGCCTAGAATTATAATTTTGTTCGGAGTCAGGATTCTTAGAAAAATCCCCCAAACATTCCACCGCCGTCAATCGAGAATGTACGATACGATCTATGATAAGGAAGTCACAGACTTGAATTTACTAGAAATTGCTTTCACGTTGGGCAAAGACCTTTGTATAAAAAGACTTCTTTTTCATACTATACGAAAACTTCTCGTGATTAATTTATCAGTGGGCAATATAAAATATTTTCTAAAATTATATTGTAGCTGAAGTCTATTTTCCTTTTTCAAAAATTTTGATAAAATTATTACACAGATTAAAAATATTGTAATGTTATTAAAATGGCATAATACAAGTATATTTCTTTTTTTACAAAAATTAAATTGTTTCTGTTTAGAGAGACAAATATATGTAACTTGTTATTCTATTAGACAATTTTTTATATAGGATAATATGAAATGTAGGAAACTATATTTCATTTTCACATTTATAAGTATTTTGCATTATTAAAATGATATAGAAAATTTAATATATAATATTTTACGCAATTATTGCATACTAATTTCAATATAACTGTGTTGTACATTTAAAAAGAAATTTACAAGAAAGAAAAGAGTTACATTTTTCACTTAAGTATTACGAGAATTCGTGAATGTTGGGTGATCAAAAAACTCGCAGGTGCGAAATCAAGATACACTTTTATATTACGGCGATACTTAATGATTAACGACCTCGATTGCATTTTCACGTGCGTGTACGCGCTACGCTCGTGAACACACGGACACGGATTGGCGCATCATATGCATCAGCCGTGCGCTTTAAACCGTGGTGCAACGCGATCGCGGCATGCGCGACGCAAAGTAGACTATTCTCCACTTAAGAGGATCTAGGTATGGTCAATGCGGAGCACGCACTGCGGAGCGTGATACTCGTCGGAAGTAACCGACCCGTTACAATTGCAAATTACATCTCCCCATGACTTTCCTACTCCCGAGTAAACAACAAGGACAAATAGCGCTGGATTGAATATTTGCTCGTCGCGGTATCCCCGCCTGCTATCGTACGTGTTTGAATTGTTAATCAAGTTTGCGTAATAAAAATTGCATATCGCTCGTTGGCGCATTGGCAGATCGGAGGAAAAACATCAGAAAAAAATTCGATGATGCATTCCGCAAGCTATGCTCAGTAGATACCTAGTAAATATAATAATGCAGCAAAATAAATTGGAGCAATTATATTCTGCTGATAATTAGGCCTACCATAACAGAACATTTCGCAAGATAATCATGGTTGCTTCACTAATTAGAACTTCCATGCTGCTATTATGTAACGTTCATAAATAAATTATTGACTAAACATTTATTTTTCTAAATTTTCTAGCAATTGAAGTTTGAAGTAAGATATATTTTGACAATAAAGTTTTCAAAATTAAATTTAAAAAATATTTAAATTGTACACACTATACATTTGATTTTATTCTCGATAATAAAGAAATTATATGTTGCAAAAACAAGTAATATGTTTATTAATATAATAAACAATATAAATAAATAATTTAATTAAATACAATTTATTTATATCATATAATATGATAAATATATAATGTAATATAGACATAAATCAGTAATTCTCAATCTTTTTTTACACTGTGAGTACCATTTCGTTGATTACATATTCAACGCGCGAAACTGTGAAAAATTTAATCTTTTTAAAATAGATTAATTAATTAAAAGAGCGAGCGGGCAGAGATATGTAAGTACACTGCGCTGTTATGTAAATGTTGCAGATGTAATGCGATGTATGTGAAATTGCGATCTTAACATCTAATTTTCTCAATTTTAAACAGAAATAAAAGGCGACCATTATTTAATTACTCTTGCGCACCGCCGCACTGAGTACGTATTCCAGGAAATACTACGTATAATTAAAATAATTGCTTTCATTGACAAATTGTCAATTAAACTGACGTAGTTTAAAAAGCATTAATTGATCAAACAAGTTTTATCCGATATCAGAAAAAGGTGCGCCGATATATTATTAACTAGTGTATTCTCAAAAACTGGGTTAATGAAAAACTAACCTCGAGTAATACTGTCACGAGATCATTATTCTGGTTAACCAGATATCGAATGGATTAAGTTCCAATTAAAGAATCGAAGAATCAAAGGATTAAATTATTATCGAAAGAATGTATAGTAAGTATAATGTGTAAATATATTGATCTTAGGAATCAAATAATAATCGTAATAAAATGACTGATCATTTTGAAGATATTCTCGATTTTTTGTTCTTGTTTGAACATGTAAAATATACGCATTCTACCGATATCTTGTCAAATTTAATTTTAGCAAAAACGTTCTGATTATCGGCAGATCTACCATCGAACGGTGTAACATCAAGTCCGATTACTTGCATGCAATAGGTAGGTAGAAATTAGAATCGCTATTGCGTGCGGCAACTAATTATAGAATAATCATTCCGACAATCCAGCAACCGGGTGCGTAAAAATAGTCAACGAAAAATATTTTATGTGTGTGTGTGTGTGTGTGTGTGTGTGTGTGTGTATAGAATATTATTATTAAGTCTCCATGAGTAATTTCAATCGTAATTGCGTATTGAACAACAAAATAAGTTTGTCTGTAAGAGTTTTGAAATAAGCATAGGTTAAAAGTGTAAAGACTATAGAGATACCTGAAAATTTATAATACTTTACAAGTGAAATCAATTACAAAATATAATTTTTTTAAATAAAACACGCGCGCGCGTAAATAATTTCTTAATACTATGAAGAAATAAATCATTGTAGTAAAAACGGATTAAAAAATTCTACATATATAGTAGTTCCCACGTTTCGGATTACGTTTCTCGTATCTTCCGGCGATAAATGCTCTTAACGTGTTTCTCCTTTACAGTTTGCTTGTCCAATAAAAGAGAAACATTTAGCTATTGTTAAGTGGGACCAACAGATAGTGTAATTTTACAACGCTCTCAGCAAATCGTGGTCTTTTCGTTCTCAAATAGGACCATCTGGAATCTTTAAGTTGCGATCTACAACAAAATAAAACAGATTTTGTTTTACTGTTGTAAACGATGCATCTTTCAATAGAATCGGAAGAAAATTTTTAGATTAATTATATGATAATAAAATATATATAATATAATATGTATAATAATTTTCTACTAAAGAAAATGGAATATTTAATATAATCCATTCGATTTAAGTTCTTTATTTTAATCTTTTAATGCAATTACAATATATAATGCTACGAATTTTAATTAATAGCTCCATTTGTAATTCATTGCGGCGATAATGGAATAGTTAATTTCGCTCTTCCAAATTAGTTTATATTTTAATACTATACCATTACTTTAATGTGTTTCAATGCTTTAATTCTTGCATATATAAAACTATTTTAGAGCTCCATTTTTAAAGCTTCGGTAAGGAAAATGCAGTTCATGCTTCGCAGCATTCCGCGATGCAATATGGCCGCGATGTAAAAGCAAAGAGATTATGATCCCATTTACCGTAAATTCCATTGAAAAATTTATGCGCCGCTACTTCAACGGAATGTCGCGGTCAATTATGAGAACGAGCAATTCCTTGCTCTTTTATTATCTTCCATAAGGCAAATAGGAAAACGCAAAGTAGTATGAGCCCGTAATAGAAAAAAAGGAAACGTGAAAATATTTTGTGAGGGATGATTTATCTAGACACTTTTCCCATGAATACTCCCCGTTTCCGTGGAGAAGCATTCCGGAGTGCGTTCAAATTTACGTCAAAACTAAATGTCAGAATACTTAATCACGATGTTTACAACTGATAAACGAGTTATGACATATAAGTGTCAAATGAATGAATCCATTAGAGAGCAAATTACTGTCATAAAGATAAATAAATTAGATCCGGTATAAAATACGAATAATTAACACAGTAAAACAGTATAATTGTTGTAATTGATTTTTCATTTGCTACGTCTTAAGCGGCTATAACTCTTCAAGGCTCTTTATACGTAATGACATAGAATTATAAAGAAATGTCCCTCTTATTATGAAACGAAGTGGAAACCGGTGTAGTTTAATACTAATAAGTAGAGAAGCGCTAACTAGATTTTGATGCCTAATAATATTTTTATGTACATTTGAAATACATTTTCCAGCTCTATAAACTGCATATCAATTATTGTCTAACTTGGAACACAATCATAAACTGAAGCTTTAAATAGTAATATTACAAATTAAATTGATAGAGTAAAGCAGTAAGGAGGTCCAAGTTTGAATTCTGACTGGGATAATATTTTTTGCAATAAATTGTTTGTGCAGCGTTTTAAGATTCTTATTAGCATTATTGTTAAAAATTGACGATTAATTTAATTTGTGATATTACTATAATCCAGCTTTAGTTTATGAATTCATTTTAAGTTCGAAGTAATCAGCGCGTAGTTTATAAAATTGGAAAATGTATTTAAAATTTACATAGAAAATTCTTCAAAGGTCCACAGCGCCCTGCTTCGACCTGATGCTTCCCTACCTATAATTATTCGTACAAACGGTACAATAATTAATTAATTTTTATTTTTTTAATTAATTTTTAATTAATTTATTATTCGACATAATTTAAACAACTTTAACATTTATAATAAAATTCCTGCAATATTTAATTATACCTATATAAGTTTAATATAAAAAAATATCTGTTATATTACAAAATATAAATTCAGACCGTTTTAATTTCGATGAAATTTATTTTTCGACCGCATACACACGTGATAACTTGTACATATGTCGTGCCAGGTGTCAGTAATATTATGCTGGATTCGAGTAAAAATATTAAAAACTTTATTTGCTCACAACGACGAAGCGCGAAAATAGATAATAAACGAGAAAGGAGAGATGGAATTCATATCAAAGTAAAAGCATTTTTATGAAAAATTTTAATAGCATTTTTCTAAGTAAATTATGGCGAATGCTGCAAATAGATTGGGAAATGTATTCCGATTAATATACACCATTATTGTTATCCTCTATAATAAAAAAGGGATTATTTTTCGAGAGAGAAAACATTTATTTTAAATAGTGGACTTACCAATATTCTAGGAAATTTCCACAGCGCGCAGTATATCACACAACATTCAAAGACTCTCACATTCAATGACGATTATTATGAACGTAGCTCGCTCACGTTTCACAGAAGTATGACTTGTTCAAAATCGTTCGTACGTACTTTAAATTGGTACAACGCAATAAATAAATCTGCGTTATCACGGTATTATTACACCGATAAAATTAATGAACTATGAATATGCATAAAATAAATTGCAAAATTATAAAATATTAAAATATTGCAAAATAATAATACCAAGCAACAACAGGACACATTTCCAGATTGCAATTTATTTGAAGACTTCTTATATTGTATTATATTTATATTATATTATATTTATATAATGAAAAAAATGTGATAAACCCTACAATGTTTCGTTTTGCATGGTATAGATTTACCGGAAAGACTATCGAGACAACGTCGGTTCAAACGCGCTCTTCGTGACAAACTGACTTTAAGAAGAGGCGTGTGGGGGCAACGGAACCTTGTGGCTTTCGGGCGGGTTAATACGAGTCCTGATTGGAAGTCTGCCTCACGCGTAAGTTCTTTCCCTTCTTTGTTTGACCCTTCTAGCTTAGGATTAAATTCAAGAACTCGACAGTGATCTCTTGTAACGCTACGGAAGCTACGTTGAAGAATTACATTTATGATATATATATTTTTAGCAGCTCATTTTGTGTTCATACGTATTTATTATTTCTTAAAATGTTTATGTGTATGCAGATTAGATTAATTAAATTCAATACATTGACACATATAAATAATTAGCATGTAATTCCATACATGAACAAAGTAATCTGGAATACTAAACGTGAGATATAAAATTATCTATAATAGTTATAAAGTTATTTTATCAGTTGATCTTATCATTATGATATAAACTTGTAACACATTATCCCCTTTATCTCTCATGTTAACCTTTCGACTTCCAAACAGGGTGAGTTGTTCGCTCCATAAATGATCTTTTCAAAATAATTCTGCCAAAAGGTTTTGACAATTTCTATAGATTCTTCCAAATGATTTTTGAATTGCAAGCTTTTATTTGAAACAAATAAATATACATATTAGTTGCTTTCCATTTACACCGATTTTCAGATGATTCTTACTTGTGACATCATAACTCAATTGAATGCGCATTTCTTTTGCATTCTGACAAGTGAGATTCAACTGAGGTTTTTACCTACAAACTGCACAAGATCAAGATCATGTGCTTTACTAAGCCTCGTAGACTCACTCATTAAATCTGAGTCATTATATGTCAGTCATTAATCTGAGTATTTCGTACTCATTGTCAGCTCACTTCAGACTCAGTTTCACTTATGTGTAAATGGAAAGCAACTAATATATAATATATGAAGCAAATCATTCATTTTTTTCGAGAATAATATTTTATAATTTAAAAGAGTTAACTTTTTATTTACAATTTAAAAAAATTAAGGTCAATTTAATAATATTTAAGTTATTTGCAGAATTATGCATTAAATCCTCAGAAATTATAATAATTGTCTCGTTATTATAATTACAGCTTTAAGGATCTTCTATATTAATATAAATAAAAATAAATGATATCGTATTATATATAATATTTCTGCATCCATAAGTTTATTTACTATATTTTAACGTAATGTTTAACATCATAAACATGAATTATTATACAGTACAGAAAATTTTTTGAGGTTAACCGCTTGCTCCACTTGAGAACTTATATCTGGAAATCCGCATGGGAGTAGAAAGATTAAATAATAATTTTGGATGTGATATTATTTTCTTTTCTAACAAAACGTGGTAATTTAAAACTTTAACGTATATTATATGCCTGAAAGAGTAAGAATTTTTGACCTTTCCTCACATTTTGCATATCACGCGATTTTGAAAATAACTCGATCGTAAAATAAGAGGTAATTCGCCGAATTTATGTATAAACTTGGCCTCCGATGAGTCACGAGTGAAGTGAAATGTTATTCATATCTGAAATCATTTTGTACAGGTAGATACTCGCAAAGTTTTGTTCAAACTGATGGATTCGGGTCGGCGAAGTTGCGTTGTAAACGATCCCGACAGACTTGAAATTTTAAGCAACTTTCCACGTTGGTTTATAATTCGAGGTTCATTTGCTGTATCCGGCGGATGGTGTTATCCAAACTTTTCTTTTTTTAACGAATAATTTGCAGACGTATAAAAGTTTCTACTTACAGACAATGAGTTACTCGGGAATACGTGTCAAAGGAAAATCTGCTCTTAGAGGTTCTCGCGATTCCCAAAGCACTTTTCGAAAGGTCAAGCTCGATGAGCTTCTTCAGAAGATAGTCATATTGCAATTTTACTTCAAGTCTCATGAGTTTTTCTCATAATAAAGAAGAAAAATTCGCGAAAAATTTATTCAAGAACTTATATTCTTGAATTTAGATTAGAAATATCGCGATAATATATAAAAATTTTTTTCTCAATAATAAAAAAAAAAGATTTTGCTATAATTTGGATTGGACGAATGTTTTTTTTTTGTTTTTCTTCGAAGAGAAATGCAAAAGTATATTTTATATACAAAATCAAAACTTTTTCAATTGAAATAAAATTTTTATAAAATTAAATAAATTAATTTTTTTCTCTTATCTATTATATATTAAATACATGCTCCAGTTATATTTAACAAAAATCGTTTATTATCACTAGACAAAAAACAAAATTTTTTGTCTAATGTAATTTACACGTTATATATGAAATACGCGGACATGATTAATTCAGATTAGGTCACGCTGCTATCTCGACAAGACTATACTGTTATTAAAAATAAGTTTATTAGCTGCAGAATTATGTTGACAATATCATCTCGCGTTCGCATATATTGGTTTCGCATGTTGATCCCGGAAAGCAGCTTGTGATTACGGCAAGTCTGTTAGGAACTTGCGATAACTTCTATGACAACTCTGTCACGTATAAAGTAAAGTTCCTGAAGTGCTGATAATTCTGAACTAGTCCAATCAAAATGTAACGGTTACATTAATGCATTTAATGCTTGCGTATTGCTTTCTCTCTTATGACACATGTGTGAAAATGTTTCCTGAGTGTACGCGCGTATGTGATAATACCATCGCATAAACTGATCGATATTCGCATGTACGTAGACAGAGGTGAATATTAAATGCAGACGCGCAGTCGGACTCTGGATTAAATTTATAGAATCTCGAAGATGCAGCGAGTAGACAGCCTGGAGTGCATCTCGGGACGATAATAAAATTGTTGAATTGAGTACAAAGTGTGTACTTAAAAAGCGGCCACGTTTATTTAAGCTCGAGCTCCCGTGGCTCTCATCGCCGTATATTTTGTTTCAAAAAGAGATTAATTCTCGCCACTCCAAATGTCACAGTCGTTATACATGTTACGTTTCTAAAACAGCCGCAGTAAAATATTTATCCTCGTTTGGAAGATTACGCTGGTGCGTTTTATACGGAATTAAATTTTACGTATGAAAATTCATGTTACATTTATACAAGGATTGAAATTTCTATAATTTATGTTTATAATGAATTCACGAGTCCGAAGTTGTATATACACGAAAATTATATCTACATTTGTTTTCCCCCGTAATTTTGCAAATACAAGAAATTGCGAATTAAAATACCGCATGAATGCGCTACTCGTAATTTCTAATATTTAGCTTAGAGCTGCAACGCTGAATCAGTACGTCAACTAATGAAATTTAAACTTCTAGACTTTCCACGAAGTATTTTTGTTTGGCAATATATATATATATATATATATTTATTTATTTAGTTTTTATAATTCTTTTCTCATTTTTTTATATCTTTTAACTCATCTATATTAAAATTATGTCATATACTTAAAATAATTAAGGAATTATTTTCCTCCAAAGATCTATACATAATTCAATATATAGCTAAAATATCGTACATTTATTAAATAATGACATCTATCTTATACTTATTAAATAAAATGAACATCTAAGGAAGTAATTCGCAATGTTATATTTATAAGTAACTCATTAAATCGAAAATGTGAAAGATCACCATTCATCTTCAAAAGCAAAGAGGTGAGCTCTCTCGCGTGCGGTGGCTGAAAAGCAGTCAAAGCATTGGGACATCGCGTACGGAAAAGTGGAAAGTGGCTGATTAATTGTCGATGACGAGGGAGAGAGAGAGAGAGAGAAAGAGAATGTGTGAGAAAGAGAGAAAGAGAGAGAGAAGCAGAGCATAGAGTAAGAGAGGAATGACAAGAGGCGAACGGAAGCGGAGGAGCGCGCCTGCGCGTCCTTCTCGCGAGCGCTTGTTATGGAGGTCTCAGTCTCGGCTCGCCTGGGCAGTAGGCAACACGGCCGACGCCGAAGCACCGCGCCAAGTATCCGACCGGGGAGCCCCGGGGACGTTCTAAAGATAGAAAAGCGCGCGCCGCCGATGCGCTTCGCGCCGCGCTATCACGACGAGAAGCGCGTCTCTCCGCGCGACGACGCGACGCGGCGACGCGGGCTTCCACCGTGCGACAACGATATGAGGAGGTATCGCGCGTGACACATCAGAGGCACTGAGGCGAACGATCGAACGCGCGACGATCGAGGACGCGCGGCGTTAAGGAACGAATAAGGGCGCCTCGACGAGGACGTCTTGAGAGCGCGGATCTCTGGTATCGCGAACGGTGTCATGTATACGTGTCGCGCGAGGAAACGCGGCGGATGACAGACGCGCGCGAATCGATCGCGCGAGGCGACACGCGAGTGGAGCAGAAGTGACGAGGAGGAAAGCCACTCGATCTTCCGCGCGATGCTTGCTGCGGCGATTTGTTGAGAGAGTTGTCATATATATGTGTATATATATATATATATATGTGTGTGTGTGTGTATATATAAAATATAAAACATCATGAGATTAGATTTAGATGATCTACGAGAGAGTTTATAATGCACATCTCTCACCACGGTTTTTTTTACTTCTCCGGCCGCTCTGCAAATCGTTTCGCAATCCAGTCGCGCTGATCCTCGACGAAACGGAATGTTGGAATATAGATAACGTTGTCCCGCAAAGGAAATTGATAGAGGCGCGAGTTCAGTGATATATCGCGACAACGTGCTGGCGCTTCGCATCGTTGGGGACGCGTGACGGGAATTCGCAGTTATTCGCGAGCGGAAGTGGATTTCACCCCATAAGCTGTTTATCTTTCAATATAGTGACACGTTTGTTTGTTCTTCACTTGATTCTTCGGTATAAATGCGTTCAAGGCTGAATGGAATCGACCGATATTTCTCACGTTGGCGGTAATCCAACGAGGTAGCATTTGCGAAACCGGCGTGAAACGATATGACGCTTTTTCCGAAACGTATTGCAAGTAATTTAACGATGGATGTTTACTTGATAGCATATATTGCCAGTAATTTGAAGTTGGATGTTTACTTGATAGCAATCATGTTATACTCGACGGCTGCGGTCTGTTTGTATAAATCATGTAATTTGATTTAAAAGCGTACACATAGATATATATTTATATTATATTATTAATATCTCGCGTTAATACACGCGGCACGAAAACGTAATATACATAATTTGGCGTGTCTTCTGTATTTCATGTTTTTATCAATTTTTTGACTAATTCGTTTTTTTACTAGATAGATTCTTTGATTGAATTTTTATTTCAAAAAACATCAAAAAAATTGATAAATTTTAAAATTATTAAAAATTTCACGATGTAATTTAAATCGATGCACTATATAAGAGAATTAGAAATTAAAATAAAGAGAATGATATGTTTGTTAATTAAGTCCAACGTTAAAAGATTGCGAAAAAAGTTGATATTCAATGAAATACTAAGAAAACATCGATATTCTCTCTTTATCGAAGAATCTATAGATAAAAGAAAGGTCAGGAGTTTAGTCCGCTAGATGTTTAGATTGTAATGCTGTTTCAAACTAACGTGTATATTTTTTATGACACAATATCTAATTTATCGTCCACTCGATCTTCTGATGAAAAATAATTCTGAATATCCAACGAACAGTAAAAATTTATAATAAAATATTCCAAAGCTTTTTCGATCTTCTGTGTGAAAAATTACGTTACAAAATACTGCGACGACAAGCTACCGTGATTAGATCAATTTCGGATTTGCTGTGGTTCGATTTGTCCATCGTTCGTATAATTCCCTTGGGTCTCATTCTCTCCATCGATTCTAAATTCTAGCGATAACGCTTATCTCGCTAACGTGTCGCTGTCTTTATTGCACCCTACCGTTTCTCGCGAAGAAACTATGGCATGACATCGTTAATAGTTAAATTGCACGATTTTGTTTCATTATTTCAAGGTTTTTCAATAAGTGCGAAAATCAGCACTTCTACCAATATTTATCGTTAAATATAGCTGCCTGATGCTTATCCTATGTTGACGATGTAACAGATACATTCTTCATCAACCCTTATCACAATATTACTATTAAGCTGATAATTATCGTAATGTAATTATTATTTAGACTAAAAAATTAGATCAAATTTGACGTTGGTGTCAAGCACTTCTTTATAGAATATGAACGAATATTTTTAAATTTTTTAAATTTAGCTGCCTGATGCTTATCCTATGTTGACGATGTAACAGATACATTCTTCATCAACCCTTATCATAATATTACTATTAAGCTGATAATTATCGTAATGTAATTATTATTTAGACTAAAAAATTAGATTAAATTTGACGTTGGTGTCAAGCACTTCTTTGTAGAATATGAACGAATATTTTTAAATTTTTTAAATAGTTTAAGGAAATATATATTTTTTTAAAATTACAAATGCGTACGATAATCAAGTAAATATTATAGAAATACAAATTTATTGATTTTTATTTTGTTATTCATATTAATTCAGAAAACAAAATTATGCATTTACATTTTAACAATCGCATAAATAATCAAAAGTTTTTCCCATAAAATTCAAATCAATACAGTTACACGCGAACATGCTAGATAGTAGATATATATCTATCTACTTTTAGCTAGCATGCGGTTATAAAAGTCGAGCAATAAGGGTCTCGACATTTACTAGCATCATACTACACCCGTGGTGGACTTTCGCTTTGGCGAGGCGCTACTTACACTTTTTGCATCGGAAACTTCGAAAGCCATTTAAGTTATCCGTGTTATATCCAATGCGTGCTTTTTATACGTTCTGTCGCTCAACTTTATCGACGATATTTATCAACGCCGAGATAGCTTGGCGTTTCACGAGGACAGACAACTTGACGTAAAGTTACTACCAATGTACAATCCCAACAGGACTAGCGCATAGGAAAGTCTTGCTCCTTTCCTGTTACACCCGGCTGCCTTATTACGCTTTCATCTACTTATCGTTGGTTGCTCTCTCGCTTTGTACATCCTCAATATCGTTCGCTTTCCACGTTCCTTTAATACTCTTTCCGAATTGCGGAGAGCAATGACGCAGATGAGTTTGTGGTCGCCTCTAGATCCTTCAAAATTCCTATATCAGTGTTGCCAGAATTCCGCCTCGTCATTCTCGTTTCTTCGAAAATTCTTTCATCTCTTCCGCTCGAAGTCGTTCCACGTCTAACTCCGTGAGATTTGTTGGCTAAGATTTTCTCTTTTGTCCCTGCTCCGTAATTGATCCAGTTTGATACCGTTATTAAGCTAATTGAAGTGATACGCCATTCGACATTGATGAAACTTTGGAAATTTTTGCAATAATTGAACTCATATCGAAAATATCCTTTCAAGAACAAAAATGTGACTTAAAAGTGAAATAACAGTGTATTATTTTTGTAAATATATTTCGTGTGAGCTCATTAAAAGTACCTTTATTCTTTTCTGATTAAATACATTGCTTTACTTTTGTTTAAAAATTAATTTTTTGAATCGATTTTATTTAATTGATAAGTAATAGAACAGATAAAATTACAAAATTTATTCAACAATTATTATTGATGTATACAATATACCTGTATCTTTGAAAAAGAAACACAGTGGTTTTATCAAGTGCTTTCAAAGAATACACAGATAATATGCAAACACATAAATAAAAAATAAAGCATAAATTTGATATATTTTGTTCCTCGCGTTTATTTCATTTTTAAAAAGTCTGTTGCGATAAAAAATTGTATGTGCTATCCAATAACAAATATTTTTGAATTTGAAATATATAAAAATTGAATATATATATATATATATATATATAGATACAGCATTGAAGCACAATCCACAAAACTTGCGAAACGCGAATAGATATCTCGTGCTCTCTAGTATAAAATTATACTTAACACGTTCGTACCAACGAAGCGACGGCCCGAGAGCTTCATTTGCCACTTCATATATTAAATGTCGATCCACCGACATTCTAAATCGTCTCGCGCGTCTTCGATTTCCTCTCGATCTGTCACTCGTTGTCGCGCCAGTGTTCGCCATAAATGAGATCAATCGATCGTCCCGCTCGATAAATAAAAAATATCGCAGTCGTATGCTTGCAGTTAATGTTCCGGATATCGAGAAATCTGAAGATGTTTAAGGAGCCGTGATTGTTCGCACACTCGCAAACTTTGTGAAGAAGTGAAGTGAATTGATGAAAGTCTTGAATAATTAAAGGGACAAGCGATACAAAAATGACAGGTACGTGAGTAAAGATACGCCGTATTAAAATTTGCGAGGAATTAACGAGCCTAACAAGATTCTGAAGAGGGGAAGCTGGAGTTATTATCGTGAAACAATGAAATGACATCATTTGTACGTTTAATGAATATATACTAATCTTAAGAGAGAAAGAAATCATAAGTGAGGAGAAAGGTGGGAAAAGGATAGAGAGAATAAAGAGGACAAAATGTGTATGCAGCTAATTAAAATGTAAAATGGAAATCTGATAATACTAGACATAAAAGCAAAGAAAAACTTAGTAGTAAATGGATAGACACTAATAAGACGATATATAATGAAGACTACCTTGCAGGCTTAAAACGTAGAGTGTAAAAGAAAGGAAAAGGAGAGACGTTAGAAAATTGGATAGAATTGTCGGAGGAAGACAATTACACAGGTATTCCCGAAGGAAATAAAGAAAACACATACTGGTATATATAGAGCGTTAACGGTAGAAAAATCGATTGTGGAAGATTTAGAATCGGAAGCAGTAAAGTGGAGGAATCTTGGTGAAAAGGAAAAAGGAAGATATTTGGCAGAGTTGAGATTGATGTTGAGGGGAAAGTGGGCGAGAAGATGCTAGATAAATGAACTCGCCGAACGGAAAACTTGGCAAGGCCAAAAGGAGCAGCAAGGATACGCGAGGCTTAAATGAAGGATAATCGCAAGGAGAAAGCGTATTCAAACCGGAGATGAATAGGAAGAGGAGATGGATTAACGTGGAATCATCACACGTTCTCTATCATAAGAAACGATAAATATGTGCCCACGCTAGGAATACATTGGATACGTGACAAGATTTGCGAGAAGTGGACAAACTTGTACAAAATTTACCTCTTTGTACTGTAAACGACGGCGAACAAACGCGTTCGCGGATGACCAGTTTCAAAACACCCGATTCGCTTTAAAACGCACGTGCTCCCGTCGAGATCGTGTAATACATCGAAGAAATACATGGACGCGAATTGCAATCCCGCCGATCGTATCAGCCACGAAGTGTTCGTGCGAGCGATAAAGCCGCTTCGATCCGTTCTTAGCGATTTAATAAACTTGACGCGACAGACTCTCTCTTTATCGAAGACACGCAAATTCCTTGAATTCGACCACATGCACTGTGTTCAGGAATACAAGACGGCATAAAGATTTCACACAGAGGAGACTTAGGAAGTTGTTAGAATAATTTACGCATTATTTGAGCGTATTTTTACTGCCGATCCACACACACAATTTAAGAAAAACCAGGGTTTAGTCTTTGTCGTCGTATCATCATCGATTTCCAACGACTCTCGTCAGTATACATATTGATATATACATACCTTTGTTCTCACAGTGTAGTGCAATTTCTCGTTCTCGTCGATGCGGCGGGAACTTCGACGGAAGTGGCAGGGAGCGGAAGCAATACCGAAATCGAACGCGAGGTGCTGCCGCGCGATCTACGGATTTCGTGACGCGAGGTGGTGATCATCCCTCGTTGTGGGTCGCCTCGGTTAGTGTCTTCCGCGACTCGGGGGGTCGCGCCCGGGACTCGCTGCCGCAACATGGGCTGCGAACTTAGCAAACTGGCCGCCACGAAATCGCGCAATCAAACCGGAAACGATGGCTCATCGCCGCCGCCGCCGCCGCCGGCCGCCACGGATCCTCGACTTCCGCTCACGGCTCGGCAAAAATTTACGGTTATCGCCAGCTGGAAAGCGGTCTCCAGGGCATTGGAGCCCACGGGTATATACATGTTTATAAGGTACGTAGCCGTTGTTAACGTTGCAAGGTTTTACGATTCATCGGAATGGCTCTCTGTAGAAAACCGTCAAGCGAATGTACGATGCTAGACGGTCAACGATTGTATCGCGCGCGATAAACGCGAGAACGTGATATAGTATATGTATGCATATATACGCGGCCCAAATTTCCATTTTTCTTCGCTACGTTAGTTTTGCGAAGAAATATTTCCACTTTGTACTCTTTTAAAATTTAAAAGATAAACAATTTAACCTGGCTTAATGATATAAACAACATAAAAATAATGAACATACAGCCACAAACGCAGGATGTTTGCAAAGTCATATATTTTTACATCACTTAATATAAACGTTTCGATCACTATCTGTGACCATCTTCAGTACAATTTTAAAATTTCTACATAATAAGTCAATGGTAATAAAACTAACTTTTCGATGTTTCTTCGTTCGTTGGTTAAAGAGTCCACAGTTATAATACTGCATACAGAAATTAAAATGACCGTTCAAAAAAGACACCGGTAAATTTTTTATGATAATTATGATGTAAATCGAATAATTTTGATAATTTATACTATCATTGTTCAGAATCTGGAAATCCGGTATTAAAAACATAGCTATAAATTTCAATGTAACAACGGCTGAAATCGTAGATGCAAACAAGAACGAAGAAACATCGAAAAGTTAATTTTATTACCATTGACTCTTATATAGAAATTTGAAAATTGTACTGAACATAGTGACCGAAACGTTTATATTAAGTAATTTAAAAATATATGACTTTGCAAACATCCTGCGTTTGTAGCTGTACGCTTATTATTTTTATCTTGTTTACTCTTTCACCCTTTTTCAATTTCTTACTTTCTATTGCACACACAATTTTCTAATTAAATCGTACCATTGCTGGCATCAAATTCAATTAAATATAAAGAGTTCTTTATGTGTTATTGGATTTTATTATTGAAAGTCTTGACAATTTTAAATATCTTCTTCATAATAAAACAAATAAGAATAATATTGCTATTAGAAGTACATATTTTATCTCTTTTATTTGAAGTGCAAAATTTGCAAATATATAATTTGTAATGTTCTATATCATAATAAAATAAAAATTGTTTATTCGCAAAATCTGAAATAAATATTTTACTAAAACATTTATAGTTGAACTTTGCACTAATAAGTTTGAAAACTGTTTTGTTCTATTATTCCAGATACAGTTTTCTTATTCAAACTTATACATTTTTTAACTAAAAAATGTATATAAGCTCGTAAAAAATAAAAATTTTTTTTATAATTATTAAAATAAGTTAATTCATTTGTACTTATATTATTACATGTATATATCGATTTTACATATCATAGTTGTGTATTGTTAGCTATAATATTTTTCATAAATATGAAACATAAATATTTTATAAATATAGAAATAACGGGTTGTAGTTCAATCAGAGGATTAACAAATCCTTTGAGCCAATTAAGATAGCTACCTTGATAAATGATACTTCAATATTACTGAAATTAAATAAACCGACACTAATTGGCTGATTGATGTTTTACGAAAATCAAATAGATTATGTAACAATATATAAAATATATTCGCTTACGTTATTTTGATCGTTTATGTGTGTAAATTAAGATTAAAAATAAAAAATATATTTGATGCAATAATGTTAAAGAAAAAAGGAAACATGAAGGAATAAATTTAAAGAGAAAAATCAATTATTCTGCTTTTTAACAAATATTTGTTTATTTATCTGCTTTTCTCTGGAATATACAATTTGCTCACATTTACAAGAGTTCCTGATCATTATTCACGTAATTATAAATAAATAATTATAAATAAGATATTTATATGAAATATTATTATAGATACATGGTGAAAATTGTATGCTGTATGTGAAACATAAATTTTTACGGAAACATTTCATACATTTCTTAAGTCACGCATTGCGCTTTGTCAATTTGTTTTATTTTACAAAGAAGGGCAAGTGATACATAATCCAAGATTATTCTATTATTCGTAATAATACAATTATTAATACAACATACAATTTTTGTAAAAGCTATTTGAACAATTATTTAATCTTTTTAGTATATATTTTTTACTATTTCAAAGAGTTATACTGGACCTTTTTAAAAAGCTTTGTTTATGTAAAGATTTTATTCATTTTTAAACGTTTTTTTTCTCCAATTATTTGATAAAAATTCATGTATTTTTACAATTTTATAACTTTTAATATTAAATATTTTGAAATTGGATGAAACGTTTAGTTTAATTTAATTACCTTAGAGCTGAATGTAAAATATATCTCATGTTTGACAGTTTAAAAGAATAGGAATTGTCATGTAAAAGAACGTTTTCCCTTTCTCTTTCTCTTGTTCGGGTAACTCATGTAAATTTCAATAGTTATTTAACCGAAATACATGTGATAAAAGAAGCCGTGTTAGCACAAATGTCGTAGGATTATTGTAACTGAAATTTCCACGTGATAGTAAGGTCGGTATTCATAGTCGACTTTTATATTTAAGACTGTCTTAAGTACAGTCTTAAGATATCATGAACTAATCAGAGAGTCGCGTTAGCATCTTAAGACATTACTTAAGATGGTCTTAAAATAAGGGTCTAAGTGATGTCTCCATCATGAGGCATAACATTCTTGCGATTTTACGGGAGAGCAGATTTGTTTTCCGAGGGCATCTTTAGTATCGAAGGGGGGCACCTCACTGAATTTTGTTAGAAAATGGTAGCACGTACGTTTTCCGGAGTTGGGGTACAGCATGTTTCGCCCGCGTCATGCGCCATTACGTGATTAGCTGAGCGTTTAGGCTCTTCAAGGCCGTCATCAACGTCAGACGCAACCCTGAGAGGGTAGATGTACCTGTCGATCCTTATACCCCCTTCACGCCCGTTTTCACTGACGTTCCTTTGCACAGAGGAAGCCTATCGATGGATCGTAAACCGGGTGTCGTTCGTGTCATCGCTCGTGCATCGAACTGAGGGATAATCTTCCTTCTGGAGACTGTATTTTGATCGTGCAAAGCTGTGACGCGCCGCGCGGATTGAACGCGAATGCACAACTCTGTGGATCACATAATTGAGGTCATTCAACTTTTAATATGATATTATTTTACTTACTGTGCTAATCACAGTAGTATAAGAAACTAGAATTTGCATTTACAGTTTCGTAAAGTGAAGTTGAAACACTTCACTTACCACTACAGTTATGGTAGCGTAAATACTAAAATTGTACATTTGTAGTTTTTTTTTAGAATGGAATTAAAATACTTATATAATCCTTTACTTTTAAGATTGAAACATTTTTATAATCCTTTACTTTTATTATCATATAAAAAAAGTAAGCAGTATATTAGCAGAATTATTATTTTCGGATATAATAACTTATTTTTATATATTTTAATAAAGTAAACATTCGTTAACTATTTTGCTAATTATTTTTTTAAACTTAGATTGAACTCAATTTTTTATAACAAGTAGATTTGCAATTATTAATCATTAATTATTTACAAAAAATTAAAGTTTTATAGAACCAACGAAAAATTAATAATACAAAATACCATTTTTATTCGCGATGATAAACGAATATCTATTTTCATTACATTTACATAATAGAAAAAACAACAGCATATATTATATTTTAGAAGAAAATGATTCGCCATCTGCGGCGAATAAGAAAGCTAAATTAGTTATCATAAATGTTGCAAATGACCCAGAATTAAGAAGCTTCCATAAATAACTGACCCAATACAATATAGATAAATTCATCTTTCTCTGAAATGCTTCGAAATGAGACCATTTTTCGATGGGAAACAAATTTAGTTGCGCTGCGAAAATCTTTGCGAAGGACGCTCGATTCAGGTTCGTGAAACTTCATCGACATAATTAGTTCGCTAAGTACTGACGTGAGAGATCGGCGCTTGTGCTTGTTAATTTCCGTTAGAATTTGGGACAAGTCTCAAAAGTAGTCAACGAGTCAGCGTCGTGACAAGGGTCATCTGAAGTATTACAGAGGTGCCTTTGTAGAAATATCATTACAGTGCAACAAAAAAGCGCAGAGAAAGCGACTTGTTTCAATCGCGAGTCCAGCAAACTACAGTAATATCTACCACAATTTGCGCGATCCTATTCCAACCCGTTCGTTTCATTCCATTTGCTCGGTAGACGAAAGACTGCGTTCTTTTGTTGACTTTCGAAGGGAATCGGAAATACCAATCGTATCGTCACGGAATTGCCGGTAAACGCTTTTTAACCTGCAGTTTGGGACTCTACTCTCTCGCATCGGACATCGAGGTTCGATAAAATCGGATTGGCATTCCCTCGAGCGGATAGTATTTTTGGAATCTCTTTTCTACATTTTTGGACGATTCCCCTATGTACTTTTTAATCTTTTAGTAGCACCAGTTATAGGAATGTGTGAACAAGATAAAAAATCCGTTCAAAAATCGCGAATTAGATATATATGTATATGTATGTCTCTACTTAATTGTATTATGTGTGAAAAACTCTGTAACAATTTCAATACTTCAAACATTATTGATTTTTGATTGTTTTTATTTAAAAAATAAGTATTCATATATAAATCTCTTCTTTGTCATCCCATTGAATTACAAGCTCTAGCAGTTTCAAAGTTACAAAAGGATGAACATTTTGCTTAACAAGGATTATAACTGTATTTCTCGTGATACAATACGTCAATGCAGTAGTGTCGGTCGACAAAGAGAATTCTCCAGGAGTCCTCGATAAGCGCTATTCTATAATGGGCTATAATCGGGATTCCAGAAGGTCTCTCTCGCTTTTAATTGAGGCATACGGCCGAGAGCAGCTGAAAGCGACGTTTACCTTCAACGGGCACAATCGGGCATCGATCGAATCGTAATACGCCGTAAACGAGATTACGTCCTGCTCGAGGACACCGTGCGTGGACCCTTGTCCGATTAAAGTTCTTCAAATCAAAGGTCCGGTCTCGTCGATGAGACCATGCGACCCCGATCGTGCCCGTTTCCATCAACGATATTGAATTGACAACGAGTAAGTTGAACAATCGGCGAGCATAACCCAGGTTGTCTGCTCCTATACTTCTCTTTTCTTTTTTTTTTTTTTTATCAAGCGAATTGACACTTGACCCCATCATGACTTTTTCCCTTCCCCACGCGTATTCGATCTTAAAGTAACGGATACTATAGAAAAGCAGAATAAGCTGTAATTAAAAATTGTATCGTTATCTGAAAACGATAGTTAGAGCATTGATACGTTTTTATATTTTTATCAATTTATTTATTTATTACATTATACTTTAAATAGTTGCGTTTATACACTTTTAATACTTTTTTTCTGAAAAATGTGTGTTTCTGAAAAGACCGATAATAAAGAAACAACAAATGTAACTAAAGACTGTGAAGTGTCAGAATATATAATAAATTTATATTGAAAACATGTTGCGCTATTAATACAATTAAAAACATGAAGAAATATTCAAGATATCAAAGTTTAAGCGATAATTGTTATTATAACTTATAGCTAGAATTCACGCTTGAACGATTCGTTTTGTTAAACTGACACACACCTACTTACAGAATGTCGATATTGCAACATGTACTTTGTTTGACGACTTTTGTTATCCGACATGCACTGGAAAATCGCGATACAAAGGGAGGTCCACTATACAATAGTGAGTGTTTGTGACAGTGGTATGGTCTAGGATAGTATCAGTTAATAGTGAGAAATCAAGGAAAACTGAAAAGGAAGGGAGGGCAAAAAAAACGAGCTTCATACGTTTAACTTAATGGAGCATTCGAATTTTTAATCTACTAAAAAGATAGGAACGATAAGATAAATAGCTCAGCAACCGACAATCTACAGTCCCTGTCACACTCGATTTATTAAACAAACGTAAGCATGTAGGCAAATATAGTCTCTTGTGTTATTGCAGTTTCACGTCTGTACTAATAAATCTCTGGACAAACGCAATGATAAAGATAAATTTACACGTTGCTCTCTATTCATTGTTACTATAACATAAAAATCTGCTGTAAAGATTAATGAACAATCGGAGATATAAAATATTTTCTAAACAATTATATTCGATAATTAGCTGTAATTTTTCTATGATAATAAAACTAATTAAATATATCCTTGATCAATTTCATTAATGATTCAACAAATTCAAACTAATTCGAATTTATCGCACAATGTCCCAAGCTTGTCCGAAATTAAATGAGAAAATGAATTCAACTTTACCCGTATTTTACCTTTACTCTCACATTTCAATTGCTCCAGAAATTCTACTGAGTTGTTTCCTAAAACAGTTTCCTTTAATCATAGAATCAACGGAGAAACATAAAAGCAAATCACTCACGAACGTGATTAAATATTTAGAGACATTACGGCAATTTCCTTTATCTGTTCTAGGTATATAAATGCACAGATGTGCAAAACGCGTCCCCGCTTTACCATAATAGAAAATTGATCATAAATTAGTTGTGAAGAGTAGCTTTTTCATAAAAAAATTTTAAATATCAAGCATGATATTTTATATATACATATATATATAACATATATCAATTTTTAAAAGAAATTATTTATTATCCTTTGAGATATGAGATGTGTAGTAGACAGATTTCAAAATGTAATAAGTAATAGACCTCACATATTTAATATTTAATCGAACATTGAATATATGTATTCAAAAAGCTTATATTATCGCTAATTTTTCGTATTCATTAATTTTTTAAAAATAAATATTAATATTTATTACGGATAAACAACCGGTCATTCATATTTTTCTTTCCTTACTCATCATTTGATAGAACCTATTCTTCTATATTTTCCTTTCTTTATCTCACCATTTCCGTTATCCTTCGGGAAACAAGAGATTTTCTGGTATCGGCACACTCCTGAATATCCACGTAACTTTGATATGCAATACATACAAGGAAGAAATCTCACGAAGGTTGCTATAAAATTTATTCCATCCGAACAGAATAGCTTCGTTCTGTTTGCGAAGCCCACACTATTACCTTCTTTTACTTTTTATTATTACATATTTCATTGTTTATGTGCATTCGAAAATATCGTCAAACAAGGAATACTTATATTAGCAGAATATATAAAATGTCAACAATGACAAGAGATATCTATGTATTTATTGTAAACTTTATTTCTTACCAGAAATTGAAAGAAATCGAGGAAATTTCGAAATGACGTTGTGATGGTTTCTCTTATTGTATAAAACTAATGTCTTTTTCTTCTTTATCGAATAACCTATTTTTGTTCTCATGTTTCTTCGTACCAAAAACGGAAATCTTCAGATCCATTGACGGAAAAATATTTCGTTTGACAGATTCTACGTGAATCGCGCGTGCAAAAACATCGGGACACTTTTATTATTATTGACCAATGAGAAAAGAAAGACTATCATACAAAGAGAAACCGAGTGCGTCTGACAGGCGATGAGTGAGAACAATAGAACGGGATCAATGTTCCGGTTGCTTAAAATAGGAATAATACGAAAAACGTTCGAGGCTGTCTGATGTTTTAAAACGGCGCAGTATCTCGACAAAGGATGAGAAAATAATTAAAATTGCGAAAATAATTAGAAGAATGCTTTCTTGATGCAATTACATAACTATTTATTCAGTAATTTTTTATGAAATATACTCAAATCACATAAAATTGCGTAGCTAACAATAAATCACACTAAAATTTATTTAAAAGAAATAAAAACAATTAAATATAATTTAAATACACGAAAATAAATCTTACGCGGATAATTTGTTGCTTCGCGTTAAACTTTTGTCATGCAAGGAAGATGAAACGATATACAAGAGTATCATAGCGCGAATGAATTTTGTATTGGTTTGATACTTCAACTCAATAAACTCACGGTGTATACTGCAAACACACTATTTCTTTCACGTTCATCCGTAGTACCTTTCGTGCTTCGTCTATTTGCTCGTGCGCAAATGACAGAATTCGCGATATTGGAGCACGTTAAGCACACGCAACTAGAGAATATACGAGCTCCTGTAGAGATGATATTTTAATGTGAAAACGATGACAGTGGTTTCCGATTTTCAGGCGGAAGATAAACCAGTTTATTGAAAGAAAAAGAATTATTATCTTTTGTATATTTGAATTAATCTCTCCCTTTGGTTCAATTCTGTAATTACAAATCTATTATTATAACGTTGATTAAATCAGATGAGTGTAATTCTCTTCAAATTGTTTGTTTTTTCTTGTTAATTTTATTTCTTTTTCTACATTTAAATTTTTAGTTCTCTTTATGAAAACTATTTTTTTTTGTCCACAATTTCGTTCTGTATTAAAAAAACAGCAAATTGCTTAATTTGAACGTACATTTCTTGAATATGTATTTAACTGTGATTTCTAATCCATAGATTATTCAATTTTATTTTAATTTTTACGGAATTGTAATTGGAGAATATATACATAAAAATATTTTTACGTGAGGCAATTCTTTTATATAAAAAATTATGTGAACTAATTTAAAAATACAGATATTTATATGATATATAAATTACTAAAAAGTGAAAATATACTTTATTTATCTAAGTATATTATATTTTTTTATGAAGCTATCGATAAAAACACTTCAGGTTAATAATATCGTGTACTTGAAAATGTCTATATTTCTTATAATGCTTATACATATATACTATAATAAATACAATATGTATATATATACATATACATATATAAAAGTATTATTAAGTATTCGCGAAACGAAGATGTACTGTATATATATATTTTTTTTGTTTCGCGAATTATTACTTAATTATTCAATGCATAATTCAAATTTTAAGCTAATTTAAATCCTACGAAGTACTAATAAAAATAAATATAAGGTACTTAATCCATAAAATTCAACAAGAATTGGTAAAAATAAATTTTATTCTCATCTCGTCAAATTAAAAACAAATGAGCCTTGATCAAATTTCGTTTAAAGCAATTTGACATAACGTCACAATTTTATAAAATTTTAACATTTTCTAGCAATTTCAATAATTTTTTACAATTTTGCACATACCATTGAATCAGTCTAGAAATGTAATTCAAAAGAATTAATCTTGCAGAAATATCACATTGTTTGTAATCTATAATTTAATATACAGATATAATCCCTCAGAGTTATCTATTTGAAATTTGAAAACAAAGGTATAAAAACAGTAAAATATTAGCATGATATTAATTTGCGCTATATTCGTTAAAAATCCAGTGAATATGTCTTCTCTCCTCGCTTATTATTTAAGAGTAATTAGTAAGCTACGTCGTAGGCTTGTTGAAATTCTATTCTAAAACCACGCACGAGCTCTTTCTGCCATTTCTGCCGTCTGGCCGGTGCGCAATACATTTCCTGATATTGGCGTTTTCACAATATATGTATGTACGAAGCACGAACGCGAAGCCGAGTTAGCCAATGGTTACACCGAAATAGTTCAATATGAAAATAGTGTCAGATTTTTTATTCGAAAAAATGAACTAGGTTGACACATCGGAAATTCATGCAGCTAGAGAAAAATTCAAAAAGAATTATGTTCATAATTTTGAACGCAAACACAAATAAGAATATAAAAAGCAAACTTTCAAAATTTATAATTTTTAGATAACGAGAAATAAAGCCACAAGAAAATTGTGCGCCTTACAGAAAATAACGCAATTTGCCAATTAGTAAGATGGGAAATGGGGTATGTTACGTTAGCATCCCAACTATAGTACTCAGGAGTTCTGATTAGAGTTCCCACTTCCTTTTGACGAGACGAAGAGTTCCCTATAGTTAATAACAAGAGTTCCGTTCAATAAAAATTTTTTTTACATTTTTCAAAAATGGGATGCTAACTTTTTATCGAATTTCGAGGTGGAATAGTTCTGAGCGGCTTAATAGCTTCGATTTGCGATTGCCTAGAGTTCCTGATATGTAAAAAAAATTTTCGAATAATAAAAAAAAAATTAAAAATTTTTGAAAAATTAATTTTTAGATACAATAGTTCTGATGATAATCCTGCTTCTTTTTGACGATACGAAGAGTTCTCTATGATTTTTAATGATATATGCGCTTAATAATCATTCTTTAATAATTTTTTAAAAATGGGGTGCTAACTTTTTAACGAAATTCAAGGTCGCATAGTTCTGATCAGCTTAACAGAACTATTTTGTGAATACCTAGAGTTCTTGATACATAAAAAACATTTTTGAAATATAATAGAGTTTAAAAAAAATAGTAAAAATCTTTGAAAATTTTTTTGAGAGTACCGAGTAGTTCTGAGTAGCGTTTCATATAGTACTCGACGAGTTCTATCGAAAACTGTAAGGTGAAAAAGCGATTGGACCAACGGTTTGCAAGATACAGCGACATTTGTCGGAAGATCAACAATTTTTAGAGTGAGTATATCTCGGAAACCGTTGGTCCAATCACTTTGAGCCTTCATACTTTTCGACAGAACTCGTCGAGGACTGTCCAGAACTCTGATCAGAACTACTCGGTACTCCTAAAAAATTTTGATTTCAAATTTTTTTCTAAGTCCCACGTTGGAAAATTTTTTGAGAGTACCGAGTAGTTCTGTTCGGAGTTCTGGACAGTTCTCGGTGAGTTCTGTCGAAAAGTATCAGGGCTCAAAGCGATTGGACCAACGGTTTCTGAGATATACTTATTTAAAAATTGTATGATCTAACAAATGTAACAAATGTCGCTGTATCTTGCAAACCGTTGGTCCAATCGCTTTTCCACCTTACAGTTTTCGATAGAACTCGTCGAGTACTATAAGAAATAAAACTCAGAACTACTCGGTACTCTAAAAAAATTTTCAAAGATTTCTACTATTTTTTTAAAACTTTATTATTCTTCAAAAATGTTTTTTATGTATCAAGAACTCTAGGTATTCACAAAATACTTCTGTTAAGCTGATCAGAACTATGCGACCTTGAATTTCGTTAAAAAATTAGCACCCCATTTTTAAAAAATTATTAAAAAATGATCATTAAGCGCATATGTCATTAAAAATCATAGAGAACTCTTCGTATCGTCAAAAAGAAGCAGGAATTATCATCAGAACTATTGTATCTAAAAATTAATTTTTCAAAAATTTTTAATTTTTTTTTTATTCGAAAATTTTTTTTACATATCAGGAACTCTAGACAATCGCAAATTGAAGCTATTAAGCCGCTCAGAACTATTCCACCTCGAAACTCAATAAAAAGTTAGCACCCCATTTTTGAAAAATGTAAAAAAAATGTTTATTGAGCGGAACTCTTGTTATTAACAATAGGGAACTCTTCGTCTCGTCAAAAGGAAGTGGCAACTCTAATCAGAACTCCTGAGTACTATAGTTGGGGTGCTAACTTAACATACCCTGGGAAATGTTTAACAAAATTGCTAAATAGTTGCTAAAAATGTTAAAGAAATAAATTTAGTTTCTTTATTATAGTTAAAAAACATAATGCACTTCGAATATTAAGATTTTTTAGCACGTAAATTAATGATATAGAAATGCTTTCAAAACATTATAACGTATCTTAAAATAACCCGTGAGAAGCTCTGGCCCCCCAATATTAAAAATCGATTTTTTTCTTCATGCATTCGTTTGCTCATGAATGCTCAGTTGGAATTTTCGTTTGCTCACCCTTAGTTCAAAAGATTTGTGAGCAAACGATGAGCAAACGAATGCATGAAAAAAAAAATCGATTTTTTAATTCGATACCAAAACTTAATTTTGTTATATCTTTTGAACTAAGCGTGAGCAAACGAAAATTCCAACTGAGCATTCGTGAGCAAACGATGAGCAAACAAATGCATGAAGAAAAAAATCGATTTTTTAATATTGGGGGGCTAGTGTGAAGTTGGCCCCCCAAAACATAATTTTCGTATATCTTTGAACTAAGAGTGAGCAAACGATAAGCAAACGAATGCATGAAGAAAAAAATCGTTTTTTTAATATTGGGGGGCCAGCTTCACACGGGTCTTAAAATATCAGTCTCTCAACACTGAACTCTATGTCATTTTTAACTTAAAAAATGAAATTTTGGACGTGTATTTTGGAAGTCTGTTCCTCATATGACTTACATTGATATTTTGCCAGAAGTGCTCTAGCAATAAGATTATTTAGTCTCTGACAATGAGAGATAAATATAATACATAAATAATAATTTAAAAATTATTTCAATATTTCTTGTTCTTTATTCCAAAATAAGAATTTTAGATTTATTTCAGTTCGATAAATTATATTGAGTTATACCGATAAATAATGTTAAATTAATAAGTTTATGTTAAAAGTATGATTCAAATTAAAATTATATATTTTTAAACAAATAAAGTTATTGCCATTAAGATTTAAGCTTTTAATTTCAGGATAGCGCGAATCATTTTATTTCACTAAAATCAGCTACATGCTTGTACACAATCAATATATACTGCAATCTGCTTAATATCTCAGTTCAATATTGCTGAAACTGGCAAGTATAATTACGCTGGATATAATGTTGCGTTATCAACACGCAATCGCAATAAATAACTTCATACTTATGACAAATTAATATTTGCCATGTACGAGAATAATAATTCCTATTACTACCAAATTTTTCAGATTACTCCGACGTAATACATCGATATAATTAACAACACTCGACATGGTTTTAATCAAAGAACAAGAATATTACGGAAACATTAATTAAAATGAGATAAAATTCTTTGAATAAATCTAATTAATTCTACAGTATACTTATCTATTTATTCTGTAACAATTAATTTAAAATATTCAAATTCACAAATTTATCATTAATATATACTATAAGGTGGGGAGTTTAGAAACTTTTGTAATACTTGTAAATCTACATATTATACATGTATAGATCATAAAATTTTGTAGGGAATAACTTTTAATTAAAATTTTTTAACGAGAATTCTTTACATGTTTAGTTTCGTTCCAAACTTACTTTTTGGTAATAGTTTAACAGTAATTGAAGATCCATTCTGTAATTTCGCAATCTGTAATGAGAGATAGTTCGAGGTCTCTGTATTAGCTTTTGCATTAATCCATACAGCGGTATGGCAATATACGTCGAAAATCAGGTAATTTGGTATTCAAAGGGATTTGCCGAACATCAGATCTACAATCTCGGTGAATTTCTCCTTACGCCAGACTTTATCCATCAAACATAATTACGGGAATTAACGATTGAGTTAATATCAACTAGCTTTTGTCTCACAAAAACAAAATTATAAAAAAGTACGATAAAATATTGAATGAAACGTAATTAATATTATGTTTTATGTATTTTTCACTTTATTCGTATAAAATTTATAATTGTTAAATAGGATATTTATTTTATTTTCTCGCGAATTTTTTTACTTAAAATATTTGCAAAAATCGAGAAATGATTAAGTTTCATTTATCTTGCAATAAACATATACATAATTTCAAAAGAAGAATGATAAAAATAAGATAGTTGCTCATAGTATTTCGTAATTTATTCATACATAATATGATGCTTCTGTTACGGACGATCTTTCAATCTTGAACTTCCTACATAAATTGCGCGCGCGGTCAATAAAGCCGAGATGTGACAGTGATTGCCCTTGGATAAGATTAATCTAGGAATTCCGTTCTATCCCAATGTTGGCGAATCTGCTACACTACTATATGCATTCCACGTAAACTTGCGCGTGCCTCGCAATATAATTTGCATCTAAGATATAGACGCACGGAAGAGAAGCTGATTATATCTCTCATAAAGTAAAAGGATAATAATAATAACTCTTGCAGTATTGGCATCATCGTAAATATCTTTTTATTTACTCTTTAAAAGTAAACTATAATCAGTTTTTAGTAGTTTTTCCAAATTTTATATATATGTATATGTATGTATGTATGTAAATATATATATATATATTATATATTGGTCTATATTAGTTTTTCTTTTCTTCTTTAGCACGCTGTTGAGCACTTGTTGCTCATAGAAAACGATTGATCGAAATTATGTTTTATTATATATAGAAGTCTTTGTCTCTATGCAGTATCCGTCTTTTCTATTTTTAAAAAGAACAAGTCTGATATCTTCTTTTTAATAATGTCATCTTCTCTAGAGTTTGAAATGAGATATCTTGTATAAAAAAAATCATTTTATCATGTATTATAATTTTCACGATCTCTGTATAAAATGGCTACAAATTACTTTTTCCCAAGCATATATATGCCACGCTTCCTACACATTTATGCGTATATGTGTATATGTGTGTATATACATATATACGCGCTCATCGATTCCCGTCGGGCATCCAGCTTTAAGGTAACTTAATTAAGCTCGGTCTAGCTATACATGACATCTTCAACAGCTGTAAGAGAGAGCGAGACAGAAGAGGAAGTGGGAGGAGTGGGAGAGAGAAAGCGGAATCAGAGTAGAGAGGCCTTTGGTCCAGCAGCAGCCTCGGAAATCAATAAACGACTACAAGCGTATGATATCGACGCGACGCGTTGATCGCTTTTTTTTTTTTAAGTGGCAAATTTTTACTTTAAATGCATTCGTCAATATCCCGTCTCACTCGCTCGTATATAGCTGTCATATTTTCCGTACTGAATAAAATACTTAAATGGAGCGACATATAACTGACTGTATGTTCAGTGCAAATAACGTTTCTGCATTACCCAGTTTATAATTATTTCCATTTATGCGAATACATTTTGTTATTGAGCATTATTCATTCTTCAAAACGACGTATATTGTCGAATTGAATTTGCTTTTTTGTTGTCTCTTTTCCGAGAGATTATATATACTGACATAATTATTTGCAGGATTAAGAAATATCACACACACCGTAACCGTTACCGTTACTTCTTTTCAATAACGATTATTACTTTTTTCTCTTTGTAATGATAATAGTAACGTCGTTACATTTTTACAATAAGGATAACAAATTTAACCGTTACTATTATCGTTCTTTTAATTCCTTATTATCTTTAGGTATATTTATTCAATAGATCGCGTTATTTTTTTATCGGATAGAAATATTTTATTGAAATACAAATATTAAAAAACTTTTTAATACATATTAAAAAAGATCTCATATTTTATTATATGCTTAACCATTTTGACAGTCGCTATAATGCTAAAAATCTGTAGTATGTATATGTAACATAAATTAAATTTTCAAAAACAACAATACTAGAATGAATATTGGAATATTGGAATGTATTTTGATTACATTAATATTTAAAATTTTTTAATAAAATTTGCCTTTGTAAATTATAGTTTACATTTCTAAAAATATAAATATATATTAAATAATAAAAATATGAATGTAAAGAATTATAGAAGATTTATTAGATAAGGTTAATATAAAAACTTTACTATATAGAGTCTAGCTAGAATTTTAAGATTTAATATTGATTGTTACATTTAATATTAATTACTAAATAATGATAGATAACGTGTTACGTTTTATACCTAATTAGTAACGAGTAGCAGTAAAGAGTTATTTGTTACAATTAGTTACTGATAACTCATTTTCTATAAAGTAGCGTTTGCAATTAGCGTTTCTAGTTATTTGTAACATGAGAAACTATTGTCACAGAGATTTCGTATTTTACAGTTCTCGGATATTGAAAGAAGTAAGAGAGATATTGTAATGAATATCGTGTAATTGTATTGGTCTTGAAAAATGAAGAAAGTAATACGTTTATCCCGAATTTATACTGATACACGTATAAAGAAGAATATATGATCAATTTTGTAAGCAACGAATAAATTATTCGCTCCATGATTGCTCAACCGTGATTACGTACTATAAAATTTTGATGGATCAGCAGAGTTTTCTATTTCCTCTTCTTTGCGATTAAATAGATTAAATTGATTTGAGATAAATTGAGTGATATCAAGGAAACCTTAGATAGATTGACTACAGACAACCTCACTTTATCTTACAGGTCCTTACATGAAAACATCAGAAATGATTCTTAATGTGTGTTTATACATTTGAAGTAAAGATGACACATGTCAAGATTTATTAGATAGTATAACTTTTAATACTGCCTCTCAACTAAATACTAGTCCCTGAACTAAATACTTAATGATGCAATAAATTTTATTACACATTCATTTTCTGTATTTTACTGCAACATCAACAAAATCATTTCGGGACGTTTATTTTATCGCATAAAATATCTTTGATGCTCAGAGTATCCAATACATAAAGAATAGTGTTACAATGTTATAATTTTTAGAGATATGCGAATTATTCGAATACAAATCGCACCAAATCAAATTTAATTTAATTTAATTGAGATTTTAATCTCTATGATCTGAATCCGAATTATTCGAAAATTTCGAATCTATAGGAGATTAAATACGAATTATATATATTGACAACCTTATATAGAATTATATTTCCTCACTAAATAAATAAATAAAAAATTGTAAGTTATAAAGAATATAAAGCGTGTATCACATTCTTTATTATATGTCTGTGATTTTTTTTTAAAGTTAAACGGCATGTAATCCTAGACAAATGGAGGGATTATATAATTCTCACACACAGTATGCTGCAAAATTTCTGTCTTAGCCATTCTCGTATAATAAAACTTAGAGAAAAATTTTATGTAACTTTACTAAAAAAATCTCGGCAATTTTTTTATTTTACATTATTTATAATTATCATAGAATAATACGAAGAAAGTACATACTTAAACGAAACGCTGTTCATTAAGCTGTAAAACCTATTTAATCAGTGCTAAGGTTTCGCAGCGTTTGTTAATGAAAGTAATACACACGTTTTTAAAAATATTTTTTTTACTTTTTGTAACTGAACTACATTACAGTTTTGAGTGATTAAGTGAAGCATTTTTATGTTTTATTTATAAATACTGATAAAACACAAAAAAAATGATAAAAATTTTTTTTATGGAAATACATATTTTTAGAGGTGTTAAAAATATCAGTTGATTAAAATATTTCTATGTAAAATGGAGAACAATTACATGACACAGGATATTAAAAATACCTTACTTAGCTACTGAAGAGTTAATAAAGCAACTACGGGCTGAATGTATTCAAAAGTAACTTTGATGCTTGTGTAAAAATAAAACGGCTTTTGCGCTGTAAAGGTAGCTTCATGTTTTAGCGTATACATATAACATGTAAAAAAATCATATAGCAGAAAAATGGGTATGTTAAGTTAGCACTCCAACTATAGTACTCAGGAGTTCTGATTACAGTTCCCACTTCCTTTTGACGAGACGAAGAGTTCCTAATAGTTAATAACAAGAGTTCCGCTCAATAAACATTTTTTTTACATTTTTTAAAAATGGGGTGCTAACTTTTTATCGAATTTCGAGGTGGAATAGTTCTGAGCGGCTTAATAGCTTCAATTAGCGATTGCCTAGAGTTCCTGATATGTAAAAAAAATTTTCGAATAATAAAAAAAAAATTAAAAATTTGTGAAAATTTAATTTTTAGATACAATAGTTCTGATGATAATTCCTGCTTCTTTTTGACGATACGAAGAGTTCTCTATGATTTTTAATGACATATGCGCTTAATAATCATTTGTTAATAATTGTTTAAAAATGGGGTGCTAACTTTTTAACGAAATTCAAGGTCGCATAATTCTGATCAGCTTAACAGAACTATTTTGTGAATACCTAGAGTTCTTGATACATAAAAAACATTTTTGAAATATAATAGAGTTTAAAAAAAATAGTAAAAATCTTTGAAAATTTTTTTGAGAGTATCGAGTAGTTCTGAGTAGCGTTTCATATAGTACTCGACGAGTTCTATCGAAAACTGTAAGGTGAAAAAGCGATTGGACCAACGGTTTGCAAGATACAGCGACATTTGTCGGAAGATCAACAATTTTTAGAGTATATCTCGGAAACCGTTGGTCCAATCGCTTTGAGCCCTGATACTTTTCGACAGAACTCGCCGAGAACTGTCCAGAACTCCGATCAGAACTACTCAGTACTCTCAAAAAATTTTCCGATGTGGTACTTAGAAAAAAATTTGAAGTCAAAATTTTTTGGGAGTACCGAGTAGTTCTGATCGGAGTTCTGGACAGTTCTCGGCGAGTTCTGTCGAAAAGTATCAGGGCTCAAAGCGATTGGACGAACGGTTTCCGAGATATACTCTAAAAATTGTTAATCTTCCAACAAATGTCGCTATATCTTGCAAACCGTTGGTCTAATCGCTTTTTCACCTTACAGTTTTCGATAGAACTCGTCGAG
>NW_017275965.1:4783235-4783920 GCF_001594065.2 Cyphomyrmex costatus | reverse complement strand
CAGAACTATGCGACCTTGAATTTCGTTAAAAAGTTAGCACCCCATTTTTAAAAAATTATTAAAGAATGATTATTAAGCGCATATATCATTAAAAATCATAGAGAACTGTTCGTATCGTCAAAAAGAAGCAGGATTATCATCAGAACTATTGTATCTAAAAATTAATTTTTCAAAAATTTTTAATTTCTTTTTACATATCAGGAACTCTAGGCAATCGCAAATTGAAGTTATTAAGCCGCTCAGAATTATTCCACCTCGAAATTCGATAAAAAGTTAGCACCCCATTTTTAAAAAATGTAAAAAAAATGTTTATTGAGCGGAACTCTTGTTATTAACTATAGGGAACTCTTCGTCTCGTCAAAAGGAAGTGGGAACTCTAACCAGAACTCCTGAGTACTATAGTTGGGGTGCTAACTTAACATACCCCAGAAAAATGTCGTTACTTTCTGTAGTTAAGGGTCACGCAATAAGACAATAATAGGTACAATTTGCAGGTGGACTGCTCTTAAATATTTATACACGAATCTTGATTGCACATACATTACACTATCAAAAGGATTATATACTTTCTTGCTTGATTGCATAACGGATTGAATTAATTCAATGCAGTGTAGTTGTAATTGAAGCATATTTGACATAATTTATCGCATCGAGTATTCGCTTATATATATATATATATATATTT
>NW_017275965.1:4718344-4783015 GCF_001594065.2 Cyphomyrmex costatus | reverse complement strand
ATATATGAAGATCCTTTTTTAATCTTCTCTCTCTCTCTACATATATATATATTGTATATAGAAAGGATTAAAAACGGATCTTCTTTTTTTCAACGAAACGGATCTTTTGACCCGATTTACTGCAATCTGAATATTATTATGAAGCTGGTAAATATGTTAACATATAAATGATGGGATTTGAATTATGCATGCGGACGGAATGCGTATTCGGTTTACCCCTGTCGCATGTCGCGTTGTGGTGGAGCAGAGGATCCTTTGGAAAAAGAGAAGGTTAGGCACGTTTCACCGATTCTTTTGGGGCCGTCGTCGTCAGAGAAACTAGAACACGTAGCACACTCTTAAAGAGAATGGATCATATTCGCCGAGCTGGCAATAGCCAAGTGGTAGGTTGAGCATATTAATAGCTTTGCAATGAGTGAAATCGCTGGGAAAAAAATGATTTCTTCATGACACATCATGTCTTAAACAAAATTTACATTTTGAAGCGGAAGTAATTAAACTTGCAATATATATATTTTTCTCTCTCTCTCTCTCTCTTTATTTTTCCGTAGATAATTACGTTTGTGCACAAATACTCTACAACATTAAGGAAAGATATGCAAAATGGATACATGTTGAATTTTTTGTAAAAAATGTTGCGAGCTAAAACAAGAATTGTTGTACAATAAAATTACAATGCATTTCCTGTTTTCATTCGCTAAAAGAAAAAATGTTACTTTCGCCATACATGAAGTGCTACATGCATAATGCAAATATATAAACCAAGAGGTATATAAAATAGTAAAATATTTAACAATATGAAAATCATATTGTTAAAGTTTCAAATTGTCAAAGGGATGCATGAAAAGGTGGAGTATATTCAAATAATTGTTTTAAAGACTTTCTGAATTTATATAGATACACACACACAATATATGACATGACAAAAGAGAAATGTATTGCTAATAGAATAAAAAATACAATACATAATAATTATTGCAAATATCTAAGTAATGTATTGTGAGATAAAAAGAGAAAGAAAAATATAGAAAGATAAAAGAGTGAAACTACAGATATATTTTATTTTGCGAAATTAGAAATGAAGCTCAACATTTTATTATTTATCGATAACATATTAAATTCATCAATCATTTATAACATCCAATCAATTCACACTTTTGTTGATGTATTAAACAATTTCAATAAGTGTAATTATGCGATTTTATAAATGTGCGTAAGCTTTGAAATACAAGTATATTACTTTTTTTAAATCAGAGGATTTGATAAATGATTATTTATCTTTTAATACAATAAAACACACTACATTACTAAATTACTAATAATATATATATATATTTATTTAACACGTATAATATTTGATCATTATATATATATTAATGTATTCGAGTTCCAGTATCTACAAAGTAACATCTCGCTGTGCACCGAAAATATAGTTTATTCTTTTTGGTATCAGAGAAATATAATAAATGTTTATTTATTAACAATGTATTATTCGGATCAATTAGAATAATTAATCATCATACAATATTTTATATTTTATTTTATGATATGTACTATGGATAGGATCACATATAATAATATTTAATAAAAAATAAAATTACGAGATCGTTTAATAATTTAAATAAATCTATGTAAATGTATACGTCATTTATTAACACCAGCGAACACTCTTTCGTAATCTGTTTATTTTCTCAATGAATTTAAGTCGGGTGTGACTTATTCATTATAATGATCTTAAAGCTTGGTTTTCCTCGCGTAATTAGAAAACGGTTGAAGGCGTTGTTGCTCGCGGCTGGATTTCGCCGCGGGTTTACCTTAATGGAAATACAAGGCATTAATTTTATCGCGCCTGTTCGAACGTGTTAATATCCGGGCATATAGGGTACGTCCTTTGGAGGTTTTCACTTAAAGTCAAATTAATTTACTGCATTTGACTCTTGAAGAGAATTGATCGGAATTGAATATCTCAAATTTCTTATCTCACATCTTTATCTGTTTATGAGTATTAAAAAAGTATAGCATTTTAATGATTATTTTTTATGTTTGTCCTTTTTTTGTTTATTAACTTTCCATTAACAATGTGAAACTTTTACCCTTTGTCCACTATCTAACTTTAAATTTTACATGCAGATTTTTATATTGTTCCGGACTACAAAAATCTGAAAAATTTCTTACATATTTGTGAAAGCTTTAACAATGAATTTTTACTATCATAAAAGTTGCATTATATTTTATTTTCTTTAGATTTAAATTTATTTATCAGAATTTACAATTAACAAATTTGATAGTATCTTTAAATTTAACATTTTGACGGATGCTTAAATTCGAAAAAAATTGTATTAAAAAATATACGACCGCCCACATATATACCATTGTAGATATCAAAACGGCTGCAACGAGGCATTGGCATCAATGTTCAATGCAATGTTGATAATTACTCGTCGTCGTATCGATCATTAGGGTTGCTTTTTTTATCGGATTATGGGAGCAGCACAGTGGAAAAGCTGACATCGCGCGCGCGCCGAATCGACAGCAGTATCGTTGTTTCTCGTCGGTTTTAAGCATCTTTTACGGGGGGAGAATATGGATTTCCGATACGAAACTTTTCAATCCGTTCCTAGACGATAAGAACCCGTCGAACTTATACCGTCGAGCGGGTACCGTCATACCGTTTATTGCCCGTTGGGAGGCCGCATTTAAAAATATTTTATCGTACCCGGTCAATACTTACGCCCGTCGGTCTCTTCAGTCACGTCGATCCCATTTGCATCGCGGTAACTTACATGCAAATTTGCTTTTACGCGCTCTTTAACCCTCGTCTTTGACCTGAAATCACCTGTTTTTACGCATTGTTTAAAACGTGAGCAATCCGTGTATCAACTGAAACTCGAGAATATCGTAAATTACAGTATTTTTTGCTCCGAAAGCGGAGATAACAAAAGAAATTCAATTCGAATTGATCGGAGTTTGATCAAGATTTAGTAGATATTCGTTATTGCTTAAATATATATGTACATACATCCTAACATGTCAGAAACTGACGGCACAATAAAATATAGGATTCTCTAGGATTTCCATATTTAATCGTAACTCATCAATCCGCAGAGATTTATGAAACATATGCACGAAACATGGGCAACGATAACGATGAATTGTGTAATAAGAGCGAGACTCGATTTACATATATCATGATTCAACTGTCATATGTGCACAATTATTACGTGACATATGTCTCTTTATGAGGGGGAGATAAGGAATATATATTTTTTTTCATATTTATGTAAAAATTAGGAAATTTATCTGAATTTTAGTTGAGAATAAAATTATTAATGTAATATGAATAAAAAGAATAAAACTTTCAACAAACAATTATAAAAAGTAATTGTACATATATTTTACATTGTTACAGTGTACAATTTTAAAAATAATTATTAAGGGATAAATCTCTGAGGATATTGCAATGTACAGATTTGAGGCATTACACTTTAGAGGAGAATTGTGTATATATTATAATAAGCGGTATGGAGGTTAGGCATTACTGAGCATTGTAGAGCATTATTAGGGCATTAATGGGCATTACAAGGGCATTAATAGGGCACAAAAATTGGCGATTACTTGGACATTACTGGGCATTAGTAGGCATTGGTGTGCATAATTATGGTCAAAGGTTCAATCCTTGATAATTATACATGGGACAAATTAATATTGCAATAGTAATTGCAATTATTGCAACATCAAAATGAAAGGTTCTCAAATAAAAATAACATGTCACTCCATTTTAAAAATATAACTTTCACGAGAATTTTTATTTGTTGCATATCTATTAATTATGCACGGATGGCGTATACTTAAAATCTAAATTAACAGCAATAAAAAATAAAATATTTCTTCGGAGTTTTCTTTACTTAAATTTATACCCGACCCATGAAAGATGCATTATTTACTTATGCATTCACGAACGATCTCCTCGGGGAGGGTATTTCATATGTTATACTTAAATTTACGGAGTTCACAAAATTGCAAGACCTTGCGCACTCATTTTTGTTTCTTTGTAAACATTTATTCGTTGAGATCAAATAAAACTTGCGCTGTGCCGTAGCCGACGTGTAACGAGTTTGCACGCCGTGAAAAATCACGACGGACAGATACCGTGCGAAATGTCATTTTCCTTCGAGAAAGATAATTTATACGGACGCGAAAGAGAAATACGCGCGTTGAATAATCTTGACGCAATATAGGTCTAATTTGAATATCGACGATCTCGCGATTTTTTTCCGACACTTTTTTAAGTCGCTGAAGTTACAACATCAAACTTCTAAGACGCTCTGATTAATTTTGCCATGCATTATTGGAACGAGATATTAATAAAAAATTGTTTCTTACATCTTTCTTGTGTCGTAAAATATATTTAGACAAAACATTTTATTATCTATGTACTTAATTATATGTTCTGCGATTTTTACGCACGTAGAAAAAATTTGCTAAGTAAAGATAAATATAATATATAGAGATATTCTCTTTCTCTTTTTTTCTCTCTCTTTCTCTGTATATATAAGTAGATATGTACATTATGTTATCATGAAGACAAAAATTTTATTATTTTGTCATATTCTATTGTTTGCAAAATATGAAAAGGTAATAACAAACATTATATTTTACAGACTGAAAAGAGAAGTATACAGTGCATATCTGCATTGAATCTGTAACAGATTATGCATTGGAGATAAAAAATTGTAAAATAAAGATTAAAATTCAACTCTGGAATGAAACAGATTAAAATTAAACTTATCTGATTGAATATCTGTCGAATTCTAATCTCCAATTCGCAATTCTCAATCTCCAATACATGGTCTGATGCAGGTTTTAAAATGCGGCGCTCAGTTATTAACTGTTGAAACCATCAAAGATAAAATAATTATGTTTACATTTTCCCCCTTGCGCGTACATTTTTCCCTAGATAGACAAGCGCGAGATTGGAATGCCTCGTTGTACAAAGAGGTATTTCATGAATGGCTAAGAGCAACCTACCATCCACGAAACAAAAACATTTTTGTCGAGCTGCTATAACGAGGCCCACGTGAACTCGTTATTTCAACGATTACAAAACTTGAAGAGAAAAAGTTAATCAAATTTTGATACGAGAAAAAGAAAGAGAAAACTATGCGCGCGAATATTGCAACGAATTTTTTTTTTATTAAATTCTTATTTACTTACGAGTGAACATTCTGGTAAACACCAGGCTTATATTATTTTGAGCTTCTTCAGGGCTAAATATAAAATCGATGGTTATATTTTTATCTATTACATTAAGTATCGTGTGTCATATGAGAGAGAGGAAAATAAAATGTCCCGAAGAAATCAAACAAAATACGAACGAGTTAGGATTGAAACAAATAGCGCACCTTTACCTAGCAATCGATTTCTCTCGTGGTAGATGTATGCCAACGTTAGATAACGTAGAGCTTTAGAATTCAAGGTGCGTTACTCGGTTTTGTCTCTATGGTTGCCTTTCTGCAGTGAAAAATATCGTCAGAAAATATCGCGGAATATCAGACATTTTGAAGGAATTGGATAAATTTTTATATGCAGATTGTTTGTGTGTGAGAAATATTTTGAGACTTGTCAAATATAGTTGGAGAAAATTAGGACGAAAAAAAAAACTTATCTCGGACTATCAAAGAACTGAGTTTGAAATTTATGGTTCTTGTTGAACAAAGTTTATGCTTATCAAAAATGTTCAATGTTTTTTTAATCACTTAGCTTCACTTCTTTGCTTCAACTTCTCACTTCTTTTGAATTTTTAATCAAAAATGTCTTGCTTCTTCAACTTGTTTTTCCAAAAGATTAGCTATCTTTAACGATTGCATATTTTAAACCGCAAGTTACGTTAATCCATAAATAAATATTTATTAAATCTATTTTTAAACACATTTTGTTTAAATTTTTACTCCAACATGCATTTATGACTATGAGGTTTCTTCTCGCCCTGATGAAGTGAACTTAGTGAACTGCAATGTTTACGAAATGTTGGAATTTAATAATGCAAGATACGGAAATAACCCACGATATTTATTTGACTGAATTTTGATAGAAACAATCATTAGTATATTATATAACTTCTTATCACATATTGCGATATTGCACAACTATTAGTGTCTTCACAACTTCTCTAATGATACCATACACCGTGTGGTTCCAGGTTATTTGAAGAGAATGCGGAATTGCTAAATATGTTCACGAAGTTTCGGGATCAAAAGACAAAGGAGCAACAATCTACGAGTATGGAACTGGCCGAGCACGCGAAAACGGTCATGACCACCCTCGACGAAGGTATCAAGAGCCTGGACGACATGGATGCGTTCCTGACGTACCTTCACGAGGTCGGGGCCTCTCACACGAAGATCCCTGGATTCAACCGACAATATTTCTGGGTGAGTTCTTCTCGAAAGAAAACGCAAATCTTTAATACGGAATCTTGTAATAATTCATACGCGACATAAATACACAATGGATGTGTCCTAGTTATCAAACTATTAATTAGGCGAGAAAATAATTTGTAATATGGCTGAGGGAGAAAATAAGGCGATGTATTTAAGTACAAGGTTAGCTTTAATATATAAGATTCCTGCAAAAATATATACATTCGATGAACTAAAAAAATATATTATCTTAAATTTATAAAGATAGTATTTATTTTTGTCTGTCTTGTTAAACGTGCACAATAAAATGTACGTACATTAAGAATATTCGTAAGATTGAACTCGAAATTAGAAATTAACTAATTGTATATATATTCTTAATCAAGACAGTTTTCAGTAATAATATAATTAGTCTTATCGTTAAATTAGAAATTCAAAATACTTTGCAATATTTATTATTGTTTAAAAAACTTTTTATATTTAACTTTCATCATTACACGGATAAAACGCTTTCATCGAAGTATTTAAAAGTTTAGCAAGAAGATCTGAAAATAATTTTAATAATTTTGTTACTATTAGAATAATTATGTAGCTCTAATTTGTTACTAGAATGTCAAAACTTTTAACAACATTGCTCATTATACTTGAATCCTATATAATTATTTTGTGTACGATAATTCAATGAAATTATTTTCCAATCTAGCCAAATTTTTAGATATTACAGCGAAATTTTTCTGTGTATATATATATACTTTTTTTTAGAGTAAGTCAGTTAGACTTGCCTTATGTGATAAAATATTGATAGATTATCTGAGGTAACTCTTCGATAATATAATATGTAATTAGTTTTTCTTATCAGAATACTTGAAATACTTACATTTGTATCACTTTCTACAAAAAAAATATATATTTTTGCGTGAACTAGCTTGTTAGATTTACCTCACATATCAGAACATAGGTAATTTATCTCAGTATATACCGGGAAAGCGTGCGAAAATTCTCACTCATCCGAGAGAGAGAAATACGCCTCCCATCTCTTGACGAACATTTTCTCTTTGTGCCGCGCTTATCTCTCGCAACATGGAAATCAAAGAGACTAAACTGAAAACTTTTGGGAGACACTGTAAACTATTTCAGAGCAAGAGATTTATGCACAATTAAAGTATAACGACGCTCGCGCGACGTAAATGTGAAACGAACTTTTGTTGCGTTCCTCACAATGTTTGGACCTTTAATTTTTATAACACATTTTCTTATTCGTATGAAATCATCTTACAGTCTTTTGCACTTTTTTTAAATTTACGTTTCTATTTATTAAATTGACAAATAAATAATTTATGTTCTTGATAATATATTCCATTTTTAATTAAATAAGTAATATCAAATTTATTATTTAAAAAATATTACAATCTTGCTGACTTGGTTAGTATAAATTAGAATTCAGAGTGGACGGATTTATTATGAGCTCGTACTGCTTTATACGATTTTTTATCCAACATTTTATCGTTCGCATTACACTTTTTTCGCGAAATTTATGCCTCCTATAGCAAAAAAGAAAAATTTGCTGCAGGAGAGATTGAATAACAAATGTTGAGATTTCATCTCGCAACATCACTAGGTATAATACGTTGGTGTTTTGTTATCTCATAGTTTTTCATAATCCACTGCACAGCTGGTATCCACCATTTGCTTTGCTTGCGTTGCTATCCTGCGCGATATCTAAAAAGAAAAGATTCATTTTTTTATGTTCTACGTTTAACGATTTAAGAACGGTGATAAAATAATTATCGTGAAGAATAAATACACTAAAATTTCATTTTAGTATTTAATCTTTTGCAGAAAAACCCTGTACGAATATTTTTTTATTGCAACATTCTTTTGATATAGACACATTGATACAAATTTTTTCATTGCTTCGTAAAATACACGAATGCTATTTCGAGAGAGAGAGACAAATTCAGAATAATACGTGACTTCGATTTGATTCGTGCTAACGGAGACATCTAAAAGGATAGTCGTTACTCATACACGGAGAGAAGGATTTCTTAAAATTTACCCTGAAAATGTAGTAATTATGGTACAATACAATCAATTTAAAGATTTTTATCATGCACTTCAGTAAAATTAATCATACTTATTTTATATTTTATTGTAGTTTTATTTAATGAATGTGAGAGATTTACATAAAAATTCTTCGAAATATAATATTGTCCCACGAACAGGTATGTTAAGTTAGCACCTCAACTATAGTACTCAGGAGTTCTGATTAGAGTTTCCACTTCCTTTTGACGAAACGAAGAGTTCCCTATAGTTAATAACAAGAGTTCAATAAACATTTTTTTTACATTTTTTAAAAATGGGGTGCCAACTTTTTATCGAATTTCGAGGTGGAATAGTTCTGAGCGACTTAATAGCTTCAATTTGCGATTGCCTAGAGTTCCTGATATGTAAAAAAAATTTTCGAACAATAAAAAAAAATTAAAAATTTTTGAAAAATTAATTTTTAGATACAATAGTTCTGATGATAATTCCTGCTTCTTTTTGACAATACCAAGAGTTCTCTATGATTTTTAATGATATATGCGCTTAATAATCATTTTTTAATAATTTTTTAAAAATGGGGTGCTAACTTTTTAACGAAATTCAAGGTCGCATAGTTCTGATCAGCTTAACAGAATTATTTTGTGAATACCTAGATTACCTAGAGTTCTTGATACATAAAAAACATTTTTGAAATATAATAAAGTTTAAAAAAAATAGTGGAAATCTTTGAAAATTTTTTCGAGAGTACCGAGTAGTTCTGAGTAGCGTTTCTTATAGTACTCGACGAGTTCTATCGAAAACTGTAAGATGGAAAAGCGATTAATTTTTAAAAAATTTTTAATTTTTTTTTTATTATTCGAAAATTTTTTTTACTTATCAGGAACTCTAGGCAATCGCAAATTGAAGCTATTAAGTCGCTCAGAACTATTCCACCTCGAAATTCGATAAAAGTTAGCACCCCATTTTTAAAAAATGTAAAAAAAATGTTTATTGAACTCTTGTTATTAACTATAGGGAACTCTTCGTCTCGTCAAAAGGAAGTGGAAACTCTAATCAAAACACCTGAGTACTATAGTTGAGGTGCTTAACATACCCCACGATTACGATATTTTCAGGATAAATTTTAAGATATAATTCTTTTCGTGTAGGACACTTGTAAATATTCCATAATATTATTTACGATCCTGGCAGTTGAAAACACTTCATACGTAGAACATAAAAATTGGTCATAACACTTCTGGCATGCGAGTTGGTTATAATGTTGAAATATAAATCGGTACGCTACGAAACGATTTATAATTAAACAGCATGAAATCACATTCTTGCTATGATTGAAGTGAGGAAAATTCTTTGGAAATTTCGACGTTCGATTAACTATATATATTATATATATAATCAAACATTATACACTTAATCATTCTGCTTGGCTGAATAAATTTGATAGCTGTCCATGCACAAACAAGTATACAAACAAATGTCGAATTCATTAAATTAATTACATTTTAATGGGAGAATGCATTTTCCCAATACGATTGCATTAATATAATCGTATACAAAATCGACTGGCATTTCGTTATATTGAATATATGTGATTTTCTCGATAATCTTGATGTTTATTTGAATGAAAACATGCGTCAATTTGATTCATGCAATAAATCTTTCCTTTTTATGTATCAATAAATTAATGTATCAGTAAATTCGTATAAATTACCAATTTAATTTTTTTCAATCAGAAGAATAAAAAAACATCATTGAGCTTGCGGAAAAATAATGTTGCATACGTAACAATAAATTTAAATTTTTTAATTTTAAATAACAATATATACATCAATCTAATAATATATATACACATCTTAACAGATAGAATGCAAGGACGATAAAAAATAATAATCCACGTGACGTGTGTCAAAAAGAAAAAATTGTTAAAAGGGCACTTTAATGCAGTACGCAAAAGTAATAACGTTTCCCTCTCGCATATGCATGCAAGTTTTCTTTATTACTTTCGCGACGATCGGAACGGAATTTTCTTTGTGCACGTGAGAAGGAAGTCGTGCTGGGGGCTTCTTTCTGCGTCGCTTTTTCTTCTCACTAGAGAAAAGGAATAAAGGTATTATATAGAAAAAGGCATAAGAATGCTTAAAAATGTGGTTAAAAATGGAGATAGAAGGAATTTTATTGAAGTAAAATTAATTTTAAGATGAAAAAATGATATTAGGTATATTGTCAAAATAAGATATAATTCTATATGTAAGTAGACCGTTAATCACAATGAGATATTTATAATATAATATATTTCACGCAAGGGACATTTTCAGAAATTAATTTCAATCAAAGACAACTCAGTTCTTCCTAAAATGCAGCTTTTAGCATTGACATAATTCTGAGTTTGTTTTTATGTCTCATTGTCAGATAGATATAAAGTTAAGTTATCTGCGCAATGCGAGGAAGGTTGAAGGTTTACATTACAGAGAACGTCGCATTTATTCGCTGTGTGAAATGTTTGCCACGGTTTCAATCTCTTGGCACGAAATCAAATCCGGTTTGCCTTCCTTTCCTATCTAATGTAAGTCCCGTGACTTAGTCACTGTGTATAGGATTGATAATTCCTATCGGACAATCCTACAAGGTCTATTGTGAACCGTGAATATGACGATCGCTATACAATCGTCGATGCAATCGCCAGTCCTCGTATTGTTGGCGACCACGCCGCTGAAAATGGATCGAGGCTTAAATATTCGCCGTATTGATATTATCTTCTTACGCGACCCAAGAAAGTTCATAGCTTCGATTCATCAAAGCTTAAAATAAATATAAAGCAAACAAACGAAACATTTTACTAGAGATTTATTATTGCTTACAAATGACGTGTCAGATCATTTAATAGGAAAAAAAAAGAATTACAAAAGTAGATATAAAATTCGCAAAATTGATCTCTCAGCTCTTTTTTTAGAAAAATATTTTTAATATTTTCACTTCAACATTACACTAAAAATAATTACTGAATCATTATTTACTTGAAACATTTTTTACACTGAGAGAAAAAATATCTTGATATTAAAAAATAAGCTATTATAATCCACTGAATGTATCAAAATAATTTACTTAATACAAAACAATCATTATTTCGATTTGATGGATCTAGCCTATTTTTTAGTATCAAGATATTTTTTTCTCAATATGACATAAAATCCTGCTCTTCTTGTATCGTACGCTTAGCAATGTGTAGGCAATCAACTGTTCTAAATCCAGGAAGAGAGGTACAGAGTGCCGGCTTTTGCTTTCCTGAAAATTATTTCCGTATCTGTGTCGCGTTGCACTAATCTCGGATGTTACGCTGTCATGAAAGTTGTTTCCATCCTAGAATTATCTTCCCCGTCTTAGAATAATATAGGAATCAAGAATAAATAATAATAAAATATATACCAAATGTAATAACATATAATATATTTTAATTTTAATACAGACCCAAATCATCCAAAAAACATTATTTTTTTATTAAATAATTAATACAATTATTTTAAAAGTACATTAACAAAAATGTAGTTTATACGTGATTGGATATTCTTCTATTTTCAGAAAATCGAAAAACCGTTTCTGGATGCGGTGGAACGTACGCTGGAGGACCGATACTCGGAAAATGTGGAGAACATCTATAAGCTGACGATCAAGTTCATCATCGAAACGCTGATCGACGGCTTCGACAAAGCACAGAGCGACAAGGCCAAGTCCTAGTCGTCCTAGTCCCGAGGATCCGGCACGCACGCGATCGCCCTCGATCTTGCGAGATGTTGACAGCCCCCCGGGTCGGCCTGGCTTCCCGACGTTTGGAACGGGAAAATGCCAGCCGACGATTCTTGAGAAGACGACGATGGGGACAATCGTCGTTCTTGCGTTGATTCGCGCGGCGTCAACACGTCGCTGCTACGTTTCTCCGCGAATTCCTGAGAAACGCGAAATGCGAGCGCGTGGCGTTTTGCGCCATCGCCCTCACCGGCCTGAGATCTTTTTCCCCTTCGTGCGGGTCTCGCCATTAAACGTCTCCGGATATTAAGAACACGGTCTCGAGTCAGTCCTTCGGGATCTCTTCGTAAAAACCGTGCCGCAACGCGAAGCGAAAGAGCCGCGTGGCTCTCCCACGACGGTCGAAGGATTTCTCTCTTTTTATCTGTTTAACTCAACTAACAATTAATGTTGATTGGATTTTCGATGATAGAAAAATGAGTCCATTTAAGTGACACATTTAAAAGTCCAAAAACGTATAAAGACAGACATTTGAAAACGTCTGACGTTTCCAATCTTTTGATCGGTGTCTTTGTGACATCGTTTTAATAAGGACTATATCTACTCGTAAGAATTAAAGCAAATAATTTAAAATATATTTTTTCGAATTTAAGTAGCAAAAATTGGAGTCAATTTGTAAGTTTTGATGCATCTTTTTAAGTTCCTCATAGATAATTTTGCAAACGTCAATCTTAATTTAAGTTCAACTGATTCTCTTCACCTCTCTCTAATGCGAATTCCAGGAAAGAGACAAAGAGTAGGTTAAACTAAAATTAAAGCGTATACTGGCGGTAAACCAAAAGCGCTATGATTCCACGTTATCTGGAATCTACCGGGTGATCGACTAACTTTCCCAAACGTTGCCAAAACGCCTGTAGGAAAATCGATTCTCTACAAAAAGATTTGTTTTTGAGATTTATGAATTGTGTATTTTTTTTACATGTAAAATATTGTTCACCAATGGATAAATTCTGGGATATAAAAAACAAAAATATTCTGAAAATAGAATACGTGCTTTTTCGTGAATTTATCAAACTTGTGTAGTATCAAAAGAAAGATACTTCAACTCGTACTGTTATTATTTATTTGCTGTTTATGTTTCATTTCACATGGCCTTGCACATGAAAAGTAATACGGCATAAATACATATGTTATGACATTTTGGAGAGAAACGCTAGTATTAACATTTATTGAGATTCTCTTTAAACATTTTTCAATGAAAAGTTATCTCAAAGAGATGAGTTTGAATATATTATTTAGAGACACTTAACGACTGTAACGTTACAGTTACAATCGTTAAGAGTTACAGAATAGAACCCTTGATTGTATTTATCATGTCATGTGTACAAACAAATATTTATTTTTTTGTCGTTTTTATTTATTTCCTATATGTTCGTTATTTATTTCTCTTATTCATACATACGCTTCCTCTAGTTTTAATACATTTAACAGGAGAGCAAAACGTAAAGTGACACACGTCGTTATTGATCAGACACAAAATTAGAAGGAAGGAGGTGGGAGAGCTTTCCTTTCCCGCAAGAGTTCGATCTTAAGAGGATTACTAAAATGTAACTTTGGTCAACTATATGATACCCTCGTAAGAACAGGATAAGCTGAAATAAAAGTTTTTACTACGATGCTATTACCAACAAAATAAGGTCCGACCAGTCGCTAATATTCGCTGCACACAATGACGTTTTAAGGGTTTATTACGTCGCAAAAACTCTCATTAACTTCTCATGAGTGTTATAAAACCATCTAATGCACATAGATAATGATTCTTTCATCAAGTACGCCCACATGACTACGAATTTGCAGTATCAAGCGTGAGAAAAATATGTTTCCATTCAGTTCTCTTTTCATATACGTTTTTTACGCCAAGCTCTTTTACGGATAATAATTATTCATTCTATTAATAATATTAAGCTTCTTTTGCTCGCGCAGATCGTAAAATGGGTGGCTTTTGAGATATCATAACTCGCGGGATAAAAGTTTCCAGCTTTTGCGGTAACATGAATCGCATAAAATTCAACACATTGACAAAAAAAATTGCATCGTTGCGTATGTTGCGAATCGATATTCGCTCTTAATTGAAAGAGTCACTCAAATCCGAACCATTTAATAATAACCGATATTTGGAAAAAATGACCCTATGGTAGGCATTTTGTAATAATTCCATGATTTCAATTCGATTATCTCACCGAGAAATTTTTTCTTTTTTTCAAAACTGATACCCTTCCGTCAATTGTAATCAATATATATATTGTCCAAATTACCATCGTTATTTAAAATCGCATCGCTCGAGTTTCAAAGAGATGGATATACCCATGAAAAGAGAAATGTAACAAGTACCGACTGCGCATTGCCTGTGACCTTAGTAAATGTGCTCCATTAGGAAGAGAACGCAATATACTGAATTTAGAGCTCTAGATATTAAGAATAGTGCAATCCTTTTATCTGCGAATGTCGACAATCGCGTTTTCTTATTGGCTCCCTTTTCTCGACTGCCATTTTGGATCTAATCAATCTATCGTCAAATGAGCACTCATTGATTTTTAACATAATTCGTTTCTAATGTAGATTAGGGGATCGATTGTGTATCTTGAAATGGGATGAAAATTACAAAAGTGAACGAATTTATACTAGAATATTTATAATTTTATTGCACCTAATGCATTTGCTCACTGTTATTGTTTTTAACTTGTTTCAAGATACACAATCGACTCTGAGATTAAAATGGCGATTGTTTGTACTACTCTTGTTTACATTTAAAGTTCTATATTGAATTACACCAATGTTTCTCTTCAACTCGACACTTTAGAGTGGTTTAGAGAGAGAGAGAGAGAGAAAATAAGCTACCTCACTCTTTCTGAGCTGATAGTATGACAACTTTATATAGGAATGCGCAGTTTGTACCTATTACGTATATATAGATATCCCAAAACAATCCATGCAAACTTTGCGAGTTTGATAATACCACGATATATCATCCACGGAGAGAGATCGTATACTCTCTCGGCAAGTCGACAATGAGTCTGCCAGCGCAAGATACGCCGGCATTTTATACCTGCATTAAGCCGCGAATACGGGGATTCGAGTTTATCGGGACCGATTTCATACAGGTTTCCGACTTTCAATATACGTTCGATAATTGATACAAGCGCGGTAGAGCAGAGTGATAGCCGCGGCGACAGTGGCGGTCAGTCAATCGACACTGACTGCTACCTTTTATTCGCGACGGCCTTGGATTACATAAGTCACGCAGGATATCCTCCCGCAATGCGAGGCCGAATGCATGTGAATGCAAATGTCTATTGTCTCGGAACGGGGTCACGATTTAATCGTAAAAACAACGATGTCGTCACCTCACCCTCGAACAATATATCCCCGGCACGCGACGAAAATTAATTTGTCTAATTTCGCAGAATTTGTGATAAAGCTTGTCGTAAGCTTGAAACGTATTATTAAAAATCTGAAAGTCAGAACTCATCACAGTAACTTTTACAAAGAGTTCTTCCCGCGCGATGTAATACGCACTTGGACTTTGATACACCACGTGTGCGGCGACTGACGTTTTAATGAAACGTCAACCAAGATTGACGTTTTCATGCTGTTTTGTTGATTTAACTCGAAAGCTATGACAGTTACCGATGATCGACAGTATTACACTAAAGTACGTCATTGATTTAAAGTAAAATATAACTGGCTGTCAATAAGAAGCCGAGTATATTTGTCAGCAATTGTGTTTATACTTCACGTATAATTGGACGCTCAATTTTTCAGATCATTTCACGAAATTGCTTGAAACTCGCAAAATGTAATAACATCATTTGACATTAATTAATCTCATCATCTCATAGTTTTTCTTGCTATGTACAATTTTTCTCTCAGAATTAATAATCAAATTAAATTAGAAAAATTTTTAGAAGACATACTTATTACTATATATGGAACAAATAGCAATACAAATGTTTGTACGTTAGTTAAATCTCAGAATTTTATATAAAGCTCTCTTCTTTAGAATCTTGTCAAGAAAAATTACAAATTTTGATGCTCGACGACTTTTACAGTTTCTATAAATTTTATATACGTTTGCCACGAGATATATTTCAGATTGCATGTAAACAGAGACGTTTACGCTCTGTTATCTCTATTTTGTGATAAAATAACACCGTATCGATATAAAAGTATGCATAACCTGCGTTCGCGTTCGTCATAAGATCGATCGCGACGATCGTAGATGACACGTAAATGGAGAGGGACATGCGGAAATTATTGATACTCTTCCGATCGATCACTGGACTGTCATGGCAAACGCGACTGAATTAGATTCTAAACGCCTAAGTGAAGAGGATAGCCATTTATAAAGTCCCAGTAATTCTATCAATCTTCCATTCTCAATTTCTTGATAACCAAAACACATTTGAACGACAGATAACAATTATACTTATTTCCATTCATTTATCGTAATTACTATTATGCTTTCCGATATTGATTCAATTTTTAATTCTTTGCTCTTTTTTTTAGAAGAATCCCGAAGAAATAACATCTGCTTATATGTTCTGCGCTACGAAGGAGCTTTGTAACTTTTTACTTTATGTACTTAGTACTTTGTTTTTATTTCCAGCGAGGCGGGAATCAAAAATGCAAAGTAAAAAACTATAAAGTTACTTCATAACCATTTGATGTTGGCTCTCAACAGTAATTCGTCCGATTTTGATCAACCCTCGATGATACGCGGCATCATCGAATCCGAAGAAAAAAAACAGCCAGGATCCTTCGATCGTCAACGGAGAACTTGTATAAATTTTTACTCTTATTGTAAGTGGCAGTGGAAAAAAAAAAGTGTGGTTTCTAGGGTAAATGGGCCCTTCGCGCAAATGTCAATTTCCTAGGAGGTCTCGGGAAGGCAGAAGGCCTCTCCGTCTCTGTATCTTCCTCGCCGTCTTTATCTATCTCTATTTCTCTCTGAGGACGATTCGCGCCCATGTTGCTCTTTCTACATTCGGACTCGGTAAATCGTTATATACTCTTGAAAAAGGCCGCAACATACGACGTGGACGACTGCGAAAGATACGTGACTTAACGGGGAAACATCCCAGAAGCGTGACACGCGATGCGAATCCATTAGAACCTGCGCTATGTGTCGTATTTTATTTATCACAAATATTCTCGGAAAACTCGTGTTAGTCTTGTTTAATAATCATCGTAAAATAATACAATCGCAGCATTAATCCTTAAAACACACGATTGGATCTTTCCTTTGAAATACTAGGAAGCTAAATAATAATATCCATTTTTTTCTTTTTTCTAAATACATAACTTTATAAGTACTTTCTTTAAAGATGTTAACACTAGAATTGCCAGTGAAATTCCGTTAAAACTGCTGAAGATGCCAATTTGATAATTTCCCATGTTTGTGTTTGATTAGTGAAAAGTTATATTGGTATTATTCGTTAAAATTATGTTCACATATTTTTATTATTCTGTACTATATATTTAAAAAAGAACAAAATTGAAATGATTAGCGGAGTCATAATGGCGGTACCAGTGTTGAAGTATAATACGTAAGAATCACTTAAATAATGTTTATATACTTGTAAAAGAATGATGGAAATTGACCCAAGACACGAACGATCCATCGTGTGTATAATAAAGGATTAAAATACCACCGTGCATACTAAGAGTTAATTCCATCATCATGCAAATTACATTGTCGCGTTTATCCTAATTACGTAAGCAATTGAAAAAAATCTTCGTTGGAAAAAAGTGTAATTGTTCTGAGTGCAGAAAAATTAACGCTGGTTCTACACGCAGTCGCATTATTTCCACGCCAATAACTGCCATCGCAATATCTCCGCGTTTGCTACCAAAATAGCACATTATTAGGGCACTCTGCATATGGCTTGAAATTTCATAGTATATTTAAAGATGAGTTACCTAGTAGACACTCGTTGTTTTAGAATCGCTCGCGAACGCATTCGGAAAATGTCAGACTCGATTTCGCGCAAAAGAGGTGGAAAACCAAGAATAGCGTCCTACTTGTCTGAGATTTCGGTCCGCGTTTCTCCTTTAATCAAGAATGATCATTAGCGGCCTGACGGTGAAACAAAGGCGAGTTGCATCGTGTAGAAGAAACAAGACGATAAAACTTATCTTTGTCCTTCCTTTGGTGATGAATTTAACTGTGTCGCTCCCTTTTAGGGCGATACATATTACCGGTCACCCTATCAGTCATTAACTTTGTTAACCGCCGTACCACAAATAATCAAACTAACCGTCGTGTGCAGAGAAACTTCCTACGGGACGATAAATGACGATAAATAACGAGCGTGTCGCGAAAATCGATTTTCCAACGAAGACAGGAAGTTTTTGCGATACCGTACTTCGAGTAGATGCCAAGCGCATGGGGCTCCCACGTTCCTCGCAAAACGGCAATTTCCATTCTGGACTTAAATTATCATTCGCCCCACACGCGACTTTGGCGCGACATTAATATTTAACGTGTTCGAAACACGCTATCGCAAGAAGCCTAATAGGGAGTCAGTTTCTCTCTCTCTCTCTCCCCCCTCCCCCTTCCTCCTTCTCCCCCCTCTTTTTCGCTTTCACACTCTCACCTTAGATTTATATTTACCTTGATGCGACATTAACGTTTTGTGTACTCAGACAAAATATGCTATCGCCAAAGTATTCTATCATTAGGGTATTTAATATGAGAGAGGGTATTTAAATTCGAGAACACGATCCATCATGTCACGTTACCGCGGTCGCTCTGCGCTCGTTGGGAACGACGAATACGTTGCCTCAGGGAGAAAGAGTACGTGTGTTCAATAGCGAAAAAAAAACGGAGAAATATATATATATATTGTATATATATAAAGAAAAAAAAGATCGCGAACAAGAGGGTGCGTAACATTGCGAGACACGATTTTAAGCGAATGTCGCAACCACGACGAACGATGTATGCGCACCCTTATTCTCACCGAGACTAAAAACGATCAACAAATTAGATAAGATAATTAGCGCTTCCGCGGTTCGCGACATCCTATCGTCGTTGAGGTTCGTAAACCTTCGTCATGATTATCCTACACTGAGAAAGAAAGTAATTGTTTGAATGGACGAAATTATCTTGCCTGAAATAAATTTTCGATCAACAAATTACGTGACTAATGCAACAAGTTAGTCGATTACATCTGTATATACGCTAATTGCGTGGATAAATTTTAATGGCATGGTATTACCGTATATTTTTTTTATATGACATAATATACAAGGAGGAGTGTCGCCATTTTTTATCCGAGCAATTTTTTTCTCAGTACAATGTTTTATTCTAATTTTCTCCTCAATTCATTATAAGTTATGTATACTACTGAATAATTGAGCAATAGATGTTCACTAAATATATGCTTACTTTCTTTATAGACTTTCTATGATAAGCCATTACCTAACTTTAAATTTTAAGTCGTGAGAAATTAATAAAAAAAATTAATTAACTAAAATAATCGATTATTCTCATATTCAACTGTGATTGGACAGTTTTTTTACAACTTAAGACTTAAAGCTTATAAATAATGTTATTGTAAAAAGTCTATTAAAGTAAAGCAATTATATTTTTTTTGGAAGAAAAAATATATTAATTATCGTGTAGGGAATATTTTGTTATTACAAAATGACTATCAGGCTGACGTAATAGAGGCTAACACAAAACTATTTCATTAAATTAATAATTAATACGACATTATTAAAAAATGAATGTTGATTTTATCTGAATATCGCGTTATGCTATTAATCTAAGACTATTACATACTTACCTCGATTTCAGTGTGATGGATCAAAGTAATCATTTATTGGAACTTTCTCATTTCCTTGCAAAGTCAGTTCATCTCTTCTCTTTTTCGTTATAAATTCCAAGTTACTTCCACGCGTAAAATCGATGAGACATCAAATATTTGAGGAGAATCATATCCTGAAAGATATCTGTGTGACGATAATTTTAATTTCACTCAACATAGGAAAGAAAGAGATTGAATTGAAACGATATGCCTAAGCGGTCATTCAGTGGTGCATTTACCTTGCTGATGATTTGCATTTCGGTTTTTACACGATATCAGTGGATATCACGAAGTTGTTCGTAGCCCGCGACTTTTCCCCGGCGAACCGCGATCGCGCCACGATAAATGTTGCATGAAATGAATATTAAGAGTCCGTGTAAAGCCGTCGCCGCACGAGAAGGACCACACCGAGCGCCCTTTCATTTTTTTCTTCGTCATCGAAGTGTAACTCGAGGACTCCTGTCGGGCGTCGAATTTCGTGGTAAACAATATCGATCGTTTGAGTATCAAATTGGTGCAATCGGGCGATAGCTCTCGACGATAAAGCAGGGGGGGAAAATTGACAGAAGGGTATATCTACAGCGGTGGATGAGAAAAAAATGAACGTGGAGGAATCGGGGCGTACCAAAGTACATAATTTATATTTTCCGGCAAGGCATAATTTCTGAGAATAAATACGAAATCGAAATCGCGCAGAGGTTCTGCATTGGTATCTTCCCTCTCACGTTTCTCGTCGAGAATCTCGAGATCGGTCACGTATGGGTAAATAAAGACATTTGTCGACCCGGCCACGTTCTCGAAGGACACTCTAGGCATTTTACACTTTATCCCGAAGATTTAAGGGCTACTAGGAAGCGAAATAATGTGCGACGCGTTATAACTGCACACACGTCCCACGTGCGGCGGGGCTTGAAACGATATAACAAGAAAGGAAAAAAAAAACGAAAAAAAACCCGGAGAATATTGTAAAACGAAAAAAAAATATTTCGTACGGAACAAAATGCACAAAACGAGCTGTACCTTCTTTTCTCGCAGAAATCGAAAGACCTATCTAACCGAAAGTCTTCATGAAACGCGCAGAAAGCACACACGAGAGAGAAATATATATTATTATATAAATATATATGAGATATAAAAAATTGCTAGTATACCTTGCAGTTATGCGAATGTTGCATTGTCTAACTGTTTGTTCCATACAGATCCAGATGTATTATTGTATCCGATGGAGTATTATATATCAAAATATATATAATATATATCTATATATATTACGATCCTCCCGTGGGGCTTACAGTTTTTCCGCTTTTCCCAATTTTTCCAGTAAATAGAATAATTTTTAATCATAATTTAAATTTAAATTTTATATATTTTAATTTTTTTTAATTTTTTTTGTTTTTATTTTATTTTTTAATTTATATCCTTTAATAATTATAGATATAATCTAACTCGAACAACCAACAAATTATTTGCTGCATTAGTGCAACAGAAAAATTTATTCTTGTAAAAATAAGAAAATTTTATGCCTTTGTCTGTATTTCTTTATTATTGTTAGAACTAAATTGAAATGAGTTAAGTCTGTGCACATTAATGTCTATTTCAAATTTCAATGTAAATTAATTTTAATTTTGATTTAACTTATTTTTTATCTTTTTTCTAAAAATTAAATTTAACTGAAAGTTAAATTAAATTGATGTAAATTATTCTAAATAAGTAAAAATGGATGATGGTGTGGACTTTAAATTCTGATTAACGTAATAGGTAATTAACTGCCACAATTATTTATAACAAAATTTTTAAATATATCTAGAATCTGTCATCCTATACTAGTTTTATTATTATAGTTTTTCAAGAATAAATCTAGAAGAAATTATTCAGACACAAATTTTGTCACACTCTATTTCAAAAAATTATAAATAATATTCTGCTCTAAAAATGAATATCCTCTTAACAAAAGACAAGTATTGTGAAAGGTATTATATACTTGACAAATTAATAATTGATTAAATTAATTAAAAATTGATCAATCAGTTTATCATCAGAAGGTAAACTAGGGAAGATAAAAAATTATTTCTCTTATTTAAATGCATTTCGTGATCTTAGCGTCATCTACAAGCATAAAATGTAGAACTATACCTAGCCATTTTATCAAGTTTTCTTTACAGATAACATCTACGTATCTTGAACGAGAGAAAGAAAATATATATATATATTTTGAATCATTGTCCACGATAACGATGATATATTTGTCTCATTCTGAATGCAGAGAATGTGATAAGGCCAAGTAAGAAGATCAGCTGTAAACATTTCCAATTTTGTGTTCTTTTTTCTTTTGCTACGTCGTTGGTATGAGGGACAACACGCGCGCCTACCAACTGTCAACCTCTACCCGATACCCGATTAAGCGGATTGAGAGGTTATATCAACGAACAGGTATAAAATTATTCTACATAAGTAAGTGTATTGACAATTTCAGTAAGAGTTCCGCTCGATTTGGTCTGTAGATCTTCGTAAGATGTAACAGAACATTTTCCGGAAACTCGAAATTTCATCTGTATACAGCTTAGGCTGTATCTTCGGAGTAAATACCTTCGAAGTTAACCTATCACTTAATTGGGCGGGAATAATTCCACTGTGCAATTAAACATGCGACATTAAAATATAAAACATTTTTTCTATAAGAACTGCATGTATGAAAATTGAACGATATTTCCATTTACTTTCCGATCACTTTGATGTAAACTTGTTTTTGTATAGGTTATAAATAATTGTTGAGTTTAGAAGCCTCACCTCTGATTTTGATAAAATTATTCTCATTTGATTACGTTTTTGCATGAAAGGAACGAATTTGGCAAAAAAGATATTACTGTGTCCTGCGAACCAAAATATTGATTAATAAAGTTGACAGATATTCAGGTTAGGAAATCTGTTATATCGATGGCATGAAAAGGTGTTACACAAATTTTCTGCTTTACAAACAAATTATTTTCCATAAATTCCAGAAAAATTAGACTAATTTTATTAAAATCGAAGATGAGGCCCCTAAACTCAACAAGTACCTTTCTTATATAGTGTAAAATTTAAAAAAATTTTCTAAAATTAATAACAAAAAACTTTTATGAATCTTATAAACTCATATTCCTTTAACAAAAAATATGTATTCTTGTTATGAGTTAAATATGTCTCACCTAACAACACATTTTTTATTTGCAGCACAAATGCCAAGTGTTAAGGATGAGTCGGAAGGTGAAGGAGAAGAGATGTCTCACGATAGTAACGAAAGTAACCAGAGTTCTGGGTCATGTGACAGCAGCCCTGAACACACTGATAGCGATGACTCGTCGGAGATGGATGAAGACGAATGCGAGAGGAGACGCAATGAATGTATGGAAAATTTACTAGACTTGGAAAGACAATTTACTCTACTCAAGGAACAGTAAGTATACACATATTATATATATAGCTTCTTTATATATTATACTTTAATGAACATTAAAAAAAATACACTATAACTATTTGTTTTAACAATTGTCATTTCTTTCAGATTGTACAGAGAAAGAATTACACAAGTGGACACAAAGCTCGGTGAAGTTCGTGTTGGAAAATCTGAGGAATACCTAATACCACTGGAACGACTGAAGGAAAACATGAAAACGAAAACGGAAGTGGCTGGAATATTAAAACAATACAGATTACAAAATATCCAGAATAAATTCCTAGCAGAAGAACTGGCCGCTTTTCAAAATTTTGAAAGCGAAAAAGGCTTAGTCTGGGATTGCATACATAACGATCTACAAGACAAGATCCGTCGTCTAGAGGAAGATAGGAATAATGTAGACATACATGCAGATTTGTGGCTTAATACGACCGGTAGAAGACGTAGGAATCATTCGGAGAGAAAACGAGCAGTTTCCGTTGCAGGTCCTTACATCGTTTACATGCTCAACGACGCAGATATATTGGAAGATTGGGCATTAATAAAAAAAAGTCTAGGTAGCCGAAAAGCGGAAATAATGTAAATTATGTTTTGAATGTGTTGAAGAATTGTTGAAAATAGTTTCCTTACATTACGCGTCCATCTTTGATATGAACAAGAATTTCGTCCAACCGGAAATGTTCTAAAATTAAACAAACAACTGACATCCACTGATTATCTGATATCTGTACTGTGTGCCTTGATAAAAAGTAAGAGTAATTATTTACTAATCTAAATAATTACCGAATTAAAATATCATATTCGCCGAGTACTTCTATGGTACACTAGTGCAGGAAAATTGTTTACATTTGTGTCACCGGAAAAAACGAATTCATAAGTTTGAAAAAACTAAATATTATCTATATTAGTTCCAATTAATATGAAAATTTACATCATGAATCAAACAACAATTATATCAATCTAAATTGTCTAAAAATAATTAATTTTATGTTCGGTATATGAGCATTATCTTCTTTTTTATTTTCCTTTATTTAAAAAATCTATTTCTGCAATTTTATTATTACATTTGTTTTGTATTTTCTTTATCTCTCTAATATATCTTGAAAAAATAAGACAAGCATGAACTCTCTATTCCTTTTACTCTCTATTATATCTAAATAGATATCTATGCTTCTCTTGTCATCTTTTTAATGAACTAAAATATTTAATATTTGCAAATTGTTGCAATCGGAAAATAATTCTATAATTTTTCCGTTTACGATCTAGTCGGAAAAAAGTTCGTACATACTTTAATATTCCATGCTCGCAACAAATAACTGTGACATGTAATGCCAAAAATTGTCATGAACAAAATTTTCTTCTAATATTATGTTAATGTATTAGAATTTTGCTTAAAGACATTTAAGCATGCTTTGTTTACTCAAAGGCGAATATAAAGAATAATTGTATAAATATATTTTATTATTATACTGTTTAAATATATCTCATTATTTCAGTTCGAAATAAACTTATAGAAATATAATAAAATTTTTGTGTAACGTTGTAATTAATAGTATAACACAATGACTGAGAAAAAGATTCATAAGCGAAAGAATTATTGTATTATAAATAAAGTGCATTTTAATTTTTGTACAGTATACCCAGCAAATTAAATGTTAATATCGTTCCAACAATTCTAACAGTTTTACACGATTACAGTACGCAATTAATTTAGTCCTAAACTTGCATCCTATCGATAGAACATAATAGCGAACTCTTATAAGTAGATGGATCTATAATAGCGAAATCAAGCAGCTCTACGGGGTTCTATTGATTGATCATAAATGGTACAGCCATTCGTTCTAATTTTTGTTAATATATCATTTCGAAATTGGAGTAATAAAACATAATACATCTTATTTTAGTGCAACATTCGGCAAAGTTTCATCCAGCTCAATAATATGTATCAAAAATTCAACGTGACTTTTGAACCTGCATCCCAACGTGATTAATTTACATCGTTCGAGTAATTAGGAAGAAAGAAGAGATTAAGAGGGAGAGAGGAGGGTAATTTTAAATGTAATTTTTATTTAGGCTATGTACAACACATACGTACAATACGTGACCCTTGCTTAAAACTATGTTACGCTCGTCCGGTATGCATTTCCACTTAATTTTTAATCTTGCCCTCTCGACACAACGTGACGCGTGTAATTTTGTGTGTTGACCGCGTACGTGTCCACGCACGTCTCGTGTGTATTTGTGCGTGTACTTTGTATGTGTGTGTGTGTGTGTGTATCCGTGTATATGTTGAGTGTACTGTGTACGATATGTTACAAACTTTTTAGGAACATTTCTCGTGGAATGCCGCGAGCGGTAATAATAAGGTCGCAGCGAAACTACACGAAAACAATGCGCAGTCATCTGCAGCTTCATCCTCGACTTCGATATATTGATTAGACAGTTATCGAAAAATGACACCAATATAGACGATTGTTGACTGGACAGACTCCGAATATTTATGACTGAAAGGCGCCAGGGAGAAGTCGCGAGTCGCGCGTTAATTAACCGTTTGCGCCCCGCGTATGTCCATTGCAAAATCCCTGATGTCTTCATGGAATTCTTCAATATTGAGGTGAGTAGATATTTATATGTATTTATTACAAAAAAGATTTATAGTACATTACTCAAAATCGAATGAAAAACGTTAACAGAACGATAGCTTCGCCCAATAGCTTCCTTTCTTCGTAAGAAGCTATATAAAGCGCACGCAATCCCTATTTATACGTACCTGTAAATGTGATAATATTATAACGGAATTAATGTAAGATTTTGTCGAGCCGGAAGCTCGAAGTGCAAACGGTTAAAGCGACGAAAGCTCCGATTCTGCTTTTACACGGGAAAGCATCCGGACGACGAACGATCGCAATAATTAACCGGCTTGCGGCAACAGAGTGAATAATGTACGTTCGGCAACCGTCTCATCGACGATCCGATTTTCATTGCGTGAATATTCGCAAATTACCTCATTGATAATACATAGTCGTCTGGCCATATCGGGCAATCGTTCGGCCTGGAATCATTCGTCTGTTGATGCAGTCGGTTTGACTATTACGAGGACAACATTATTGTTACACGATACGATCTGTTACTGATAATTACATATTTAATCCTGAATATGGATGAGACAGAGTTTGATCCCCATCTTTCTCGTTAAAACTCTATTGGCTCCGTGGCATTCGTAATTGTGTAGGCCTGTGTGCGTTTTGTCAATTGTCCAGGCACCGATCTCTCGATGAGACTTTTCGCACGACTTGCACAGTACAATAAAATTTACGTCGTCCAAGATTCATAGTGCTGACGCACTCCCTGACGATCGACACTCGCGAGAACGGTGATGAGCAAAATCTCGTTTCTTCGCTTCTAACGGATTCATCCTTGCAATCACGTTTTGTAGGTCTGACATTACGACGTCGGATACTTTCTTGATATGAAATCGGTACATAAGCCGTCACACACAAATTTACACGAACTGTTTAGCAACTTTAGCATAAAGTCTGTCGGACAATTCTAAGTGTCTTCCTACTAAACACAAAGTAACGTTATATCAATGACTACGTTTATATGGCACCTTTAATTGAGTTTAATAACATTTATATATAATTGTGGTCAATCACAATCCATTCCATTCTTCACAGGAATAGCTATGATTGTTTCATAATTACGGTTATTATCAAACCCGATTAAGAGTGTCATGTAAACGATTAATATTATAATTTCATCAATATTATAATTTCCTACTAAACAATATAAATGTATAACACATGTACGTAACAAATACATTGTTAAATAGAAAATTTCAACACTGATGTAATTTCACTTTTATATTGTGTTTAGCGGATTACTAATCGACACACTTATGCGTATAGCACTTCCGTAAAACTGACAGGAATTTAAAAATATAAATGATGCTACACGGAAAGAACATTTTTGCAAAAATATTTAAAAATTTAGATAGATACAGATCCACAAATAGTTTTGTTAAATTATCCAAATAATCGGTGAAGCTTTACGACGATGCTGCTAAAGATTTTAACATTCTAGCAACCAGTTTAAGCGTTCTGCATAATTATTTTCATTGTCAAAACAAATTTTCAGATTTGTATCTAGCTAAATTTTTAGATACTTCGGCAAAATCATTCCGTGTGTTAGTCATGTATCTTCAATAATTTTTATTCTCTAACTTTAGTTCGTGAAACACAAAATCGTCATTGGTGTTTTCTGTACGGAAAGGTTGGTTTTGTTGAAGTATCTAAAAATTTAGATAGCTACCGATGTGAAAATAATTTTGTTAAACCATCAAACTAAAGTTATAATATTATTATAAATGTAAAACGCTCAAACTTGTTGCTAGAATGTCCAAATATTTTTGCAACATTGTTTATCATGCTTGATATTTCTACATAATTATTTTAATATTTTTAGATACTTCAACAAAATCTTTCCACTTTTTTAAGATAATGCGACGCACCTACATGGATGTGCATGCGACGGCGTCTGATCCGCACAAAGGGATGAGTTTCAGCGATCCGCTCGTCGCGACGAGGAAACCCTGGCGCCCCTCAAATTTCGAACGCAAAACACTGTCAGATACCACCATCCCTCTTCAATAAGCCCCCCAATCCCCCCTCCTTGATTATCGCAAATCGTGGTCAACATAAGCACACAAATCAATGCCTAATATCATTCACTAAGGGTATGCTTACACTTTTAAAAGGACATTGAAAAATCGCATATGCTAGAGTATCTGCCGATTACGCAATCTCTATATATCTATATCTCTTCTCTTTCACCAATTTATGTACAGTACCGTCCTCTGCCCCCCCCCCCTCTCTCGCCAATTAACGAAAGTGTGGCACGTATCGTTGTTAGAAGATTAACGGAACGTCGCGCACGTGAGTGCGTTATGTGCGGTGCGACGCGTCTCTCGAATGGAAGGAACCAGATGCGAGAAAAAGAAATGGCTACACGTAGAAAATGCACGACAATCTCGCGGCAAATGAGCTCTACGTTTCTGTACACGCTATTAATTGCAGGATATCCCTCGCTGTTTACGAATCGGACACACAAGGTGTCTCAGGCATTGCGTATTTTCTTCTGCACACAATCAAAGAAGATGATTATGCTTCCTTTAAGTCACGAGGATCAAAGTAGAAACTATCTGTAGGAATTCAAATTCTCACACAGTCAAATTTAAATGACTCTTTTTGCACCTTGCAGTAAGCACGTGTCGCATTACGCATTAAAGAGTACAAATTAAAGATTAGAATTAGAAATTAGACCAGTCAGATTATTTTAATTTTATTCCGTATTTGTTCTGATTGGCTGAATTGTAATCTTCGTCTCTTCGTAATCTTCAGTCTTCAACGCGTAATGTGACATAGCTTCCGTCAATTCATTCTTGATATAGACTTTTCGATTTACGATTGAGCGTTTCATCAAATAGCAACCATTTTTAAAGAACAGCAAAATTAAGCTGTAATAAAAAATTGGTTTAAATTAATTTAAAGAAAAAAGGTGGAAGATATCATTAAAAAATATTTTGACCGCGCGCATATCTGGATTTCTTCTTAATCTTAACTCCCCATTTCCTTTGATAACATTCTGTTTCAAAATTTATGTAAAACAAAAGTCTATTTCATAAATGTTTTGCGAGAAGATTTGCCAATCGAGAAAAATAATACGCAATGCCAAAGACAAATATATCTATACGTCGATCATAACGAATCATAAAGTCGCAGAAATTACACAAAAAATTATAAGGTTCTATGTGTGCCAATTGATATTTTGCAACACGATGTTTCGTACGCGTGCGATTAACGTTGTTGAACTTTAGAAATTCACGTCCCAAATAAACGTTCGAGATAAACGCACAGTCCTGTTATTTCGTTATCGCACATAATCTTCAACGTCGTGCTCGAACTTACATTCGGCCCGTCCAAACGACGATGAAACGCGAGAATGTGATCGGATTAAGAGCTTTTCGCGCGTGTATATGCCTCGTGACGCGTGTGTATGTGTCATTGCAAATCGAGCTTGCTTGCTGCAAGCGAGATGCGAGAATGCGTCACGAAATCAGGATGTCAACGCGGCCGTGTAAGTCGATTAGCGATAATGCAAATCGACCACGGTGTTCTGTCTCCTTTCCTCTCATTTCTTTTTTTTTTTCTTTCTGCGAAACGGCAAAACGTCGATCGGGCTTCGTCGGGTTCGTCATTTTGCTCTCGGTTTGTTTTTTTTTTCCATCGATCGGCTCGATCATAGGTATGACATCGTATTCCTGACGAGATCCTCGAGTTGCCCTCTCGCCTCCGTTTACAATTATGTCTGATACTGTAACATTGGTGCGGCCAGATTCGGGTGGTGGGCTGTGTTCATTCTCAGAGCTGAGATGCTCTTGTTGTACCACTCGTCCTCCGCTGACATTCCTGAAACAGGAAAAAAAACGGAACTTTTTAACGAACTACTTGCGCGTACATTTCAAGCCTGGATTACGTTCGCTCAGATTAAGCGGCTTGACAGTTTCCCTCTCTTCAGTCAATCTTTGAGTTACTGCATGGAAAAAAAACAGTTTTGTTGAAGTATTTAAAAATTTAATACATGAAGTATTCTAAAAATTTAAATACAGATCTGAAAATAATGTTACTGGTCGTTAAAATAATTGCATAAAACATTGATAACAATGCTAGAAAAAATTGTAATCTAGCAATCAGTTTAAGCGTCCTATAATACATAATTATTTTGATGGACCAAACAAATTTATTTTCAGATCTGTACGTAGCTAAATTCCTAGATACCTCAACAAAACCGTTCTTTCCAGATTTTTTCAATAATACTATGATATGAGATGATATAAATGCTAACTTTAATTGGAAGAATACCTACGTGACGCTATAATTAACTGATTTGAGAAGTCAGACGTCACTCGACGCAGAGAAGCCGGATTCTTTGCTATCCCAAAAGAATCTCGGAGTGATTCGATTTAACTGACTTTCCGCGGTGCTTTATCGAGTCTCCGCTAATCGGTCGATTTGCTATCGCATTAAGACGTTAAAGAGAGAGGCGTTAAATCGTTAAGGAGAGGCAACGGGATTGCGAGCGCGGAGAGGTCGCACACTCGTACAGCAATCGCTTGCTTGCACCGTGCAACCCCCGACGGGCGAGGCAATTCGCGAATAGTCTTGATTCGATTTAAAAGCGATATTCCATCTCGCGCCGGAAATGGTGTAAGACGGCGCTGGGGCGGAAATGGAGAGAACGTCTTGGAGGCTGGTAGAGACCAGAGCGCGCGGTGCTCTCTCGCTCTCGTGCACGGGCGTCGGATTCGCGCCATTTCCGCTCCGGATTTTTGCGGAGTCATTCGATAACGCTGGGTCAGCGCCCGAAGACGGCGCGGAAAGTCGTCGTGAGATGCTGGACAAGAGAATGAGGCCAAAGAAATTAGTTTACGTCCATTCCACGTTCGCGTGATCTCGTGAGGGAGGAAATGACGTGCGCGGTGGTCGAAAAACAACGATCGAATATAAAATACTTAAATATGTATGTACAATCAACACAATTGTAGGACTAATCATTGTTACGCGAGGGAAATCAAATTTTATTTATAATATCCTTCATTATACCTAAACATTAAATTTAGGAAATTGCACTCATAAAAAAGGATCTAAGCACTATAAATACCATAATTTATTAAATATAATTATTTAACAATTATAATATCAATCATAAATTATAATACAATTGTAAATAATTGTTAAATATACTCAATACATTAATTTATTAAAATGTTGGTTTCTCCTAAATTTTAATGGTTATGATAAGGTTCTCTTTCGTTTTACTCTTCTAGTTTTTTTAGCTATTACTTGTCACGAGCTTGATGTAATAATCTTTCAAATTAGATTTTTAATTAAAGCAATTCTAGTAGTTTAATTTAAGATAAATGGTTAAAGATAAGTAGACCGTTAAAATATCACAGCTATTAACTTTTAGAAATCGGGGATTATTTTTTTAATCTTATACAGCTCTTCCTTCAGTAGGATTTATCATAATTCATTTATACTAATTGTATTTGCTCGCCTATATATAAAATATGGCATTGTTTCAGCCACTGTAGTGACTTCTCGTCCTCTCTCTTTGTGAAGATTACAAATACTCAAATTTTAGAGATCGCATTCAAAACGCAATGTGAGAATCACAATCGACCCCTCGCGAAAAAAGTGAAATCGGTTATCCACGAACGTGAGGATATCAAGGATATTTGTAGGATTAAGGGCATTTGCATAATCCTTGACCTAAATGAGAGCGCAACCGCGCTCACGAGCCATTCATCGCCGTACTCATTTTACGCACACCCAAAGCGCTGGCGTTGCATTATTTATGACTTACCCATTGCATCTTGTCGCATGCCGGTGACGGCCGACATATTCGACGCTGAATGCGACATGGAGAACGGCTGAGTCATGCTCGGGTAAGACGTCGTGCCCATCTGAAACATTCGTTCATTTTACGATTAACGACATTGATACTCCAATCCGCGATTCTGGAAATGGACCGCGATTTCCCACGTCCTGCGATCCCTTTTAATCGGTCAGTATATTATAGGAGAAGGAGGAAAAGAAGGCGCGGTGTTAATGTCACGTGTAATTAATTTCCGCAAGCGTAAAATGAGCGAACGAGCGAAAATGGATTCCGTGATATATCAATGAGATTACGGAGTTACTCGCGCGGTTTGAGCGGCCGAGCTGGAACAACGAGAGGAAAGTAATGCGGTAATTAACGTGTATGAAACATAATTATCGGCTAGAAACCACTCTTACGTTTCTACTCGTCGACGGTGGCAAACGCGAAATCGAATGCGACGGGTGGTTTCATTATAAAAATTAACCGTGTAATACGTTCGGAACTGATGGAAATTAATAATGCGTTGCTGTATCTATTTCCTGGTCGTAATCAATTTTCCAACGTGTTACGTGATTCTACGGTGATATCAGGATTATTAAGTACAATTCCCGACGAAGATAGGAATGAAGGGATCGTCTAAATAAAAAAAAATTTGCGCAACGGTAAAATTTACTTTACATGAAAAGAACGAGTTTGCTGAGAAGTATCTGAAAATTTAGATAAATAAATTAGATTTGAAAATAATTTTATTGGATCATCGAAATAATTATGTAGGAAAATCAAGTATAATGAGAGCAATGTTGCAAAAAATGTTAGTAATCAGTTTTAACATTCTATATATATATATATATATATATATTTTAGGAAGTCCAATATAATTTATATTTTTAGATCTGTATATAACTATGTATATAATTGTAAGTTTTTAGATAAACAAATCCAGAAATTAAAAGAAGACTATTCGAACCAAGCTAGGTATCATGTTCTGTTAAAAATTAGATTCAATTTATAATTTTAAAAATTTCGACCATTTAATATAGTTATCTTCTATCATCAGCGATATGAATATATTATACAATAAAAACTGTTACAAATTGGAACTCTGCAATACATAAAACATCGTTATATGGTTCTTCAAAATTTACATGTTGTAGACAACGAACAATGAATTGTAATTGTAGTCCTACCATCTTATACATTGTTAAGATGTTTTATAGGTCTGATAGAAGAACAATTCTTTCCTCCAGAATTATGGTTCGTCAAGTATTGTACTGTTATGTGTACAATACATATCATCTAAAGTGTAATAAATGAAAAAGAAAAATCTATTAACGTCCGTCAAATTATAAAACATTAAATTAAAATTTTTTAAATCATTCTTAATACATTTTAAGAAAATAATTATTATATAAAAATGTTTTGTTAAATAATTTCCAAATTCTCAAGAATGGAATAATTAAGATAACATTTATTATCATGTACATATAATAATGTAATAGTTGACGAACTATAACCCTTGAAGAAGGAATTTGTTCCATGAGACCTACAAGATCTTGACAACGGATAAAGTGTAGGACTACAACTATGTTATAATTTAATATGCACTACTGAATGTAAATTTTGAAGAAGAATTGCATAGCGATTCTTCGTTATGTATTGGAGTTCTAATTTGTAATAATTTTTATTTTATATTTATATCACTAAGAACTTGTTCGATCTTCGAATAAACTATGTGGTAATTTATCTAATAGGCTAAACAAAATAGTAAAAGAATAAGTCTGGATTGTTCCACCTTTTGGTAAACTTTAGCTCACTATTTTACTCTTTTACTCTTTTATTTATGCAACATATTAGGTAAATTACACAATAGTTTATCTGAAGATGAAACAATCAGTTCTAAGAGTATACCATAAAAGAGTGAGAGAGTTAAAAAGTGAGCTAAAGTTTATCGAAAAATGGACAAAACTCAACCTAAATATGACCTAAATGGGGTTGACACAAATGATTTTTTAATTATGAATTGAGTGATTTTTAATAGCATATAACACCCACTTGATTCGAATAGAGAAGAGAAGTCCTCTTATTATTTCTTTAATTTTTGATGAATTTCTGTTTATTGCAGTCTGATTTATCATTTTTAATTGATAAATAAAACCATTATTTCCATGTATCCCCGATACTTTCTATAGTTGTTTTTAAATAATTATTAAATAGTTGTAAAATTATTAATTAAGTATAGAATAATCATTAGGTTAGTTTTTCTTGCTTCGGATTTAATTTCATTGGGGCGCATTATTATTAGATATTTAAAACCTTCAACAGGAAAAATGGACAGGAGTACATTCAGACATATTGTGTGGTGGAAAAATTTGGTAAATTACCGTCTTAGACATTCAACAAGATATTAATGGATCAAGCTTGAGTGTTAAAGGATAACTATAATATAAGTCTCTTTCTTTTTTTTTTCGGAGGGAAACCGAAACACGCTTGTGAATTATCGGCTCAATTAAAGCGGTAGGCATTCGGTAATCCGGCCGACCCAACTAATCAGCCGAAATGCAATTTAGCTATATCGACCGATAGCGATGCGCCGGACGTACGCTCAGGTGCACTCCAATTTAATACCTCGGTTAAAATCATTAACGAGAAACGCATCGAATTCATCCCCGATATATGGAACCTTCGAAACGATGACCGAATCTACGATTGTCCCGAAATCTTTTAATTTCCTAATATTCTATAGCTGCGCTTCTATCAAACGTGGCGCATTGATAGCGAGCAACTTCTCGAGCAAATCTATCAGTTTGTATATCGTAATTTCTCTATTACTCTATTTTTCTAAAAAAAAAAATATAATATATAGTAATATACAAAAAATTTTATGTTTCCTATTAACCATGAAATTGAAACAAAATATTTGAAACGATCTTTTTGTGCCCGAATTAAAAAAAATGTTTTTCTTCTACGTATACGTTTGCACACGTACACAAAAATTTATGTAGTGAGACAAGTAGCTGTATATCACCTCGAGGATGACATAATTGTAATTCTTGTTTATATTATTTACTTGCCATTATCGGAGACGTGTCTTCGCGCTGAGTGCATTGGTGAGCGTGCAAAGCGGCGGGTATCGATAATAATGAAATTTCGGAAGCGTCCTGCGCGTCGTAAGGGAGCCTCACCTGGGGATAACGATTTATGCCATTTATGCTGTTGTGAGGATGGGGGTAGGGTTGATAACCTCTGCTAGCACCAGGATAGATATTCCTCATCATGGCACCTTGGCAGGCGGGAATTGGTGTCAGAGCTTTCTGCAGCTGCTTCTCCTGCTTCCGGTATTTCGCTCTTCTATTCTGGAACCAAACCTACGAAGAGAGACGAAATGGCGTAAACAAACGATCGCGGTGCAATATGTATTAGTGATGTTTAAGCGATGCGCGATATAATTTGCGATGTAGATAATTATTTCGATCTCTACGCGACATACAACATTGTTTGCGAAGCACTAATAGCGCAAACGAAGTTTGTATCATTCTTGTTTCGATTATTCAATGTAACTTTGACTGAACGCGTTAATTGTTATCCTAATTAAGTATATTAGTATTTGGTGGGACAATGCAATTTCATATTACACAAACAGTCTACGAGAGAGAATAGTTGTTATTCTTTCGCAATACATCTTATCGATCGCTTACAATTAGTTAGAGCTTACAGAATAGTTTTGAAATAACGTTTTATATATTAATCCTTTTGCACATTTTCGACTATTTTTCTGCCTATGTAAATGATTCATAATTTGAACAGAAGCATATCGAGATTCTTTGATCTTGCGTTCACAGATTCTCGCATCTCATTAATTCTAGAACATCTCAAATATTATTCTGTCCTAATTTCTTTTTAAAAATATTATTTCGTCAAACATATTAATGTGTAAAATTTTTTATATACAGAGACATTTGTAAAAATAATTGTTTTCATTCATAACAAAATGGCGACCAAGAAGCTAACAAAATGGTGTGTAGTACTGATGCACGAAGTGTTTGAAAGCATCGAGTTAACGGTCCTTGTCGATCAAAGAAGGGACACAAACCTCTTGGGCCGAAAAGCACCCTCTTCTTTTTTTTTCTTTTACCCGAACGGGATCCTAAGTTTACTCCCCTGGCCTCACCCGGCAACCCGGGGCGGTTTACCTATCGCCATTTTGCATCGGGCAATTTCCATTGTTTCGCGGGATTAGTAAACCCATATTGGGGCTTGCCTGAGCCGCCACCGGCGACTCACCCCGGCATCATCCACACCGGCGCGCGTTTCCTCACCCCCTCGGTCTTCCCCTCATCCGTTCTCTTCTCTCTTTCCCTCCTCCCTCTCTCTCTCCTCTAACCCCCGACAATCTCCACTCTTGCGCCCCGCCCTGCCCGACCCCTCTTTCCAGCGGCCCCCCCAGAAAGAGAAAAGCCTGCGGCTTCTCGTCCCGGGTCGGGGTTGGGTTGTTTCCACCCTCACCGGTGACGTCACCGGCGCCACCCGATTGGCCGATGCCGCGGCGGTGACGTCACATCGGGCTCGCTCATTGGCCGACACGTTTTATCGACATTTCTACTGTACACCCTCTCTCATCGCCGCAGAAGTGGGTGACACGAACCGGGGTGGCTCGAATGGGTTCGTTCTCTCTCAAACTCTCCCTATTTCTCTCTCTCTCTCTCCCTCCCTCCCTTCCTCCCCCTCCCCTCTCTCTCTCTCTCTCTCTCTCTCTCTCTCTCTCTCTCTCCCTCTCTCCTGCGCTGTCTGTATCTTTCTACTTCGCTCTCTTCCCAACTCTATCACTCTTTGTGTGGAAGCATGGCGCTTCCGAAGAGTACCTCGTGAAATATCCGCAGCGATGTTCTCGTATTAAAAACCGAGTACGAAGAAGAAAAAAATTTATATATCAGAGAAAAGAAATGGATTTTCATTATAAGGTCGCAAACGATCATCTTGCTTCGTTTATTATTTATCGAAGTTAACTATTTCACTTATTTTTTAATCTTTTTAATTTATTATTTTTAATCTGTTCGCTGCTCACTTAATAACGCATTGTAAACTTTATACCACGAAAGTTACTATCTCTCTTATTATTATCCCTTTTATTATTTTAGAGGAAAATATTTCTAATCTCGACAAAACTCTCTTTGTAAAAATACGTGTTTAATTACTTCAAATACTCTTACAAACGCTTTATATCAATTGATAAAAACTTAACTTTTTGCGATAAATATAAAAAAGAATTTTATAATCATTTTACACAATTATCTTAATTATAAAGTAATCCTTATGCTAATTTATTATTCAGACAGTGCCAGACAAAGGTCATCACTTACGTCAAGATCTATCTCGCGTAAACCCACGCCAAAAAGATCAACGCCTACACAAGAAATTAATAGTTCATCAGCAGTGGGATTATTTCCGTCAATAATTGCATATATTACCATACCTCTTGACGTCTTTTGTACAAATGTCAATTTGCAAATTTCGAATGTAAAAGAAGTATTTTATTTAGCAGGAAAGTAATTTATTTTATGCAGTTACACGCAAGATACATTTTAAGATGTACCGTATAGAAAAACTAATCTTAATTTACGCCATTATAAATTTGTTAGACTGTTAGGTAGATAACAAATAGGTGTGTATAGGTACGGTATTGAGAGCCGAACAAGTTAGACAAGTAATTTCGCGCAGTTACAATTAGATTTTATTTAGATTGTCTTCTTGCTTCCGAGTTGAGTGGAATCGCAAATCGCGGAATCAACGCGAGTTGGTTTCGATATTAAATATTACGACAAAATAGAATGTTTGTTTTGAAGAATAGAATATACATAATTAACTATTTAATTGTAATATTTAATCGATATGGAGCATCGCATTTTCAAGCTTACTTTTCGGTACGAAATTAAAAATCCTAAATGTGATAATGATAATTAATTTTACGTCATATACAAATACATTTAATTATCACGAGACATAAGAAGAAAAATGGAATAATATGAATTCATATTTTAATCACGAAAGATCGACTTATCTTACGTAGAAAATTGCGACGAGTAAAGTTTTGCAATTACAGAAATATCTAGACATGCTGAGCAGAGTAATAGAGTCTTATTTAGATTAAGTTCTTGTTACGAAATTGGCTGGAATCCGGGATTACTTAGCTGAGAAAGACAGAACTCAGTTCGGATATGAAATATTATAGAGAATCGGGGCGATTATCGAAACGCGATGATAATCGGAATATTAATTCTGAAGTTGAATTCCGCGTGGAAAGGGATCGCTAAGAAGCTCAGTGGCCGTGGATTACAGCGGAATTATAGGCATTACCTAGTTTGATATTTCTTTTTAACAGTGTTACATAAATTTGCAAGTAAAGCGAAAGAAATATTCACGGCAACCTCGGCCAGGGGAAGAAGGGGGAGGGGCGTACGTGCGATTTCGAAGGTGTTAGCACATTTGAAGACTCTTAACAAAGGGCTTGATTAACATTTTCATATGACGAGCGTGCATCGTTCTAACTCACATGTATGGAAATCGCGGTACGTGCGAGGCAAGTCGCATAATCAATCTCAATTCGCATTGGAATTCACGCCGCGGGACGATTTGCAATTGCATAAAACACGCTCGGCTTTCGAATAATCTGGCATTACCTCTATCCGTGTATACCAACCGAGGCTAGCTCTATTATAAATACGTGCATAACTAGAAAATAGTATCAATATCAGATAACATACGCTTTTTTAAGTGCGTAAAGTACCCGTAACGGATTCCACAGAGATAAAGATAACAAATTACAGAAACATATACTCACTCACATTACAGTAACATTACAGTAGCCCATACTTTTTGTGGCAGAGTATAGAGAATATAATAATTTTTTGTATTTTTTATACAATTAAAATGAGTCTATTTTGAACTATTAGATTTTATTGAACTTAGATTTTCGTATTTATTCAATGTATGCGAACAGTTCGATTGATTTGGCATTTGGACTTATAGTATTTTCACGAGAACGGTTTTCAGAAAACTCGCGGTAAGAACTCCATTTCCGTACGTAATTCGCCCCGGGAAATTTTTCGTATACGTGCTTGTATTTTCGCCGTGAGTATGCAAATGACATTGTCTACGCTTCGTTTAACCCGATACCGCGTGTTTCCCTAAAATCTAAAACGAAGCGCATCTTCACTATAATCGAGACTACGGTTGTGAATAGTCATATAAATATACGTATGTACGTACAGAGCGTTCGAGAATTAACAGAAACTGGACAGACAGTTTGAAATTTGCAGTTGTCACAAATGCAAAAATGACGAAACACTGATAATCCTTTGACTGACAATTTAATCCTTTGGCTGTGTGCAGCGAAACGGCTGTAAGCTCTCGAAAATAAAGTACTCCTCGCTTAATCCGAGAGTATTCATTTGTTTTTTCCTTTTTTTTACGGAAAGAGTATCTGAAGTATTTTTACACCTCAATTAAAATCACTATTATCAATAACATATTATATATTATTGGTTGAGTATTTAAAAATATTATAAATATGAATATTTAATCACAATTTTTAGAGAAAAAAAAAAAGCAGAAACCAAACCAATGTTAAATGAAATAAACACATTGAATAATTTATTATAACGTTTCTAAAAAAGTAAAATTTTAATTTATAACGATTTTTTATTGTAGATTTAAAGGTTCGTAAAGAATAGCACTAAAAAGAAAATAATTAAACAATATCCATACAAAGCAACATTTTACAATTCGCACTTTTGCCGCTGAGGTATAAAATTCCAAATGACTATTTCCGAATTAAATTAAATCTTAGAGATATACTTATAAAATAGACAAAACATAATAGCACACGATATTTATTTCTTAAAATGGACTTTATCTCAACAATTTGTTTCGGGCTTTGTATTTCTATTCAATATTCCTCGTCTTCGTTAAATCGATACCAATTTCAAATTTTCGATGGCGCTTCCGCCAAACGCTGGTACACCCTGTACATGCTGTACGCATTTACGGGGCGGGTAGAACAGGTTGCCCGAAGAGATCCGGTAAAAGGGCGATTCCTTTTATTTGCTTCTTCCCTAGAAGAGCTTTTCGAGAACATACTTGCGCGCGCGAGTGAGCGCGCCCGCGTCCCTTAAGGCGCGCACTCTGCAAGAACTGGAAAGCTAAGAGTTCGTAATTCAATAACCGCTCTCTCTTCTCCTCCCGCCACGTTCGCTCATAGAGAAAGATAGACCGAATAGGGAGAAAGAGGACGAGGAAGAGCGAGATGGTTGTCCCACGGGGGTGCGCGGCTCAAAATGTCTGCTACTTTGAGGACCGCGACCGAGAAAACTATCCTCCCGTATGCCGGAGAGAATACTGCACTCTGATAGCTAACCCACATACTAACCCGGGAAAATGGATACATTCCCGGTAATGGCTTTTTCGTCGAAAAAGATGAGAAGAGCGTAATACTTGTGTAATATAAGTATGTACTGCTTGCGCATTCATTTCGGAAACTATGAGAATAGTTACCATGTTCAACAATCGAATATGTATAGTTATGCAATCCGGTACCGACAATGAGATTCGACCACTTGGGACTGTGGCTTCTTTAGGGAAACATTACAAATAGTATTCAAGCATCATACCAATAGAATCGCAAACTATCCTTATCAAATTAGCATACTGAGTCATTAAAATACGGTAAATTGTACAATACAGAAACAAAAGTTCTGAAAATTACTATTAATTTCCTATTACGTAATCTCAAGCATAATTATCTATATATAAAAGAATGGATTATTAATTCTTAAATGCCTTTCTACAAGAACACATTGAGTATGGCTTAATTTAACATGATTGCTTATAACTTTCATAAAAATGAAAAAATAAGTATATTGTAAACATTTTTTCAACCAGACCGTCAGATATTAATGAACATAATAATATTTAGCAAATGTATATATCTTTATTAATAAAAAGGTTTCAAGCATTTGAAAAAGTACTGCAAAAGCATTGAAAACAGAAAGCTGGGTATACCATGTTGAAAAGATGTTTAAAAGTTAAGAATCCTTTATTTAAAAGAATTACGTTATCTCTTTTACGTTTTCATATATCTTTATATTAATCTTTATAAACTTCATAATTTTCTATTTAAACTCTCTTAGCTTTAAGCTGAGGAATTTGATTCATTTTATTGCCTTACATTGATAGCAATACAATTATCTCTATATATTAATAAGTTCAACGAAAGTTAAATACCTCAGAATAATTAATAACTTATATTTAATCGTAAACTACCATTTTCATATACGGAAAGTAAAGTTGAGAAATATAGTACTTGTTAGCTATTTTTGCTATTCCCAGAAATTTCCTTGTTTCCTGTCAAATAGGAAGCCGATTTCGTAAAACGACCGGTAGGTAGGCTTCGATCGGAAGTCGAATCGAAGTAAAAAGGTCGAATGAAAACTCGGCTAACTCAATATCGCGGAGCTCGGGCTTCTCTTTTCTTTTTCTTCGGCGTAATGGGATTTCTTGTGCGGTGATTCGAGAATTATTCTCTTACCATCGGGTGTTACCCGATTTTTTAGTATTATTATAATAACCAAGTACTTCCGTGATCTCTCAACAATATAACAACAATCTTGATGATGGAGAACACTGTGCCATCTTTTCAACATATAATTAAAAAAATTTGTTTATTACCTTCTCCTTCAATATTTTCATTAAGAATTCTGTTAAAATAAATCTATTTAAAAAAATTAAAAGCAGTTTCTGCTATCTGCTTACACAACAATTTAGAAAAATAATTTAACGCAATCCTAATTATTCCACTTTCATTTGCAATTATCAAGCAATCATGGAAAACATTCGCTTCGGCTGAGTTTTGCTTTACCCTCCTATTAAATTTATTTGCATGCCTGTGTGTGAGTACACGAAGCAGCACATTACATCTTCCTACCAAGTTTCCTGCAAACCTCACTCGAAATGACATAAATGGACGGAAACGATCCCGCGCAAGGTGTACCGTGTTTCGCCTGGAAAACGCTCATTCAACGTGCACTAATACGCGTTTGCGCGTTTAGAGAAATTGCAAATCGCGTAGCAAATTTGCGTCACTATTAGGGACCGATCTGCATAGAAACTTAAACTTCATCAGGAGGTTTTGCAGGATATATTCTTATTTAGAAATATTTCCTAATTGTTTTAAAGTCTCACAATCGTGCGTTTAAGTTATAATATAATTATTTCTAAAATTATATGATCTTAAAAATAATTTATGGTATTATTGCAGTTAATAATTCGACAAGAATCGACTGTTAATATCTTTGAATCGTCAAAATATTCACGTTTTCAAGTCGCTTAGAGTCTGCACATCCTGCGAAAAAAGTTACGAGCAGCAACACGCGTCTGGGGTGCGGGATCAATGTATTTTTTAGCGAGCGCCGCCAATCGGGCGACGTCGCTGGATGTAGGAAAGCCGTCCCTTTAAAAGCTACCGCGCTAGTCACGGCATTCTGTTTCCTCAAAGATAGCGACACGGGCCGTGGAGGCGAGGACGAGAGAGAAATAGACGACGAACGAGGGTGGCAAAGTTGAGATGAGTTGGGCGCGCAGGGGGTTGGGTGACGCTGTACCGGAGGCTGCCATTATATCTGAGCCGCCATTTTAAATTGAATTTTCTCCACCCTAGATAGATCTGAAACGTCTCAGGCTTGCCGGGCTTGCTATTCCTTCCACTACGAGACGAGCGACGACGAGAGCGAGATGGCGCCGGGACGCGGGGGTTGATGGAGGATAGGGGAGGGAGGGATTCTGGAAAGAACATCAGAGGAGCGAGAGAGACAAGAGCCCCCTTTTCTTGCCGCCATCCTGCTTTTTTCTTCCGCAGAGAACCCCCGTCTTGCGATGGATACCTTCCTAAACCCTAAACCGACCCCTCGATTCCTCCAGGGGACGACGAAATTTTCGTTTGCCCTCTGCGTCCGCGTACGAATTGGTAGGAGGGAGTCTCCGAATTTCGCGTGGGAAGTATCAGGTACTTTGTATTGCGGTTCATCGATATTACCTCGTATCGAAATTGATGTGTCCGAATTGGATTACAATCGAACGCCATTTTACAATAACCGATCGCTATTTTGGGAAATTTTTAACTCTGCGATGCGCGCAGGACTAATTAAGGCCGAAGAACTAATTTTGCTCAAGCGTTATACCGAAGCGATCAACCGAATCGCAATCCATTTTAAATGCTTTTTTAAGTATTTAATGCACCGATAGCCATTAACATAATCATTAACAAAACGCGTTTATTATTTATATAATTAAGCGAGGTTTTATATCAGATATTTATACACATATAGCTAGAGCAGAATATCGTGAATTTCAAAAACGAATGCAAGTGGAATGGATGGCGAACGTTAATTTATCGCGGGATAAGACATCAGCGAAGACATTTTCTAATGGTATGAAGCCATCGTGAGGGGGAAAGAGAGAGAGAGAGAGAGAGAGAGAAAACTCACCGTTTGAGGTAAAGCTGTCGTTCGCCGAAAGTAGTCGAAACGCGCGCAAATTCGCGATGACGCGAGCGTTAATTACGGCGTGCGCTTTGCAGGTTACAGATAATTGGCCGATTCTGGGGCAGCCGCGCGCCGGAAAACCAGCGACTGGAAATGACATTTAAAACTGCGAAATCCCTCCTCTCTGTCTCTCTTTCCCTCTTTCTCGCGTTTGAGGTCGAAACGAGCACAGGACCACCCCGACGCGCGGGCTGCGCGGCTCCTCGCGGGCACACCGGCCCTCGGCGGCGGACACTTTGTGCATCGGTTATAACCGGCGAGCGACGAGCGCAAACCGCGTTTTACTTGGCATCGCAGTTTAACAGGGTTAAGTCGCGGCGGTTCCCGGGCTTTTAACTCAAACAACACCCCGCTGCATTATATATCAAAAGAGCGCAACGCACCGGCGACTGTTTTAATATGTACCGCTCGGCTCGGAATCGGGGGCCCGGTATACGCGAACCAGTCCCCGACATCGTTCCACTCGCTCTCTCTCTTTCTCTCTCTCTCTCTCTCTCTCTCTCTCTTTCTCTCTCGTATCCCGTCCATCCTCCCCGACGATCTCTTTCTACCTCATTACCAAATCCTCCATCCTTAATGTCATCACAAACCGCACTACTGTAGAATTTGCGTTTTCCATGTCGAAGAAATTAAAAATTTGAATGCCATAATTTCCCGTGATACGTAACCCTTTCTCTTCTTCGTATAAAAATAAATATTATATGTATAAATATAATTGCAACAAGAAATATATTTTGAATTCCATTGAATTCGAAATATATTTCTTGTTGCAATTAAAGCTAGGAGCACCGTCAAATTTTATCATTCGGTTTGCATAGATTTTTCTCGATACACATCGAGAAGTATATTGAAAAACCTCTTCATCCCTTCTGATCGATTCTACGACCCTCAAAGAATATAGGGTGTCTTGGACCGACATTTGCGCCCGTAATTTCATTTCGTCACCCCACATGCGTCTTTGATTCAATTACACAGTGAGTCATAGTCATAAAGATAGATAGCAGATAAGTATGTCTATAAATTTTTCGGCGAATATCTAAACCCAATTCTTATGGCAAAATATAAAAAAGTTATGTTTGATACGAGTATTGCACAACAAATAGAATATATTTAAAGTTTGTTATTTAGTGATAATGTATACCAAAATTTACAACTTGTCTTCTTCGTATCATTGAATCTACTGAAATTTCATTGTACTATATTAAAAAATCGACGCTCGGTTCAGATTTTCCTTATAAAATACATGCGGCTGAGACAGAATTGTCCATTACTAATTTAATTAAAGGACACCTTTCGTTAGAAACGCTAGAAACGAGAGGAAGAGCGATTTGTTTTTCTTTTAGCAGCGCACTCACCTGAATTCTGGCCTCGTTCAATTTGGTGGTCCTCGCCAATTCCTCCCTGCAGTATATGTCTGGGTAATGGGATTTTGCAAACGCCGATTCCAATTCTGCCAGCTGCTCCTGCGAAACAATTGGAAAGCCGTGGTAAAGGCCTATTTGAACTACCCAGCAGGAAATTTGGACGTGGTACGAAAGATTGGAGGTAATCAAAATGCTGTTATCAATCAAAGGACTATACGTTTTTCGGAAAAACGCATAGTTTCTAACATAACACATAGGTTTCTAACATAAAAAGGTTCTGAGAAGGACATTTTTGGTTACTCACAGAAGATAATGAAAATGATAGAAATTTTGCAATATTGCTGTACCAACCTGAGTGAAGGTAGTCCTGTGTCGCCGTCGGGCAGGTGTTGGACAGCTAGCTGTGGTAGGTGTGTGACCAATGTGAGGACTGGAAGCGCAAGGGTCAGGTTTTAACTTCTTAAAAGCGCCTTCAGCTCCTAGAAAAGAGGAAAAGCGAGTTTAATATTTTTAATGAAACCATTCGATAAAACTATTATCTATCTACCTCTTCAAAAGGTTATTTAAAAAAAAAAAAAAAGAAACAACAGAAGAGAAATCATTTACTTTACATTAAACTGCGATATTGTCTATGTCGATGACGTCAGATAAATTTCAACTTCATTAACATTGAATTGCACAATTGTATTTTGCACGAGTGTGTAATTATTTCGCGCATTTCACGAATTAAATTATTCACCGATTGCGCTTGAAATTATTTTAATGGCGTATTAGTGGCGGGTCAAATAATATATTGAGTAGCAAAATTGCATGTCGATTAGATACCGTAATAACAACGTGTTAAGTTTTATATAATTTCATTTATATTGTAAAAATAAAATTTCCATAAATCATTCATCTTGCATAACACAGAAATCGTTCCATTCTGAAAGAGCAGCCTAAATTCTTCCTTTTTAATCAATTATCATTACACGTTTATTGAAATAAGAAGAATTCTCGAAGATTCACGAATTTGTAAACAATCTTAATGTAATTCGCGAAAAGTGCACCTCCCGAAAGTACAATGATATTAACACAAGAGAGCAGAACTCTTTTTCCTCGCGGCCGAATTATCTGACATTTTTCCAGATTCGAATGTAATTAAGCAAATTCCGTTAATGACATTCGAGTGTAAACGCTTTTTATGGGAGTCGACTCATATTGTCTGTCCGTAAAGACGATGAAGGAGTCAAGAATAGCGCCGCAACGATATCGAAACAGCCGAGACTCGATTTCCTGTATCGCCTTTCATTGCCAGCAAAATTCGATATTCCATGGAAGGCGCGATCTGCCGAACTTTCGACCTCCGCGCGAGAAGTCCGTGGCCGTCGCCGCCGCCGCCGCCGCCGCCGTCGTCGTCATCGTCTTGGTCGTTCGCGCGGTGCGGAGCGGCGCGGCGCAGCGTGGCGTCGCGGCGCCGGCTTTATGAACGAACATAGATACCTACCAGGTCGCACCAACCCGGGGTAAGCGTGGCGAGCGAAGTCCCTCGCACTATGCTAACTTGGTTAGGGCGTTAATGACCTAATCATGTTACATGCTGATTCAATGTTCAAGGATGAATGCTGTCCACTTTACATACCTTGCCCGGTTACCCGATGAACGGGGAAACTCGGTCAAGTTCAGCGAAGAAGGCGAAGGGCCCCATGCGACCTGCTTCTTGAGCTATCCCCGTGTTTTACGATATTACGCATGCCGTTTTTTTCTTGTTACTTGTACTATTTTTTTGTTGTTGTCAAAGATTGCTTTAAGACGTTTAATTTTTAAGAGCTACTTCAAATATTAATATTTTCAATATAACTTTGAAAACATATCGAAGTTTTTTTATATATTTCGCAATATAATAGATGAGAAACAGAATCTCGAGAACTTTTTTCCAGTTTTATTCGACACAATGCAAGAAAATATAAAAAGATAAAAATTAAGAGTAATAAGAGATGAACTTTACTAAGTATTCGATACATAATACGTAATTAAATTTTGAAAGTTATGATAACGCGAACTGGAATTACTTTGTTCCATTAAAATTATATCCCGTTTTAACGCAATCAAAAGCTCATCCTAATTTTTTCGCGCGGGTACAGATTGAAACGAGATTTTCATAAATGATACGAAATAAAATTAATGTCTCATAAAAGGTATCGGCAAAAAAGTGTTTTTCGCGATCTTTATGATGTCGAAATTAATTTTTTCCATTAATCCACGGTGTTACAATGGGGTATCGACCTTTAGGGCAACCATGTTTCTCTCTCCCTATTCTTTTACATATTTCGTAATATAATATAAAATACTTTCATAAGTAATATATTTAACAAATAATATAAAATATCACTACGAACGTTCTTCAACTATTACCGATACGATCTCATAAATATTGATTTTGTTAATTTAATATAAAGAATCAAATAGTTCATTATTGGACCGTAAATTTAAATTCGCGAAATATATTTACGTATTGCTGTTTCAATACATCCGGATGCGAATCCGTTTTTATGCAATTATGGAGTTTTCGCGATTGCAGAAAATAGGCAATTTTCGATTGTCAGTTTTACGTCTTTGACGTAAAAATCTGCTCAAAAATCATACCCTTGCAAACTATATTTGTTAAAACGAGTATGCTATAAAAACGAAATATAAACGTTTATCAAAAGGACAATAGATATTATTACAATCACGAGATTATTGTTACCGTGAAAAACATAATAGTTATTTCGCGTTATGATATTAATATTGAATAAAGTATAATTATAGAGCTTGATATAAAATAGCATTCTGTATATGTGTTACAAATAATAGTTTTCAAAAGATTATTTTATATGTATTTAATATATACATATACATAAAACATTTTTACTTATGTGCAAGAGTTTAAAAAACGAATCTTTTTATATTTACTTTGAACTTTATGAACATTATTGATATTTAATAAATAATAAGTGTTATTAACTGTTAATAAGTGTAAAAATCTATTTTTAATTTTAAAATATTTGTTAAAAAGGAATTATAGCTTTCTTTAAATAAAAAGAGAAATGAAAATAATGATATATGTACATTATACTTTAAAATATAAAATTCTAATTTGGGTTTTTATAAATCTTAATAAAACTTATAAGTAGTTGAAAAAATAGTCTAACATTTTTAATTGTCAATGATATAATACAGTCTTCTATAGCAAATCACTTTTTTTATTTCTACAACAATTTGCAATTAATTCTCTCTCTTCAATTTAACTTATTCGAAGAATTCATAAATGGGGAATAGCTCAATGTGTTCAGCATGTATCAAAAATTGCAATATGTGATTTCTCATGTAATAAATTCTCAATTGGGAAGGGATGGGCAAAGTAGAGTAGAGACAATAAAATGTCAGCGAAACGGCACGAACCGTCCAGCCGTTCGCAACCGAGTTAACCCTTTGTTAAGGATGAAGTTACAAGCTGTTCGTCGATACTCTCGACGAACAGTACTCGAGAAAGGCCCGTCGAAAAAGAAGCGTGGTGCGAGGGTGCATTGTGGATGGCGCGGCGCGGCGCCGCGCGGCGAACATCTGCCCCCGCAGATTTCGGAGACGGTCAGGCAAACCGAGGGTAATTAGCGGTGATTTTAACGCGGTGAGATCTGACACGCGCGACGAACGACACGTTTTACAGGATTACTGGTAATGCGGACCGTGGTAGCCTCCGACCTACAGCTGCCATCCGTCACACACATACATGTTGCTATATATTTCCTTTTGCGATAAATTGCGGATTTAATTAAATTAATTTAGATCTTTATCAGTATCATTGAGTATCAGTATCAAATTCTCATGTTGTGCAAATCCACTTGGGAATATCTTAGTTTCTTCATATGTTACTCGCAAATGTGTATACATTAAAAGTTTAACATTTACAATTTGGCGAACAAGATGCACGAGATAACAGTTACTACTAACTTGCATACTATTCACTCATAAAAGACATATAAATTCAAATTATTCGCGACACAATATTTTAATCCGATATATATCATAACTATAAAATATTTAAATTTGGCGATTAATGGTTTTTATTGAAATATTTAAAGTAATGCTTTTAAAATATTCTTAAATCTTGTACGTCATTGCATGTGTGAGAGAGAGATTAAAATATTTTAAATATATGTATATATAAAACACAATACTATTGTTGCACAAAGTGTCTTGAAATTAACTCATGCAAAAAATGGAGATACTAAAGTTATTTCGAGTTATAAACGACAGGAATTTTTTTCGTGAAAAGTTCTTTAAGCTTGGAAAAAGAGGACAAATAAATAATAAAAAGCTTCAGTCTTTTTATTTAATTTCAAGTACTTTACGGTTTAAATTTCAAATTTAGTTATTGAGATATTAAAAGTTAAAAAATAGTTATAAATGATAATAGTTGTTAACGTTTCGCTAAGAATTTTGATCAGATTTAAAAATAAAAATTTTCTTGCGGCATATTATAGGCAGTTAAAAATTATAGATTACTAGGTATGTTGTTAACATAAAGAAAGCAATCTAAAACGCAAAACGAATCAGTTTTTTTCTAAGTTGAAGTTGCAGTTGCAGGCCAACGATGTTACGGGTCAGTCGACAAGAAGTGAACGCGTTCCTGTTTTAAGGAGGACACGGGAAACGCGCGCCAGAAGACCGTCGCTCGAGTACTTTTAATACCCAGGAGAACGCGCGAGGGGGTTAACGACATTAATTTTTCCCTCCACCGCCGCCCCGTCCTCGTTTTATTCCGCTACCTCTTTTTCCTCTCGTCGCGAAGCGGCTGTCGGATTTTCATTTGCATGAGAATCCCGCGGTAGTCTCATTTCGTTTCCGGGAACCCTGACCTTGAAGGGTGCGACGGAGCATAGGATATCGCCGTTTGCGGATCGGGGTACCATCGCGTGAAAATTCATTTTCGGATATAATAAGGCAGAAAAAACCCTAACAATCATCGTTACGACCGACCTGTTGAACTCCGTATTTATCGAACACCATATCCTTTACAAAATAAAGCTATGGCGTTAAGAATTTATTTATTATACGTGCATACAAAGTGCATATATTAATTTTATCGTGAATAATTATGATTTAAATAGCAACTTTAAGAGTCAATGAAAATATAAGAGAAAGAAAAAGACAGTGAGAGTCTCATAGAAAACATGTAATCGTTAAAAAAATTTAATATATTTGTGGTTCGCTTGTTCACTAATTAACAAGAGATACCTAATAATAAAATGATTATTAAAATGATCTAATTAATTAAAATCGAGAATGACTTATGATCACAATATGAGTGATAAATGAACTATGATCGGTAATTATTCTTATATTCAAAATCGGCCTTATATAGTCTTGAAATATCATAAGCCAATCACAAAGACATAGTAATATTTTAAGACTTTACTTAAGACGATCTTAATATAAAAACGATTTATAAATAACATATCTCTACAGACCAGTTTTCCTATCCTCAGATAAACTATGTGATAATTTATCCATTGAATACACAAAAGAGTAAAAGAATAAAAGCACATAAGAGTAAGAGAATAAAACAATGAACTAAAGTTTATCGAAAGGTGAAAGAATCCAGCCTAATACATTTGTTTTGAGATGATGCGATAATTCCACTTCATACTTAACAAGTGCAGGTTGACGTTTTGAACATATCGACATGCGCATATTATGAAATATGAGTGTTACAACTCGTTCATCGGCAGAAGCGAGAGGAAATTGGAGATGAGCGCTTTTATTCGATCCCGATTCAACGAATCTTTCGAATCGTCGAACGGGATGCGAGACTCGTCACGCGTTCAAGCTACAAATCCACCCCATTAACGACACCCTCGGTGCTAAGCTCCCTTAAGCCCCACTAGCACATAATAATAGTTCATAGAACAGGTACCACCATATGTCTGGCCCACCCGACCTATTGTCAACACTTCGGGCTGGTCGTGTTGCACTATGAACGCGTGCTCGAGGTTCAACAAGCGTAAAATACGTCTATCTCGAGATGACACGATGCCCATTTCTTTCCTAATGATAATGTAAAAGCGCGATACCTCAAAAGTTACAGAAACATTTCGAATTACATGATTCTAGATTAATTTTATCGCGCTTTTTTAGAAGATTGTCATTTGTACATCAAAACAATTTACTTCTTTCTGTTATAATGCATTATTACGTGGATGAGAGTCAACAAGTAATATTAATTTTTACCACTTTGATTGTTGAAGGTAAAATTAAGGTTATTTATGTCCTATCATATGATTCCATCAAAAGAATCTTACATTGCTTGAGTATTGTTTCAATACAATTTTATTTATATAATACGACTTATATATATAATCTAAAAACAAAAGAGAGAAACAATAAGTTATTCTAATAACTGATGACATAAAATTGATGTAAAATCCGACAAATCAAATCGGCGTATAGTCTTATAAAACTGATAATTGAATTTGTATATTCACATATGAATTTAAGCACCACAATTTGCTTTGACCGAAAATTATATTCTTCTTTTTTATTTATGTTTAAATATTTCTCGATCTATATTTCACTGAATATTGCTTATAAGTTGTACGAAAGGAATTAACTAAAGTTTCTAACGCATAGTTTTGGAGTTAGCGCAATAGAAGAAATATTACACTTAGAATCCACATTTTTTGTATCAATCTCACGTGTGTTGAAATAAAACTACAATGAGATAAAACTTACTGATCACTGGCCTACTACTTAAACAATAAACTCAAGATGCTTCTACCTTCTCGGCAAAATGATCTGCGATAATACTCACCGACGGTGGTGGTAGCCCCGACGCTGCTTCTACCGGGCGTCGCGGCGGGCGTCGGCGGGCTCGCCTCGAGACCCTGATGCACCCCATAGAGACCGAAGTCCTGCTCATTCGAACTGGCGCTACTGCACTTCCTCTTCTCCTGATTGTGATTCAGATGAAAGCTATCGTTCTCGACCAGACCGACACCGAGCAGACCCAGATTCGGCCTGAGTTCATCCATCAACTTGTTCTGACCGCAATTGGCAGCCGCCGCCGCGGAGAAGTTGAGTTGACGGCTGAAAATCGCCGGGAATATGTTGAACTGCTGGTGGTCGAGGCTAAGGGCGGTCGTCGGCAGGGACGAACCGCTGCCGCCACCACCGCCGCCGCCGCCGCCGCCGCCGACGGAGGTACCACCGACGGAACCGACGCCGCCCGCACCGGGACCCCCGGTACCTCCGGATAAGTCGTTAGCCAGGATGATGCCGGGGTGACCTGGTCGAGGTAGCACGTAGCTGGAAACACCTGAGCGAGCACTCGACCACCTACGAAGACATCGTCCGACGCGAGTCTACGATGAGGGCGCGCCGCGTCCGCGCTGCGGATACGCACTGTTAATCTCCTCCGAGTACCGGCGCCACGAAAAAAATGCGTCGGAAGTATCGAGAAAACCTTGACTGTTATCCTAAAGATTCGTTATTTTCTGGAATGACGGTGACTTTAACGAAGGACTAAACCGTGAGTCGCGAAAAATAGTTCTTTCCGTTCGCACCTTTCAAATTCTTTAAAACAGTTTTTTAAAACAGTTCACTTTTCGGTTAATTAAAACGATTTGTTAGAAGAAAAAATAAATCTCGTTTGTGTGTTGTTATATGCTTGTGAACAATCCAGTTTGATGATTGTAGGTATCTCCTTTTCTTCTTTCTTTATCATTCTTTCACTGTGTCATACATTTGCATTATCACTAGAAAGTCCTAGTAAACTTCTCTGGAATGTTGTAGCGTGTGATAAGAAATATCACTTCTTTGGAATTCAGAGCATTACGAAAATATTGTTTCCTCTGATTTAGTATTATTTAGTGTTTCATTTCCAGTCAAATTCCAGTAGTCTTCGATTATCAGAAATAATATTCTATCTTAGAGATTTGATAATTAATATTAAGTAAATTTCGACACACACGTACAATTAATCTTCGTAAAAATTTACAGGCAGCAACGGATTATTCACACAACAATTATTCTTATATCTGCTAGTAACAACTTAATTCAGATCCAACTGATGATCCATTTCGCATCTAACAGAATGGGCATCTACGTCGAAGACTTTTTACTAACGAGGAGTATTTAGTCCATAATATACTTCAACTATATGCTGTTTAAACAACTGTAGTTCTGATGCACTTTCGACGAACGTATAGACACGCGTTTCTCGAGTCTTCACTTAGATATGCGAATCTTCTCTTCGTAATGTCCTTTAAAAGATGTCTGCGTCGTTTTCTTCAAGAACTGTTCAGTCAAGAAATCCAATTTGAAGACACTCGTGTAAAATCGTAAACATACGGATCTTCTTCCTTCAATTTAATCTTCGTTTACCGCCAGTTAGTTGAAAATCCTTTCGTTATTGCTTCTCGGATGTGACACGTGAATAATTAAAACAAATCCACGACAATACCAACTTCAGGATTAGTATATCGCAGAGAATACGCGAGTCGCTGCAATAAGTGATCGACGCAAATCTGGAATTCGGTCGCGATTCAAATCTGATTATCTCGTCGATCCAATTAGAAGGGTGCGCGAGGACCCCCGTGAGAGGGGGCAGGATTCGTTTTGTCGACGCGCGTCCGCGATCAGCTGGCCTTGAAAATTCGAATATCGAAGTAATTGGCGAGAAATGGCTCGGTATGAGGAAATGGCGCGCACCGCGAGACGACGACAACGGCGACGAGGACGAGGACGATGACGACGCCGACGGCAACGACGAGGTCGACGAAGACGACGTGCACGACGCGCCCTTCCGTCCTTCCTTCCTTCCTTCTTTCCTTCCTTCCTGCGAAGGACAACGCGGTGGGAAAACCCGGAGACGACAAGAGCGGAGAGCGAATCAGAGGGGGCGACCGCTCGCCGTGAGTTCTTGTGGGATTCTGTCCGCGAAATGCAGTTATCCCGGTGACTCCGCGCGGGGGTGAGTGAGCAGAGTACGCGTACAAGGGGGTTGCTTGCCTGCCTCTCGGCCGTCGTCGTCGCTCGTGGTAGGGGTTTGTTGCTCGTAACCGGTCGCTACCACCCGCACCCCCGGCCTTCGATCTCAACCCCCGCACGCCGCCGCCGTCACCGCCGCTACCCCTCGTGACGCGCGGGTGCGAAGAGCTTGGCGGACGCGTTGGATTGGCTCAACGGAGGGTACGTCGCCTGGGCGACGGCCAATCGCGGGGGTCGTCGGGATGCCCGCGGCGACCCCACCGCCGTCGCCAACATGGCGCGCGTACCAATAAAAATTCCTCCAGAAAATAGCCTGCGAGCGATTTTCTTTCCGGGGCTACCAGCGTGTAGCGCTTTTCCGACCACGCACACGCTTCATCCCAGTCACCAATACGCGCGCTGGGAGGGATATGGCGTAGGAGATCCTGCTCTCCATTCCCTGTCCTCGTCATCGTCGTCCTTCCCACTCTCGATTCTCTCCATCCGTCTCTCTCATCTCATCTCTACCTTTGCCCCTATCTCTCTCTTTCTCTCATCTCTTCTCTCTCTCTCTCTCTCTCTCTCTCTCTCTCTCTCTCTCTCTCTCTCTCGTTCCATCGAGCGCTGTTCCGCTCTCTTCCTCTCTTTCTGCCTTTTTCTCTCTTTACGGTATCCCGCCTTTTCCCCCGCGCGCGCGCGCGCGCGCTCGCGTGCATGTGCTCTCGTCTTCGTTTTTATTATCTCGCGGCAGATAGCTTTTTTAATTCTTTTCCCCCCTTTTTCGGGGATTTGATTGTAATGTACACCCACGCCTGTGACCCACCTGCGTGCCGCACATATATAGCTACGCCGCGCGCGGCAGTGGCGCATCGTTTGCGCCGTGAGATGCATTCGGCCCGGCGCTAAATGTCTTTGTGTATCTCGCGCCCGGCTTTTCGGAGGATTTGTAATTTGGCGACTCGGACTCCGCTCTCTATCTTCCGCCTGCCGACCCTTTCACACCGTGCTGCACGTTCCGTCTTTTTTTTGTATCTTTTTTTTTTACGTCGAGCCGCGGTAGATTGCGTTTCTTGATTTCCTCCCTTTTTCGAGATTTCGTCGAGATCGCTCAAACTCGCGTAGTTTTGGCTTTGTAATCCCCCACAGGGGGTTGCCAATTTCATTTTTTAAATCCTTCTGAATTCTCTATCGACAAATTTTTATTTATCGAGGAAGTAAGATTATTTGTTATTTTTCTGTCATTCCCGTGTTTCTTTGGGTGACTTAGACTCGCAATGAGACAGTTTTGTATTTTTATGTTACTTATTATATGTTACTAAAATTGAAAATTATACATTATGATACTTTTAACACGATAATTTATAAAATTTATATGGGACATCAATACAATCCTATTATACCGTTATTATTCTCATAAGCTCAAAGTTTAATTTAATTGCACCTGACTTTCTAGATTAACAGGAAACTGGCCGTTAATAAGAGAATATCCGTAAAACTCTTAGGGGCGCCAATTATGCTGAGCAGCATGGATCATCTATTCTGCTTGCGCGTTCACTACGTTCTCATTCTCGTTCCGGCGTCCCTTCGCGATTTGCATCGTCATAGCTGTCGGCATTTCCATTTTCATTTCTGGCTTTCTTTGCGCCGGAGCTACCTCCACTTTGTCTCACGGTGGATATCATTTTTAAGTCCCCCACCGTCTCTTGCGCGCGCCTTTGTGCGTTTCTGCTTTCCTCCACTCTCATCTGTTTTATTTTTTCTTTCTTTTTTTTTTTCTCTTGCTCACTTTTTTTCTCTCCCTTTTCTCTTGCCTTTCTTTACAGCGCGCATTTTCTTTTCTCGCAAGCACGATGGAATATGCGCGCTCGCGTCAAACGCAGAACCGTCTCCTTGCTCTTCGATTTTCCGCGAGTCCTTCGTCCTTGCGCCCTCCTCGAAGCGTCCCTCGACGCGACGAGACGGGGACCAAGAGAGAACGAGAGGATTTTCTCGACCGCGCCAAGGGAGATCGATGAGCTCCGCATCGCGAGATCGAACGGAACGATGAAAAGGGAGCACGAGGAAGAAATGTAAAGTTTCGAGAGCTCATTCGGAGCGTTGGCGTCTCAGAAGTTGCGAGGCGCGCTTTCAAAGGCCCGGCTGCCGTTTTCATTGAACTGGCAAAAGTCAATTTGCTAGCTCCCCGGAAACTGGGCCACCGACATTGCGCGGCGTGGTCAAAACAAGATAAACAACCACTCCGCGATTTGGAAAAAAAAACGTGGAAAAAGAACGAACTGGAGCAAAATCTCCAAAAATCTGCACTTAAAAGTGATGTTTAGAGTTTATGTTTTAATGCCTTATATTCTGCAGCTACGTCTAATTATAATAAAATGGTGAGATAAAACTTATAAGCGTAAAAAATTTAACACAAATATGAAACTATCAAAATGGCAATATTAAGTAAAATTAAAATTGCGATGAGTTCAATTTGCATCGCGAATAAACTCAGAGAATATTCTTTTCTATCGATCTTTTGTCCCAGAATCTCAGCTTATCGAGATTATATTAGTTTCAATATTTATTTGAAAATATGAAAGTGTGTGTGTGCGCGGATTTTATATGTATTTCTCCTCTAATTTATTCGAATACATATTCTAAAAATTTTATTTAATTTTTAATTTTGAAACAAATAGATAGAACGAATACATAAATAATAATGTAATTTTAAATAATTATTTAACAATAATGTTAAAAGATGGCAACAAAGTTCAATAATTAATTTTAAAGTTTTGAGAGCTTATTTTAGTAGATATTGCGATTTCCAATCTTTTTATTTATACCATGACTTTCACAATCACGTGTGTAACGTGTGGTACTCTAATATATATTTTTTCTAACTAATGGTATATTATATTTAGGTTCGGGCTCTTTTATTAAAGTAGTCAATAAAAACGCGACGGAAACATGCGGTGCCGGAAAAGTCAGTGCGTACAGATCAAAGCCGGTAAATTTTCGACGTGTGGATCCAAGGGTAGCTAAGCAAGGGGGTACCATATCGGCAGGGCGTGGTCGAAAATCTGTCACACTAGCCACGAATAAACTACCCTGTAAGAAACGGCATCAAACTTCAGCATGAAATGTGGGGAACATTTATTCTCCGATCTGACAGTGATTCTTGATCGTTTTCAGTAATATTTATCAATACTTCATCGATAGTTTGTCAATAATTTTCTGAATACATTCTGATTCATATCGCTTTATATCTAAACAGAAATGTTCAACTTTTAGATTCTAGAAGAAAGAAACGAAATTAACATGTTTTTTTTTTGTAACACAAGCAATACATAATGTTATAACAGAATAAATTATTTTTTATAATGCAATTTACATCACATTATTTGCAATCGAAATAAATGAAATTAAGAAATATTTTGTTTTCTCCTTTTAATAAATTTCCAAAAAAATATCGAATTAAATATTAACAAAAAATATTTGCTTTTGAAACAATCTTACTGTACAATTTGCAAATTTTTACATTCTCTCTCCAGTTTGGTATATCTAAAGACAAATTATATTAATTTTTAGTAATTAAAGAATTCTAAATAGCACATTTTTTATACTGAGAATCTCAAAATAAAAATTGTAATTATAATTTATATAAATTATATTGTCTCAAAACGAAAACATAGTAAAAAGACTAGAAAGTTTTCAAATTCTTCATGATTTATATCGAACTATTTATATTCAAGTATGTATTACCATATATTCACAATTAACTTCTTCCTAATCGTATCTTTTACACACATTTTTGTGAAGAAACACTTATATTTTTATATTATCATTTACGTCATTATACCAATTCGTGTAACTCCGAGGACTAATGAAAATTAAAATGTTAGAAATAAAGTAGCGCATATTTTTTCCGGTTTACAACTTATCGCACACGCGCCGCTAAAAGTGTAATATATGCAAAAAAATGTTGCAAATTTATTATAATGAATTTTACATTCGTCACGCTTTTATATATGTTATTATATTTTATATCTGTGATTACAGTTTTCCATGAGCCGACAATAACATAACATTTTTCTGGAAATATACAAAAATATGTGTACACATGTATATATATTGTACAACGATTTTAAATATATATATATATAATTATGTACAGTTTCATGATGTGCATACATATATGTATTTGTGCCAATGTGCACCATGTGACATTAGTGGGCGGTTTTCCCATATGGACAAAGACCACGATTGCCGCCGATATCTAATTTCAAACAGCGATCAACAAGATCTTTTATAAAAATGTTTCATCAAGTATAAATAATATGTTAAAAATAATTTGTATTATCTATTATAATCTGTATTATTTTAAATAATACACATTTATCATTGTTATTTATTACTACGTATTTAATTTTATGAACCTTCAACAGCCAGAAAATTGCAAAAATAAAGATACTGCAATTTTTTTGTTATCTGGATAGACTATCTTTATCATACAGCATAAATAATATATCAATAGTGCTTTGATAGATGGACCAAAAATAAAAAATTTAATATTTGCAATTTTTGCTCTATAAAACATAAATTATACAATTTTAAATAAATTTTTTTAGTTTTTTATTCTCTAATTTACTTTTTTTTCTATCACCAATCTTTCTCTCTTCTCTTTTTAGATGAATTACGTCCTCCGACTTGCATTGAGTGACTTAAAAATTTATTGATAAGCTATGCTTGCATCCGAAGCTGATCCTTCATTTTTAATTCTACTTGCAAGTCATCGGGGTGCCGCCAACTACCCTTACAAAGCATAACATGCATATGGTCCGCGCAACGAGGCTAGCGCTCTATAAAATCTAATCTCGATCATCTACCCTTTGCGAATTAGATCGATCAGACGGCGGTCGTATACAAACAGTGGTTTGACGTTACATAGAAATCCACGTGGAATTCGTAGTCGGCGTCGGAGCGACTATTCGCGTGCAACGAGATGCATGCCTGCATTATGAAAGGATGACATTATCGAGTACTTTACCTCCGTCCATCTTTCCCTGCTCTGCTCTCATCTCATGTTGTAGGTACACTATGACAAATAGTCGATAGATAGCATCGTTACATTACAATTTATATGTATGTATATATATATATATATATATATATAATATATTTCTGATACACAAATCGTTATGATACTAATTCTTTTTTCATTTAATTAAAAAATATAAAATGTTTTTTCTTATAAAGATATAAATATTAAAATTTAATTCATATTATGTTTGATATTAAATATTTTGAAAAAGTTGGCATGCAATTTAAAACAAAACTTTATCGCAAACAAAATGTTTATTTTATTTTAATATATGTACCTTTTTCTAAAATTTTAACAAATACTTTTTATAGAATGCGAGGTATTGATAAATCGAAACTTGGAAGAAACAGATTCAAACTTTTGTAAAAGAAGAAAAAATGTTACGAAATTTATATAAAATAACATCATGAAAACTATGTTACTCTTCTTTATTTTTGTTAAAATTTTTTATATTTTGAACAAAAGGATTACAAATACAAAAAATCGAACATTGTCAAACTTATATCAGTTTTTAGAATACAGAATATCTTAAAAGCTTGCAAAAATAAAATAATTCAACAGAACAATTTCAAAAACTTAAATTAGATGCCATAAAAATAATTTAACATTAAATAATATAAGAATCTTATTAGACCGTATAATGTAAGAAAGTTATAGTAATAACCATAGTTTAATGTTAATCTAAAGATTTAAAGTCTTAGAAAAATAATATCTTAAAGATAAAAGAGAAATAAAAAATTAATTGTTTTATAGAAAATAAAATAATACACTAAGCACTATAATTAAAATGTTTTTTTAAGGCAAAACATTGATTTATGTTCTTTTCACGATTTTGCGTATTCCTTGTCGAAGTGTGTAGACTTGTTACAAACATTGTGCGACAAACAAAAGAGAACACCAATAAACACAGTGGAAGAAACGAACTATGAGCCATGGGAACGGGCGGGACTAGGCTGTTAAAGCGAATTATTGCGTTGGCAATGATAGAAACCTCAAAGAGGCCTGGTCCGGTCTTGAATTGGCCCGTTTTGCCTGAGTTTTAAGTGCTGTCGAGAAAATTACGGCCTTCGAAAGTGTCGACACGCGCCATGGGCGTTCTGTTTTGGAGGAATTGAAAGAGGCGGAATTGCCAAGCTACCGGCGCAAAACTTTCCCCTTTATACTTACAACATCCGACAAAGGCCGCGACTTCGAATTTCGTTGGCGTTGTATACTTCGCTCGGATCCGCGTTATTACCATCGTCCTGAAATCATACGGATATCGCGTAAATGTGAGAACGAAATTTACGTGAGAAAGTATTATCTCAAACCGGTATTCATAGTCGGTTCTTATTTCAAGTTGTCTTAAGTAATGTTTTAAAATACTAATACTGCTTTGATTGACTTATGATATCTTAAAACTGTACTCAAGAGAGACGATCTTAAATAAAATAGCCAATTATGAATATCAACCTTATCCTTGTTATACAAACGAGTCATTTGGACACAAAACAAAAATTTTTAAACGATTATAATCTCTACAATTAGTTGTATGAAATTCTATAAATTGTAAGTAAAAGAACTATAAACCTACCTTTATTAATCGCCGTAAAACGATTTACTTGTATTCTGTACTTGAAACAAGACGTTTTAGAATTTACATACTGATTGTGAGAGGAAAGTCTTTGGCATTTGTAATTATAATTACATGATAAAATAATTATGGTTAGGAGCTTCATTTTTATGATTATTATTGCTATAATAATAATCATATGTGTATAGTTCCTTCAAACATGAAAAAAAATTGTACCATATATTATAATAATTTTAAATATTAATATCAAGTAAAATATGAAAATATAAATGGTAAATATAATAATTCTTTATTCAATAAATGCAATCGCAATTATAATTAATATAATTATTATCTTAATTTCATTTATAATTTATGTAATAATAATAATTTAAAAAATGTTTTAAAAAAACTAAAAAAGCAGTGTGTGTAACTATTATTAATAGCACAATTGACTATATATATATATTTGCATGATTAATAAAATAATAAGTATATATTTCTATAAAAAATGATAACTCTTACAATTAAATTATGTTATTTGTAATCATTTTTTTCTCTCAGTGTAGATGTAGTTTTAATAGCTGTAGTTAAGGAAGATTAAGCAGATATTTTGCATCGAACACAAAAGCGCGCGGAATTTTATGATACGGTTACGAAGAAATCCACGTGGTCTTTTAATTTCGACTTTTCCTAAGTCGAAATTAAAACGATCTCAAGAAGATCTTCGCCGCGTGAAGCGTGGGCGTGTTTTGGGTTACGCAGCCTAGTAATTGGCCTATTCAGATCGAGTGCAATATTTTGACGTGGTTTCGTCGGTGACACGTGCGGCCAACAAATTGGCAAGCACGTGTCGATCGACTTATGCGTAAGGGAGACTTTTGTCCGATTTAAACGTTACCCTGTCCGTCACGTGTAAAGCGGCTGTAGGTGGCGATCAGTTGATTGTTGGACCTTCTCTTTTCATAGAGTTGCATGATGTTACTTAATCGCTTTGGAAGAGCCTCTTTACCGTGTTTCTACACAGCGCGCGCGCACGCTATCGAAGTTCAATAACATTTGCGTTCAATAAATTTATTATAAATTTATGAGTAGAAAGATATTCAGTATCAAATTCCGTTTAAATTGTTTTAAGGTGCTTTCGAATATCCTTTTGTAGGTGTTGTGATTAATTATTGGAGTAAAAAATTAATTAAAAAACTGTAATTTGCGAGAATTTAATTCTCAATATTAAATACCTTAATAATGAAATTATTCCTCCCATAATTTTTGCTAAGATAAAATTAGCTGAAAATAAATTTTGTTATCTGTTTAGAACAAGTCTCATTTTTTCGCAAAATGCCAGTCGAAGAAGCACACTGTAATACCCCAGATACGTTTCCATGAGCGCGTATACAAGAAGCCTTATTTATGGAAACAATTCAACTATTCAACATCAATATCTGACGACGTTTCACGATATCGCGATTCTCGTTAATGCGAATTTAATCGATCTTCATTACTGTTAATTTCAGTTGATTTCGGTCCCGTTCCGTGTCGGTCCTTTATATAAAGGACAAGAGGGACGGGATTTCACGAAAGCTCTCCATCATCAAGCACTCCATCTCGAATGTAGAATTGAGAGAGCACACGGGACCCGCGATGGCATGGCTAGCAAAGGGAATAAACGATGTCAAGAAATATCGGCAAAAATTACGACGCTTAAAAAACAGCAGAGAAGAGAGAGTTCCTTCCTCTGCTTCATCCTTCTCGTTCTCATCGTCCTTGTCCAAGTCGAGAGATGATCAAGGGTCCAACCTCCTATTCGATCTCTCGATCCTCGATGTGCACCCCCGACCTACCTGCTACCCACCTCCGAACGTTCGCGCGTCCGTTCTTCTCTCGTCGTTTTCGTGTCCTCCTCCTTACTTGCTGCTTTGCTCTTTCTCTTCCACTCCTCTCTTTCCACCCCCCCTCTCTCTCTCTCTCTCTCTCTCTCTTTCTCTATCTCGCACATACATATACACGCACAGACATGCACATTATTTCTTTCCCTCTCCATCGGCGTCTTCTTCTTTTTTCCTCCCTTGCGTGTTTTGCCAAGAGCCCTCACGGGCGGAAGCGTCACGTACTGCTCTGAAACAAAAACGTAGCGACGTCAAATGCGATTACGAGAGCTGCGAGAGCAGCTCCAGAACGCGGATGCTGCGCTAGGTTAGGTGGAGAACGGCGGTGAAGGTGGGTAAGGGTGAGAGGGACGAAACGGGGTGAACAGGAGAACGAAGAGAGGAGACGAGGCCGACGAGGTGAGGGGGATGTTCGTGCCGGGAGAGGACGGGAAGGAGGGTGACGTGGGGACGAGAGAGCCGGGGTTGGGCGAGATTCTGCGAGGGCTCAGAGCGATGGCTCGGGTGAAACGTGCACGTGTATGAGCATGTATGTATGCGTGTGTGTGTGCGCGCACACGTGTACGCCGTGCGTATTATACATGCATACGTACGCGTGTACAACATACGCATATCGCACTGTGAGCCGACATGCGTGTGGTCGCGTGTGCGCGCGCGTACGTGCGTGCGAGAAAGTTTAGCGCGCGCGTCCGGATGCGTGCGTGCGCGTGTACGCGCGCGAAAAATCGATCCTCGCCGTTCGACGCGTGCAAATCGTGGACACCAGCTATGAATCGGTAACTCCGTAGGTCCGTGCGCTGGTTAATTACTATTATCGCGAATTTCACCGAGTATTATAGTTAAGCAATTTTCCCCCCCTTCTCCCTCACGGCGTTTTCTTTTTCTCTCGTGACGTCCCTTTCGCCGTATTATTGAAAAATACGTTGATTAATTAGGCGTCTCTCATTAATACATTTGTTAATCTACACTCTATCCAATTTCTGTTGGAACGTACGCGGTCTTTAGAAATTGAGTCATCAAAAGTGCAATGACAATATTTTTCAAACCCAATTTCCTATATGTTGTATAACATAACAATTAATTAAACACATACATAATACTAAACGTAATAATTATATTTAATATATTTATTATTACACTAATATATAAAAACGATTAAATATGATATATAATCGGCCAAGAGCAGGATTTTAACTAATATATAATTTTTATAAATTTTTACACGGTAGAGGTATTAAGTAATGGGTAAAAATTACCTAAAATGTATTTTAAATTAATATCTTTTTATTATATACATTTTATTATATTAGTAAATTTATAAAAGTAAATATTAATGACAAAAAAAATTAATGCAATATATCTACAACACGATTGTTTCATAAATTATCAGAATAAATTGAGTAGATGCAGCATACGAAATCGATCGATTTACTTATGTTAGATACGAAACTCGTAAATGCTTTAACAGTTTAATATGTTGTGTTTGCGCTTGGATCTCTTTTACATCGATTAAAACATCGTCGATGACATACAAGTTCTCTCAAACATTTTAATACGACGAGATTCTCAAACATTTCTTTCAATGGAATAGGACAACGAGAAAAACGCGATTTCCCCATTCACGAAGGTGAGACGAAGTAACTTATTTTTCGGAATGACACCCGTTAGAATTAAGGTTCAACGTTGGCGACCGAGGCTGACGATGGTCGCCAAGCCTCCATTAAAAAGTTGTTAAACGCAGCCTGACGGCGCCCCGCGGCAAATTGGAACCCCATCATAAGTCTTCCTTGTATATAATGTACATGGCTGTTAGAGCAAGCCATCTACAAGATAGTGAGATCGAAGTAATTAAGTATTCGATGGAGATATTTTGATCAGGCTGAGTAGATCAACCGATGGATGTGTATGCGTGAGAGAAAATGAGAATTTCTTCCTCTCGGATGGGAAAAATATGTTAAAACAGCACCGTTTAATGAAAATTCATAACGTTTAATCGATGTCGTATCGACATTCACGATGGGCTTTTGATTTTCTTCTTATGTGCACGAATGAATAATCCACAAATTTGAATTTTTATAAAGATACATTGCACTAATTGAAAAATATCTTTCTCTTGAATAATATTTCTTGGAATATAATTTTAAGATATTGTAGAATAATTTATTATAATTTGATATTTTCCGCAAAACATATATATAGAATTATTAATATTCTATGTGAGAGAGAGAATTTATACATATAATTTTCTTATATATATATATATA
>NW_017275965.1:4714089-4718334 GCF_001594065.2 Cyphomyrmex costatus | reverse complement strand
TTACAATTTATGTTACAATTGTATATAATATTATATGTAGAGAAATTTTTTAATCATTTTAAATGTAATAAATATGGCGTAATTTAAAATAAAAAAGAAACTGAAAATAACTTGCAAATATAACTCGCAAATGATTATAAACTTTTACATTTTATAATTAATATCACTTACCATTTTTAAATGAATAAAGGACAAAAGCATCTTTGTTGCGAGGTTCCGTGTCACCAAGACTCAATAAATTTGTTTGACATTTTCCGTCCATTCCTCGCTCCGCGCCACTTCTTTTCCAGGAGAGAAAAAGCTCTCGAACAAGTTCAACGTTTTCTACGTAACACTGACTGGAAACTCTTGGCCAGGCCAACGGAGAGGTTCAAAATAAAAGAAAAGCATCGCGTAAAAAGCATCGAAGTGGTACGGCGCTCGGTGAGGGAGAGGATGGTTTAAAAGTACATGGGATGGAAAAGGTGTGTAAAGGACGTATAGGTAATAATGTAAAATGTAAAACTGTGTACGCGCACCAAAATCTATTTCTCGTCTAATGGCAAAGTCACTTATTATAGCAAATAATGTACGTAAATTTTTGCCAGATTTTCCCGAGTAAATAGTTGCCAGATTTTATGTGGCGAAGTAAAATTACGTAGTAAAATGTAAAAAGACAAAAAATTACGATGTACTCTCGTGCAATTAACATTCGCGTCTTCAATTTCTTCGAAAATCACCTTAGCGTTCGCACGTCCCACCCTGCAATTTTAATCCCACCCGCAATCTCTTTTTAACCCTTTTGCGAAGTTTCTTTTCATAAAAAATTGAATTACAGACGAACACAAAACACGAGAATAAAATTTAAATATACGTATATATATATATATATATATATGTATATGTATATATACAATATATATATGTATATATAAGTAGGTGATACTTGTCAACCTAAAAAAATATGCAACTTCAATATCTTTTTGTGAAAAGATTAATTATATATATAAGTTATAATAACGCTCATTTGCTACAATAACTAAAAAAAGAGTTTTCTAGGATATAAGTTTAAATGTTTCGAATTAAATATTAAAAATTTTGTTTTATTGTTATTAATTTAAAAATGTAATTTTAATACAATATAACTGATTTTAGAAAAATAACATTATATTCTTTTAAAGTATAGTTTTTTCTTTAATTTCTATTCTCATTTTTGCAAACAATTAAAAAATAACATTTAATTATGTTGTAGCAAATGAGTGATGAGTAAAACAACACGATAAAATGTATAAATGTATTTTATTTAACTTATATATATATATATATATCAGGAGATGCGGTAGTGCCATGATATATCTCTTATCAGATAAGCTTAATTTACATTTAAACTTAATTTCCATCAAAGCATTAATTTTTTCAGTCATTTAGTTCAATTCATAGAATATTAATTGTCTCACAAAAAACTGAACAATTCGACTAAAATATCAATGTGTACTCTTCATAAAAATTGACATAAATCATTTACGTTGCTTTATCACCACGATAACTCGCGGAAAAGGTGGATATATTTATTTCGTTTTATCGAGAGGAACAACGGGGGATGGATACTGCCTTTTCCAGAAAGAAAGTGCATAATAATACTTCTATCGTTCGTGAGGCTAACCGGTGTCGAAGATCACACTTAAGGTGGTCACTCGGGGGCGGGGAGACAACACGTACATCACACGCACACGAAGAAGAAGTCATCGTCGCGCGGAGAAAGCTGAAGGGTCTAAAAACCGCGGCAAGTCGAAAAACCGCCGTGCGGCATTTCCAATTCTTTTTACCCCGAGTGGGGCCTGCACACGCGTCGGCGTGGCGCGCCGGGTCAGCTTTCAGGCTCTTAACGCGGTTAAGAAAATATTTTTAAAATAATTTTGCACTTAGGTACCCCCTGCTGCCGCCGCCGCCACCGCCGCGCCGTTAAACCGGATAGAGATGCGACACGCGTAATGTGCCGCGAGAAAGAACGGGAAAGAGAGAACGGGTAAAAGAGCGTGCGGGAGGACGCTTTACAGCTTTACTCCATTCCCACGTGTCTCGCCCCCTTACGTGTATTTAACGGAAAAAAGGAAGAGAGAGAGAGAGAGAGAGAGAGAAAGAGAGGAAAAGAGAGAAGAGAGCGAACGAGTACGGAGTGTAACGATATTTCTATCATTTAGCACGCCGGGAATAATCTGGATGGAATTATGCGGGCCCGTCACGTAGATTAACGCGAATGTTTGCGACCGATTGCGACACGTACAACTAGGTGTTGTTTAATTAGCCACGAGTGTAGTTGTATCCATGGACCGGATTGATCGTGCGAAAGTAGCGAGAGAATAATTAATATGTAACACAGCTCGAAATAATCAGATCTTTTTGAACGATCCCGCGCTCAAACCAAATATCAACGACTGAAAAAGTTAAAATAATACTTCGACATAAACTGAGATTAGATAATGAGAGATTATATGAGTCGAGAAAATATTGCGAAAAAAATAAACATTAAATCCTAAAGTAGATATTAAGAGAAATTAAATATCAAATTAATATTTAACGTCACATAATGTAATAATTACAAATTTTATTTAATTCAGTCTTTCATTTCCTCTCTCTGCCTCTTTCTTATTAACAAATTTTCATTTATGTCTTTGCGAGTAACATTCTTTCTTTGCATGCACCTTTATTTCGTTATCTCTCTGTTTGACTACTTTTTTTTCCTTCATCTCTTCGTTTCTTCCTCCACTCGGTCGCGACTCGCGCACAGTCGATCGGGCTTAACGAAGGCGGCGCGATAAGAATTGAAAAGGAAACCTTTGCCCCCTTTTTTCGTCCGATTCTCGATTCCGGGCGGAAGAGAGAGAGGCAAATAAACGGAGAGCGCGAAAGTCGAGGAGCACGAAAATCGGGAAGGAAATGCGGAAAATCGCCTTGGTCGTCTGCAATCACGCTGTCGGTGAGAGAAATTGCCGCGGACTATAAGGAAACGCTGTCTCTCTCTTTTTTTTCCTCCCCCCCTCCTCTCACTCTCTCTCTCTCTCTCTTTCTTTCTCTATCTTTCTCTGTTTCCCTCGACGACGAGAAGACAACTTGATTCGCAAGAATATATACGCGTGTGAAGATAAATCGCGATATATCACTTACTTCTTTACGATTCTCTCTGAAAATATTTTTATGCATCTCTCCCATACTACATATGTATACACATATAGTATATATATATATATATATATATATATATACATATATATGGCGCGATCAAACATTAACATGACAAATTTCGCGATTCCGCGCCTCCTCGATAAGTTATCATCCGCTACACCGAGTGCGGCCCGTTATCGATACTCGATGTACACATCAGCAGAACGCATTAACGAGCCCAATTAGCGCTCTGACGACACAATTTGTGCGAACCCTCGAAACTGAAGCGACGTTATAAGTATGCATCGCGATCCTCGTCGGAATGCAAAGCCGTGTGCACATTGATAAATGACAAGCGGTGAACGTGGAAACGCGAATGGGACCATGCTCGTGAACTCTCGTTAATCTGATTCCAATGCTTTACAAATCCCGCTTGGACAGTTTTGTACTTACAATGTACGTAATAGGTACGTGAAAAATTTTACAACAAACTTTGCCAACGCATAAAGGCCGACTCTATGCAGTACAGAACTTACAGCACAATATTGGTGTAACGTCTGTAACATTGCAGGAATAATCTGTGCTGTATGAGGCCTATTTTTTTAATTCAGTTTGAAAATTGTTCATTGGATATAATCGTAAAAAACACAACGTATCCCGTAGAATAGTATTGGTCAGTTCGATGGCAGCGTCGCGCTCGATGCTAAAAATATATCAGAATATCGTGCGGAAAATGCACACAAGTCGTCGTTAATTGTCGGCCAATGTGCATGCGGCCTTACGCGGACATATGAGATCGAACGGAATGGGGCAATGGCGCGTGAAAAGCTCCAGATAACACAGCTATATTTCCAGCGGCATATCGGCAAAGCTCAAAGAGTTAATCGTATGTCCGCGAGGCAGAGGACAGAACGGGGGTGGAAAAAAAAAAGCGCCGCGAGCCGGCCGCGCGTGTATTTTCGATAATTATTCGACAGTCGATTTGCGTGCGGACGGACGGCGCATTGCGGGGAGGGTGGGGAGGGGGGAGGGGGCGAGGGCGGAAAGGGGATAAACGGGGAGGAGGGAAGGGGTTGAACGAGAGCGGTCGAGAGCGGGTTGCCG
>NW_017275965.1:4696526-4713917 GCF_001594065.2 Cyphomyrmex costatus | reverse complement strand
GAGGGGGGGGAGGGGGAGAGAGAAAAAAGAGGGACGCGCACATGGACACGCATGCGAAAGCGCGCGCAAACAAGCGCCGGCCGCTAACCAGCGCGATATTTTTCTCAGCGAGAAAATATCATCGAGAACGGCGCGATGTGTTAAAAACAAATTAGACGTCGAGCGATGGCCCGATTCCCGTTCCTTCGGGAGGTAAGACAGTCAACAGGTAAGCGAAGCACGCGAATGCATATCTACGAGAGATCAATGTACCAAGATAATCGAGGAACGACTATACTCTCACTCTTTTTGCATACCTCCCTTTATCTTCAGCTTTCTTCCTATTATTTCTATCACGACTAATTAAGCTAAGTAAATTTTACAGGAATATTTTTAATGATTCAGGAATTAATATATCAATAGATTTGTTATTTGAAATCCCCACCAATTTTTTACTTAAGAAGACATATACATATATTTAGACGTTTAAGAAAGAGAAAGTAAAGATTTGGAGTGCAAAACGTGCAACCAATACGGATAGATCTTGTTTCATGCTCCGCATATCTTAAAGTTTGTCGAGTAATCGAAATCCATAGAAACTCATAAACAGTCTGCTGATTAAATGAATGCGCATTCCGCTCGCAATTACTATAGAAGAATCTCGTCAAAGGCTACTTATATCTCTTCTAATTGAATAGTTCGAAATTACAGTTGTTAATCAAACTTAAACAACCTCGAGCAATAATAACCGGAATTTTCGCAAAGACAGATTGCCGCTCGAAGGAAGGATGAAGATAATGAACCCAGTAGTTAAAATTACAACGGAATATCCATTCGGCGGAATGTTCTGCTTTCTGCAGTGTGCAAGAGCTCAGATTTAAGTACCACGAAATCTAATATTCCTGCTTTGTAAGTAACGTATGAATTTCTGAAATAATCTTTAATCACTGAGATTACAAGCTTTTGCACAAATCAATCTGTGTCAAATAAATATAATCGTTAAATATATATATATATATATATCGAATTACATATATCCAATTTGTACTCAAAATAAAATAATTTTATATCCAATAATAACAAAAATTTTTATCCAATTGAAAATAATTTTATATCCAATTTAATAATTTTCGAAAAATGTCAAGAATACTGTAAAGGTTATCAATAATTTCCCGATGATTATATTGACATATTTAACGATCGTATTTATTAGATTACTGTCTGTTATTATAAGTAATAGCACAGATAATACTCAGTATAAAGGTATTGTATAGAAATAAATTTCCACGCAAATGCAAATAGAAAAAAAGTTTATTTAATTTTATTTAAGTTATTTCATTACTTAAACTTTTATTAACTTAATCTAACATTCCGGGAATCGCGCGATTGAAACGCATCCGTGGGCGGTAAGCTGTTCATGGAGAAATCGCAGTGGGTGGTCCTTTCTTCGTAGTAATCGAGTAGAAAATTCAATCGCGATCTGACTTTCGCATGGCTAGTTTCGCTCATTGTTATTGATTCGATTTTCAAAAGATAGCCTCCCAGAGGAAGAAAGGAGTATTTTCCAATCGATCTCTTTCTTTTCTCCTGCGATTCGTCGCAGCTGTCGACGTTATAGCTTCAATCGGTTGCACACCGATTTACCTACAGTTTGTTATCAATTCTCTCCTGGACGTGTTATAATTCGGAAATTACACAAATCTCTAAATTCTCCATCATTTTTTACCGAATTTTTATTTTTAATGCTATGCAACGTTATTTACATGAATTCACGTAATAAAGCACGTAAAACATACAAGAATAACTTAATAGAAAAATTAGAATTTAATTAATTTAATTAAATATGTAGCGCTTACAATTAAATATAAGTAGTTTAATTAAATACGTGCCTCATCGAAAATATAAAGTGGTTCGCAATCGTAATAGAGAAATTAATTGATCGACATTCAACCCGAAATTATCAATATTCAAATAGATTTCTCGGTTGGTCGAGATGAAAGTGGTATCCAGAATGGTACCAGAATTGATCGCGGTTACAAAGCGTCGTACACCACACGGGGCATACGCGAGAGCAATGTTACGAGATGCACCCCCAAAAAATTCGGGACCGCAGCGCGGAAGGGTGGGAGAGGGGGAAGAGGGGAGAGCAAAACGCGGTACTGGAAGATGCAGTCCGACGTAACCTTTGACGTCGGGTCGCGTTGCGTTATAGTCGGCAGGCGCGCTTTGAAGTCGCGTGTATTTTAATGCAACGGCGAACTGTGCATATCGAGAGACTGCTGAATTAATCGCAGGGCACTCTGCGCGGGATGAGGGCGGTAGGGAGGTCGGAAAAGGGGATGGTACGGGGAAAACCGGCGGAGGGTAGCGGGGAGGGGGCGAGGGAGAACGAGACGGCCCCGCTTTTCTGGGGCACGTGCCCATGGGTATCGGTATTTCGGGGTGCGTTAATACCTCACTATCCAGACGGATAGAGAGAGAACAGAGCGAAACATCCACTCCTGCACATTGTTTGCGGCTTGGAATCAATAAAAGCATAGCTTTAGGCTACGATGGTCGCCATGGCAACCGGAGACCCATCCGTGCACTATCCTACTCTCTCTCTCTCTCTCTCTCTATCCATGCTCTATGTCTTTCTCTCTCTGTCTCTTTCTCTCTCTGCTTCTCTCTCCCTCGTCCTTTTCCCTCTTCCCCCTCGTCGTTCCTACGCCACCCCCGCATCTCTCTCAAACCCCGCAGTTTATCTCTGTCCCTTTTCGATCCTCAAACACGCACACCCTCTGTTCTTCTCCCGTCTTCTCTTTCTCCCTCGCGCTCTTTCGAACGCCGCATCTGGCGTTTTCCTTCTCTTTTTCCTCGCTTCTTTTTTTTTTATTCTCTTTCTCCATCTCTCCGCTATCTCCTCAAAAATTCTAGTTCGGTCAACTCAAATTTCATAGCCGCGATAAAGTGCTCTTAAACTCACATCGATTTAATTACGATAAGAGCGATTTGAAAAAACGAATCTCTCGTGGATCAATGTCTTGACGTTTCCTTCATAATAAGCAAAATATATGGAACTGCCAGAGATATACATAAATTTTTATTCTCAGATAAGTCGGTCAAAAAACTGATTTTTTCGAATTTCTATTACAAGCCTCATTAGTGTGTCGAAAAATAGGTTTGATCTTTATTGTAATTCCAATGATTTTGAATTCTAAAAATTTAACGGGATTTATTAATAGAATGAATGGCAAATCACCCGCAGAAATTGAAAAGCTGCGATTTTTAGCGGTCCAATGTGACACCATTGTTAACTTTTGCGTAAAACGTGGTGTGTCCGTACAGCAAATAACGACGATATTAATAATACACATTGTTATTATTTGTGCTGTTACGTAAACGTAGATATGCGTGCAACAGGATATTTTAATACTCTAAAAATGTATATTCACCGGATACCTGTGCTGTACAGAAACAGTTGCGTAATAATGCATAACAAAAGGACGAGTTTCCGCACGCGGAGCTTTTGGAAGTCTTGCCGTGTGGAATGAAGGGGATCGAACCGCAAGTAATAACAAAAATATTACCGCCGGTACTGTCGTGATTTCGTCTAAATTTCTGTAAACGTGATAATAGTAACAGCTTTGCATAAGTACTTATTGGCTGTATCCATTGCACGAAAATTCGAGAGGTATTTAGTTACTGAGTTTCGTCGCATTTACAATCATATGAAAAAAAATGAAGAATCAACTCAAGTTTACAAAATTGACATTTTGTCTAGTATAAAAAATTTTCTCTTATTTTTAAGAAATGAACTATAAATTGCATAATGCATATAGAAATTTTGAATGGAGAAAATATATTTAAAATATATTTTTAAAATTAAAAACATTTTATAGAGATATATTTTTAATATTTTCTATAAATATATTCTATAAAAAATATATTTTTAAAATTAAAAGAGAGAAATTAAAGACATCTAGAATATATTTTTAATTTTTTACAATATATTTTTAATTAGCAGAATTCAACTCTGAGGAAAATATTTCAAAATAAATGTTTACCACAAACACAAGGCTAGCGTTTAATTATTAATTTAACCGACTTCTTTTTCTCTCGTAAAGAGAAGCAAGATGATCGGAGGAAAGATTTCAGCAGAAATTCCCTGCGTTTCGATGAAATTCCCTGATAATTCTCGGCTTCTCTATACGAGGCAAGTTCCTGGCAAATTTCAAGTTTTTTTTTCGAGTTCTTCCTGGACGATGAACGCTCAGCGTGAGTCGACTGGAGTAATCCGCGTGCTTATTCCGCGCGGCAAAAGAAGCGAGATGATCGGATTAGCCGACTTTTCGCAGGGATTTGGACGAAAACCAAACGAGAGAGAGCCCGCTCAAAGAGAGCGGCCGTGCGTTCGGAGCAACTCGTCCAGCACGCAAACTCCGCTGGAAAAACGTCGATAAGCGTCGCACGCTTCTCGCCGATCAAGTCGAGAGCGACCGGGGTTTTGTGGAACCCGCGCAGGGGATCGAGAGAACGGAGGGTGGATCGAGCAGTCGATCTTTGCGGGCGGGGTCGGATCCATCGCCGACTGAGTCGATCGACGCACCGCCGCGGGAAGTCAAAGATATAAGGTAAAGGTATAAATGCCGGGCGCGTTCGCCACCTGCGCTACGAGATTTCGCTTCGGTGCAAAGCAGCTGAGAGGAGTCCAGGTTAAGACCACCGACGTGGTGCTCCATCTATCCGGAGGGTGGCGACTACCTTTCACGAGGGGTAGTCTCCAACCTTGCGAGACGCGAGATATCCGCCGATAATTATGGTCAGCGGATGTTGGACAGCCGAGTAGAATATTCGCTGTTGAGAAACACGGAGATGTCGAGTTTTGTAACGACAGTTTCATGTATGATATTGCGGAGACATATGTCCAGTCTCGCCCTAATAGTACTGATAAAATTATCGCGGATATAAATTTACACTCGGATAGCACAACTACTCTTCGTGAGTAATAGTAGGCTTGATATCTTTTAAATCGTATCGTACACATTGCTCCCTTATTTAAAAGAAGTAACATGACCCAAAAGATTAAGTTTCTCAAAAAAGAAAACAAATTATTGTTCAATTTGGTGGAAAATTATTGACCAATAAAATAATATCAGCAAAAAATATATTCTCAACATGATTAAATTGTTGTCATTTTTGTTTATATCTCTTGGAAAACCACTCTTTTGAGTCGTAATGATTTTTTAACTATCTTTTTTATAAATTATGACGATTCTTTATGAAGTTAAGTTAATTTATACTTTGATAATTGTGATAGGCTAACTGAACATTATATTAACAAGATTGATATAACGTTTATTTAATTACTTATTCGTTGTAATAATCCAAGAAATGTATTTCAAGTTATGTCACTTTTTAAATAAAGGAGCGATAGATATATAATACACAAAGATGTATTGTATTTAAATATGTTTAATGATATAGAAGTAAATATAATGTACTATATAATTACGTGACATTTAATGTAGTACATTTGTGCACACTGTATAATAAGATATTAGACTTTTAAACTCAGTTGCATCTACAGCGAAGTAACAATTTCCTTGCTTGGATTATGAAATTTTTCCTACATATAGTTTTCTTGAAAATTAGATACATAATAGATAATACCATGGGAGTATTGTTGAATCCCATAAAATATTAGAAAAAAAAAAAATAGAAAATATCATTCTAGGAATGTATGGAAAATTTTGGTCAATTTCAAGCTTCTCTTCCACGACTGGAAGAATAAAGGATAGAAAATACGTTTGTGTCGTGATACAGATATAACACCTGTACGCGGTCAATCTCGCTCCATGCCGAACCGATTAGCATCAAATCCATAAGCTCATCCGTACATCCGTTATATACCGAGTAACGTGAGATTGTTGCCGATCCCGATGATATCGGGGAGGAGTATGTCGAGCGCAGGTCCCCTGTAAGACGACACAGGTACATATGGGCTCTCCCGTCGTGAATGGACCAAATGATATAAATTATTTATAGATTTCGACACCCAGACAGAGAGAGACACAGAGGCGGGCGCGGAGGGTGCATGGAATTGGGGTGAGTCTGGACCCCCTAGGGGGTCCCTTCGCGATCGAAAACCCCCGGGGGACTCCCCCGCTCTCCCCTTAACATATGCATTCTCGCTTCGAGATCACCGTAAGCCTATATAAAATTGATTCCTAAGTACCTCGTATTCGTGTCGGCCTCGTGTGTCTTTTAACACCTACATACTTGCTTTTCTTTTTCCAAATACGTAAGTAAATAAGAAACGAGTACTGCAATAACTAGCTTCAGTTATCGATTATCTTAAGCAGGTATGATAAATCTAGTCTGTTTTTTTTTTTTTAATCAATGAGAAATATTTTAAATATTATTATTCTTTGTAATGCGTAAAACGTGACTATCTTATACCATCTGCCATTTTCAACTTACTATTTATTGTAAAATTTACCATTTTATATGAACTCAGTTCCACCAATATATTATAATAAAATTATGTATAGATTCAATTTACTATATTCTGAGAATTATAAAAATTATAAATAATAAGTTAAATTGATTATTGTTAATTTTAAATTGGTAGAACTGGCCCTCTCTTTTAAAAACACAGAAATCTTGCTGACTGTACTACGCCGAGCATTTTCGAACTCGGTCTTGTAACAAATCGGAATGGGCCCACGATCGCGCAGCTCGCCCCCCTGGGGTCCAATCTAAATCAATGGGCTTGTGGGTAATCGCATAATAATTACCATGGACTCCCTCTACCGCCCATCTGTCGCTGACCGACGGGGCGTACGACCCTCGGAAGAAGCAGGCACTCCATACACGGCGACACACCCGATGAACATGTCCCAGCAGGTCCCATTGTCGACGAGCACCGTTCGGAATGTCGCGAAGTTGAGACGCCCCTCGGCATTCATCACTCTTTCCAAACTACCATACATTCGATCGTGTACAAACCACCGCGAAATGCAAATTAATATCAATGCTCAAATTAATATCAATTTCAATCCACAAATTAAGTTTCGTATGTGAAGCTTGCATCATATATAAATTACCGTGAGATTTTTCCAAAGCTGTATAGACACATTTCTTTATAATGTAAACAAAGAATGTGTGAAGTATTATCATCAATAAGCTATTTATTTCAGATAACAAAATGGAGACAATATTTTTAATCAGCTTTTGCCTCGGCCTAGCGACCGGCCAATTTCGTGGACCACATCATCCAAGGAGTAGCGTATCTCATCATCATTACACACCGAATAGCAATACAATTAAATTGACGCAGGACGACGAGCTCCTTCACGATGCAACGTGAGAAATAAATAAAATAATTAGTTTTAATAAATATATATAAATCTTGTTGTTTTATAATAATCAATTCCTTTATGTATATTTTTATATATTATATAATATATATTTATTACAACGATGATATAATTTAAAATAATTTTTAGTTGCTTACAAAAAAAGAAAAAAAAAATAATTTAAAAGAACATACTTTTATTCTCCTCTACAATGTTATTTTTACTAAAAATTGCATTTTAAAATTGATATAAAATTTTAATAATGCATTCTCAAACTCATTTTCAGGAAAACTATTTTTTTAATTGTGTCGTCGTAGTATTATAAATATATGAAATAATTTGGCGTATCAATAATTTTAAAGGTTGATGTCTAGTATATAATACTGATAATGCGATATTTAAAGTACTACAAAATTTTCCAGTTCATGTAAATATAACTTGTTTTTTATATACTTTATCTTACAATTTTAGACATCTAAAGGAAGATATAGGTTCCATGGCCGATCAACTCGATTTTTCGGAAATGACTGAACAAGAAATAGAGTTCCACTATTTTCAGTACGTTTCAAATATCAGAGATTGCTTCATTTATCCATCTTCATTAATACATTGTCAATATATCTTCGTAATTATAGAATTCACGATTTCGACAATAATACAAAGTTAGACGGATTAGAAATTTTTCATGCTCTTCAACATACTATGCATGAAAATGATGAAGAGGAGATACAAAAACTAGATGAAGATTGGATTGTAGGTACGTTTTAATTCATAGACATAATAATTCATAGTCATTTAGACATTCATAAAATATATACTACATTGATTCTTTTAGAAGTACACAATAAATTAATTTAATCTCTATTTTGTGTTAGTGCTAATAGATAAAGTGTTAGAGGAGGACGATTTAAACAACGATGGATATCTAGAATATGTCGAGTATGTGTTGGGCAGACAAAGGGATCATATCACACAAGAGAAACGCAACAAACTCAGAATCGAAACATAAAGATTTTAGATATAAACGATTTGCATCATATAGGGTGATTTTTAATTATATGTCAATAAAATTTGTGTTGTAAAATTGACTTTAAAAGTGATAAAGAGAAAAGAAATTAAGGAAATCTTGATGAAATAAATTCAAATAACATAAAACATGAAAAATATTAAAAGAGAAAAACAAAAAACAGGAAGTGAAACAGAAAATAAAAAATTATTTAATATAAAACAGCAATCAAATAATACAAGTAATGAATAAACTTAATATATGCCGTAATCTTTTTATTTTTATCATAAGAATCTAGATCCATTTTCTGATATATATTATAATTAGGAACCATTATATACATATAAAGAAGAAATTATAAAGGGTGCCTTCCAACAAGCGACACACATGACACGGTGTGACACAGTGTATCAGTACGTCCTTGTTGTTCGCCAATGTTAAACAAGGATGAGATAATCATTGTGTCGCACCGTGTCACTTGTTGGAGGCACCCAAAATGTAAAATACATTGTAAGAGCTAATACAAATTATAAAAATTATAATAGGAATCAAGTACTGTTGATATCATATTGCGGGATATTCAGTATTATGGTCAATATTCATAATCAGTTCTTATATTCAAGACCATCTTCAGTTCTGTCTTGAGATGTTACAAACCAATGAGAAGGCCGTAAATATCGCCTTAAGATATTATTTAAGACGATCTTGAAATAAGAACCGGTCTATGTCAGAAAACAATTGTCACAATTTTTTACTTGTAATCTGAAGACACAGTAGTGTCTCGGCGCTAAGCCAAACGCAGCGACACTACCGTTCCTTACTATATAATACTTTGCTATTACCAATTTCATCCAGAAAATCAAATTAATTTTTCGATAAATTACATATAACATATATTTTCGATATTTGAACTTTTGGATGAAGAACTTTATATCATAAACCAAAGAAATAACTTAGACAGAACATACGTTGCCGATTCGTATTATGGTGATTATAGTATGAATGTTTATAACACTCACGAGAAAAAGCCGAATGCTGAAGAGTGAACTTAACTAAAGTATCTCATATTTTCCTTTATCATTAATCCCTTACAGCTATTCCTCGTGGAAATGCTCCTCGTCCAGGTTTTTGGTTCTTTCTCTTCTTAATCAAATTCTGTGTATAGAGGAACCTTCGTAATAATTAAATTTTTTTCCCAAAGATCTTTTGCTACTTGAATCTATAAGTCAAAATAATTGCAAGTTAACATCGTATACACACCACTTAATAATAATAAAATATCGCAAACACAATATGCTTCATACCTTTATGTCATCATCATCTTCGATTACAGAGGAACCTTCGTAATAATTAAATTTTTTTCCCAAAGATCTTTCGCTACTTGAATCTATAATAGTCAAAATAATTGCAAGTTAACATCGTATACACACCACTTAATAATAATAAAATATTGCAAACACAATATGCTTCATACCTTTATGTCATCATCTTTGATTCGCAATTCCCTCACAGATATAAAATCAGGATAGCATGTTATTATTTGTTTAATCGCAGGTACCAATTCTTTGTCAATTTCTAAAAAATGTGGCTCATATTCGTGATATTCTTTGGAATTATCGGTAGAGTAATATATTTTATATACGTCTTCTTTTATTAATCTAAAAATATAGTAACATAATTATATAGTCATTTTTGAATTTGCTTTTCAAAATGGATTATGGCTTACCTTATGCAATGCAATCTTAACAATCGTATTCTAGTCGAAAGCTTAATTTCCTTATAGCACTTATACCCATTAATGTTTAAAAATTCGCCGTCTTCCAATATTGTATTTCTCCGTTCCTTCTTAAAGACATAAGGGGGTAGAAAATCATGGATATGACCTTTGGCCATCAAATCGGCTGCATTGTCAATATCGATATAATCCAATAGCAGAGTAATCAATGTTTTAACATTATTCTTGAAAGCATCTTTATGGCAACTTGAATCGTATGCTTCACCAACATATTTTAAATAATTCAGCGGTAGTCCTTCACGAAAACAAACATTGTTTTTAGTGGCTTGCTTCAGAGCTTGTGGAAGCACTTTTTCAAGCAAGTTACACCAACTATTTCTCTGATACACGCTTACTGTGATGTGCAAGCTATGACTATTACGAGTCATTGCTTGATGGATGGTTCCTCGTGGTAGATATAACAAATCTCCAGCTTTGACAATTGTGTCCATTATTGGCTCTCCTATCTCTGATTGGTCAAAATTCTTGGAGGAATACCTGGGTAAATATTGATTCTGTTTAAGTGGCTTATATAATTTCCATCTCTTTTCACCTTCGACTTGCAAGATAAATGCTTCCACATCATCATAATGAGGGGCAAAACCTTGGCTATTAGGTGGCGTGAGATATATATTAGCACCAACAAAGCAACCAAAGAATTCTTGCAGAGTAGCTATAAAAATCATGTTACAAATTTAAAAAATTATAAATTCTTAGAATTATAACTACACTGTATTTCTTACCATTTAATGCATGTATTTTGCCCATAAATATTTGAGGATTTAACATTCTCACGGAGCATTTGTTTCTATAATAGTCCCAAACAACACTTGAATAAGCGCGACCAGGAGGATTATGAGTCTCTCTCACTCCATTAGAGTAGGAGGTTATGTCAATATGTTTAGTAAATAGAACATTATTATTTTTCAATGTATCATCTAATACATGTAATGTTAAAAGTTTCTTGTAAAAATTATGCGACTCTCTGTTTACATATAATGGATTCTTTTCCCAATTTTGTCTGATTCAAATTAAAAATGTGTGTTAACACATAACAAAAAAAAATATATATATAAACAATCATACTTATTGATTTCAACTTACTTGAAGAAATTGTCTACATCCATAGGATATATCATCCATTTCAATAATTGATGACAGTCTTTAACAGGATCATGATCATTCTCAATATCACTCATATCTACCTCAATATTTGTATTAGTTAGACTTTTATAAACATTATAGTCATCATTTAAATTTGTGTCATCATTTAAATTTGTGTTACTTAAATGATTTGAATTATTTGGATTACTTTTATAACTTAAATCTGTATCATTTAAGTAACTTGAATTTATAAGATTTAAAATATATTTTATGTTTTTTATCGACTTATTTTTTGATTTGTCCTGAATAATCTGAGCTGTTTTTACAGCAGTCTTTTTACTTTTCTTATTCTTTTTATTCATCGTTTTTGATTTTGATTTAATAGATTTGTGCAGCATCTCTGTCTTCAATTGTTCTTTTTTCGTGTACAAAGCTTTCGTTTTCATCTTTTCCCTTTTTTTTCTCAATAATTCAGTGTTTTTATGTTTTTGATACATGGCAAAAGCTGATGGTGGTGTCATATTACTTGATGTTAAGTTTAACTCAAACACAATGAGAGATATAACTTAAGACTTTAACTCTCTAGTAAAGAAATTTTTTAGCAGCTTCTATTTCTTTCACTGATTATTAATGATCAGTGTTTTAAATATATCTGTTTAATTATAATAATAGGTAAATCCTTGTACCTGTAATCAGTGAGAAATGATAATGAAATCGACATCGAATAACATTTTCTCTGTAATGACTAGATTTCGAAATTAAAATTAAATAATTCTATATAAATTTTCTTTATTAAATTAAATATCGCCTTCGTTGCAATTTACTTTCTTCTCTTCCAAAAGCAAAGCGTTACTAAGATAGGTTAGATTCCAACATATATTGCATTAATACGAAAACTACATGAAGAATCTATCAATAAATAAATTAGAAAAATTTTATGATTTTATGAGAAACTGCGATATAACTCACTGTTAAACATACTGACCTTTTAATACTAGTCTACACGTGAAAATTGGTAATGACGAAGCCACGCGTGTCACGTGGTACGTCGCAATATATCCAATAATATAAGGCTGCTGTCGAGTTGCCACTACGAATGCTTTGAAGCGTTTCTTGATTGGTCAGTTTGTATAACTCTTTCTTTTGATTGGTTAATCAAACGCTTCAAAACATTCGTAGTGGCAACTCGACCGCAGCCTAATCAAACAGAAACCTGAGGCCGGCGACGCCCGGCATCCTATAGAGCGGAAATTTACAGCGGAACGGAATAATGAGATAATCACAATCTTCTTTAATTAATAGCTCCCGCCTCCAGTTAATTAATAGGAGAACGATACGGCGATAATCACAATCGCAGAAAGGAAAGCAGAGTAAGGACTAAGGACGGTTCCAGACGGTTCACACCTCAGTCCTCACACCTTGACGGAAAAACGAAAAGCGGAAAAGCAGTAGCCAATCAGACCTCGTGTTAGTAGTAAGTAGTATAAAACAAACAGAAAGTCGACTACCAGCGCGAGTTCTGGTCGCGTTCAGCAGACTCAACTGTTGCGGAGCGGATCCGTGAGCGCTCGCTGCTATTGGATGATCTAAAAAAATATACCAATAGCAGCGAGCGCTCACGGATCCGCTTTCCGCTCCACAACTTGAGTCTGCTGAACGTGACCATTGGCTACTGCTCTTCCGTTTTCCGCTTTTCCGTCAAGGGTGTGAATCCGGCTGTCCTGAAAATGATACTCTGATCTTTTTCGTGTACCAAGTCTCATAGGGTAATGTTTATAGGTTTTTTTGGACAAAGATGAATAATCAATGATGGTTCGTCTTTGTCTAACTTACGTAATAGTATGGAGAAGAACCACAAAAATGTGGACATTACCCTATGAGATTTGGTACACGAAAAAGACCTTGGCCGGGGGGTATTCATAAGTCAATTCTTATATTCAAGATCGTCTTAAGTACAGTCTTAAGATGTCACGAATCAATCAAAGGCCGGTATTCATAGTCGGTTCTTATTTCAAGACTGTCTTAAGTAATGTCTTAAGATGCTAAAGCGGCCCTCTGATTGGTTCATAACTCTTCAAGACTGAACTTAAGACGGTCTTGAATATAAGAACTGACTATGAATACCGCCCAAAGGGCTGCATTCGCGTCTTAAAACATTACTTAAGATAGTCTTCAAATAAGAACTGACTATGAATACCGGCCTAAGATGTCCACTCTCAGGTTTCTCTCTGATATAACATACCAGGGCTCTACTCACGCCACAATCTACATCACAAGTATTTAAACTTTCTTAGCATTCGAATATTTGAGGATTCTAGAATCGGGATCATTCCATGACATTCAATAATCCCAAGGTCGTTATTTCACCTTTTTGTTTTTGTTATATGACAAAATTTTAAAACCTGTTGATTGATTATAAGATAGAGAGATCCGAGGACCTTTCTATTCTGCACACATTTATCATAGGATAAAACGACCCTTACCCCGGATTTACAATACGTGTTTTAAGCCCTAAGCTGTAAGAAATTAGCCAATTACAGTCGAATTCGAGGAGAATAATCGACTATGATTCGTCCATTCCTTATATGACTTAAAGCTTAAAACTCTATTGTAGATCCGGACTTATTCACGCAGCTTTTTCGTTATGTAAAATACCTGCGCAACGACATCCCTAGCTAGTAAAATTGTTGTTAAAAAGTTACCAGTAATCTATTCTCTAGAATCGTGATACTGTGTCCTGATAATAAAAAAAAAAAGAAAGATTCATCCCTTATTTAATAAATAAAGATTAAATTAAAAGAATATAAAAAGTAAAAAGTATGAAATATCAAATCTAAAGATTAAATAGAGTTTTAAATAAAATGAAAAACAATTATATCGTAATTGAATTTTTCTTTTAAATTTTTTTCACTCTCGCAAAATAAAAATTCCAGTAAATTGATAAGCTCTGAACATTTTTTGCAAAAAACAGTATTTCATCTCATCTCTTTTCGAACACACTGCCAATTTAAGAGATTTGATAAATTAAAAAATACGGTATTAATTATACATAAATTATAATTACAAATTATTTGAGAATATATTACGAAAAAGACCGACGATTTTTTTTTTACATTATTTCGCGCAGAGCAAAGTAAAAAGAGAAGATATAGATTTTTTCAAAGTTTATTTAGATCCATTAAATCTATACCACCCATAATAAATCTTATGAGACCAAGTTTTTTTTACCTAGAAAATCTATACATAATTACCCGGAAAAAGTAAGATTAAACCCGTACACTGCGATACATATTACAGTCGAGAGAGTCACCGTATTCTGCACTCTATTTTAAACCGTTTCTTCATACGCTATCTCTCCTATTATTTAGTTACATCCTCTCATCACAATCGGTTTAGAGCGGCATATCGAGCGCAGAGACAATTTATTCTGGACGCTTTAGAATGCACATGGAATTGTTCTGCATCATAAAGACACACATAATGTTTCGAAAAGGTTCGTATTTCAGTCGAGGTATTATTCATCGATTTTTCGAGCAAAGGGACACAGTAGTGTCGCCCGCTTGTCTTAGCGTCGAGACACTACTGCGTTTCCTGATACAGGGCGTAAGTGTATGTTGTGTATGTGTTTATTATATATATATATATATATATACATATATACGTACTCTCTAAATCCTTTGGAATAGAATCTCACTCTTAGAAATGAAAATTTAGCTAATCTCGAAAAAAGATTGGCTTAATTTTCAACCTTTAAAAATCAGACACTGTACTCCTCAAAGTGAGAGTCACTCTAAAAATTTTATAAAGAGTAGATATATATAATATATATATATATTGTATACATATATATATGTGTGTATGTGTGTATAATAATAATTTATGTACATTGTGACTAATGCTCTTAAGGACCGCATTAAAACTTATAATCGCTATACTTAACGTCGCAACGTTATACTTGTATATATTAATAGCGTATAGGTATTTCTTTTACTGGTTTTGCCGCATAAATTACGATATTTTGTATGTTTTCTTCAGCGTGTACCAATGAATCAAATTCCTTTCCTCTTCCTCCACTCACAATGATGTTTTTGATTACATTCAAGAATTAATTATCTATATACATGTACATGGCATACCCTTTTAATTTTTCAATTGACTCAAAGTCAACATGAATATGGGCGTGCGTTATAGCATCTATACTTTGAAAATAATTTACAAAAATTTCTGCTTCACTTAATTAGTATAATTTATCGTCGCATTATCTCTTCCTAGCGTCAGACGCGCGTAATATTTGTTTTCTTAATTGCAAATTTTCTTCACGGTACGCGCAGAACTGTTAACTCGAAAGGGTCAATGGTCCGTGTTAATTAACTCCGGTTAACAATTTACTGATCGTTTTTTTTTTTTTTACATTATACAGCCACAACTATAACGTGCACAACTATAACGGGATCTAACTACAACAGGTTTAGTTAAGCGGAGTTAATTTGCTGACCGAGCCTGGTGCCCAAGTTGTCGGAACGTACTGTTACATGATCGTCTCCTTTTTCTCTCTGTTGTAACAAAACTGACAACATAGAGCGACAAGGCGCGAAATATCGAGACGCGTTTGCTCGACGAAGATATCTCGCCCATCGCCGCTTCCCGATTTCGCATCGTGTGTCACGTTCGTCTATTGCATTTACGGAACTAGAAGCGTCATTTTTATCAACGTTCTATAAAACAATCAATATTTATTATCGATACTCCATTACTGACGTAGCTACTGCGGTAACAGTAGAGTCTTGTACTTCGAGAAATTAAATAAAGTCCCTGTTGACGCAACAGCAGATGTGTGTTAGCTAGAATCTTCTCTACAGGAAACAATACAAAGATCTAATTGATCAAAAATACTTAGAATGTCTTTTAAAATATTTTTTGGGGATGTGTATCTAATATACAGATCTTCTTTTAAAACTATGGAAATTATGTACATAAATTACGTAAACTGAGAATGTTCGATATTAATGAGTGTGTTTTTTTATTCCACATTCCATTACATCTACATCTATTTTTGTAAATTTCTACATATCAAATTTACATTTATTTTACATATTAAAATAAAAAAGATCATTCTAAAATTTTGATGCACCATATGTAATGAATGTAATGAAATTCACATGAATTTATTTTTTAGATTATAAATGTATACAGATATTTTTTTAAGTGTATATGAATTAAAAAGAGAGATTCAGCCGTATGAAAGAAGCAAGTTTTATAGAATTAATGAATGTATCGATAAGAAGTATTGATGGTTCTAGAGCTTAATATTCTACAGAATCCGATTCGGAGAGCCCGTTAATCCTCGTGTTACACAAAATATTGTCTTATATGTAACTTCTCTTAAAATTCTACATGAAAATGTGAATCCTTTCTTTGAACTTCGATTAATGGTTAATATGGATTAATTACACACAAATCGATCCGCTCGTTGTCATACGAGCGGACATTTTTGTTTATTGAGATTCTGATTATTTACTTAATTTCATAGAATATAACATTATAAGTTATTAAGTATTTCGTGCACTGTTATATGTATATCACTCTCATATATGTATTATATTATTGGTGGCATGTATAATATATTATTATACATTTTCGCTTATCTTCAGAAGTGCGTTTAAAGATCACGGATGTGATCGATTATGATCCCCTATTGCATTTCCAGATGGATTGATCGTCGACCGACACGTAATGCAGATGTAATTAGCGAGTATAATAAACGTAAAGGCACAAACAGCCGAATATTTTATGAAAATTCAGAAAAAAAACTGAAAAAATTTATTTATTAAATGTAACAGAATTTAATTAATAACGGAAACTAAAATTCAATAATTATTTCCGATGACATAAAAATCTGATCGTTTGAGAAACACGGATAAAATGCATTTGCATGTCGCGTATATTCTAAACTGTTCGCGTATAATTTTGTTAACATACTAATAGAATCATAAATATAAAAATTATAAAATATTAAACGAAAATAAATCGAAAAATGTTGAACACAAATAAGTGAAAAAGGCCACATTTGATCAAAGCGAGGCTCAGTGCCGAATATAATACCTTTGTAAATTTTTATAATGAGATTATTGATGAGAAGTTTAATATTACTAAATTATATAATAATATATAATTATTATATATAATTA